>NW_026594184.1:3908884-4065353 GCF_907164565.1 Psammomys obesus | reverse complement strand
TTTTTTTTTGTTTTGTTTTGTTTTGTTTTGTTTTGTTTGAGACAGGGTCTCCTGATAGCCGGAGCTCTCCAAATAAGCCAGGTTGTTTGGCCATGTAGTTTTAAATGTCCTTTTTTATCCACCCTCCCAACCTCCTCCTACTCCCCGTCAACACGGTTCTAGAATTCTAAGTGTGTGCTACAATGACAGGTTTCTTATTTTTATTATTATTTTTTAAACATGGGTTTTGGTGATCTACACTCAGGCCCTCACACTTGCAAGGCAAACATTAATTAAGCCACTTCTCTACCCCCCTGTGTATGGGCTTTGATCACTTGTTCTTGCTTCCCTCCTTCAGAAATTCCTGCACACACGATTTCATCCCATTTTCACAACAATTTGGAACCGTATACATTATGTAAAAAAACTCATGCTACTAGGAAAGAATTTAAAACATGCACACACAGAGAAACAGGAATTAATGGCATTGTAAGCCAAGAGAATATTTCTTTTCTTGAGGTTTTTGGGGACACTGTATTAAAAACCATGATAAACTGGTTGCATTATCATGGGCACTTTGGATACCTCTATGTTTTCATGCTCCTTCTATTACTGGAAACAAAAAGCCTGATAATAAGAAGTCACAACGATTCACTTGATTAGTGCGCTGTGTTCCTGAAAAAATCAATGGACATGTTTAAAAATTAATCACCAAAATCATCTTCTGTAATAATTACTATAACCTAAATGATCAAATTTGCAAACATGGAGAATTTTTTCTGAATCAGAATCTCCATCTACCCATTATTCTATGATTAAAATCTACAAACAACCAGTTTGAAATATTTTGTTACTAATATCTTTTAATTATCATCTAGATTTCATCACAAACATTTGATTGCCTTTGATTTATTGTCTACTTATAGGGTCATCCACCCTCTACTATCCACCACTCTGTCATATTCCTTGATGCACAGCTGCAGATTTGGCATGTGGAATTTGTTGCCCATAGTATCTATCCCCTGAAATTCCTGCAAGAATTCCAGGTGTGGTCGTGCACACCTTTAATCCCAGCACTTGGGAAATAGAGGCAGGTAGATCTCTAAGATTCAGGCCAAACTGGTCTCCAAAGTGAGTCCAGGACAGCCATAGCTACACAGAGAAACCCTGTCTCCGAAAAAACAAGCAAACAAACAAGAGAAAAGTAGCTGATGACCTTTATACTCACAAAGATTGAATCCATTCTAAAAGATATGGGATATTATGCCAGAGCCCATTCCAATATCCTTTTGCTACTTCCAGACCTGAGATCTCCCTAGTCCATGGACTGTACATATAACAGGAACTACTGGTCTTCAGAAAAGTTGTCAACTGCTCCTCTAGACTTCCAACACAGAAGACACAGTCCCTTCTTTGACTGAGATTGTTTGCTGTGCCAATATCCAAAGTAAATGTCATCTTTTAGTATCTTAGGTAGTTTCTGAAAGCTTAAAATTTTCCTAAACATGGAACAGATGTATAGAACATCTGGGTGGTAAGCTTTAGGCACTGCTTCTAGGGTCTCATTGTCACTCACAGCTTGGAAATATCAGTTGGGTGTGCATTTGGAATCTTCTAAAGTAAAAACAAAACAAAACAAAAAAACCAAACAAACAAAACAACAACAACAAAATGACTGTTAAACCAAAAACTTCTTTTGAAATGGTTTGTCTCAAGTGAGCTATTGGGAGCACAGATTCCCTGTTATCCAAAGGCAATACACAAATCACTAAATTATCACAGTCAAATGTTTGGGTTTTCAAAAAACTTAATGCTTGTATTAGACATTTTTGACATAGGATTCATTGACAAACTCATAACATGGCCTTCCAAAACCCTGATCAGGGACTGGAAAGATGGCTCAGCAGTAAAAGAGCATGAGCTGTTCTTCCAGAGGACCTGAGTTCAATTCCCAGCACCAGCATGGAGACTCACAACTGTCTGTAACTCCAATTCCAGGGGATTCGACACTTTCACACAGACTTACATGCAGGAAAACCACCAACGCACATAAAATAAGTCAAAAAAACCCAAAATCATCCTGATAATCTCTTGTACCTGTTATAAAATATACTTTCCACAGTCCACTGAAGCATATTGCTTTATTTGATCTCACAGTAGTGAAGGCAGATAGATGGGGTAGATAAATAAGTCACCCACTCTGCAAATTAAGAAATAGAGGTACAGAGAACTGAAGTGACTTGTCCTAGTCCCAAACAGCCAATGAAAATCAGAAGCTCATTTCAGATCTTCTGTCTCTCTGTTACAGAACCACATTTACTGAGCTAGTTAGAGAAGTTAGCTTCTGAGAGTATTGCCCATATGAAGAAGTGGCAAATTTGCATTATCAGTTAGCACACAGTCCCCAAGACTGAGTTTGGGATGGTGACACTTTCATTCTTCTTCCATGACAGGGCTTAATAATTACTGCAATTTGGCGGAAAGTTCTGTAGCTCAGGATTATTACAGGAAGTGAGAGCATGCTGAGCTCCAAGGACAGGGTTATGTGAGATCTGGGTGGAGCCTTAAGACTGTCCATTCCTACAAAATAGGATTAATCCTATTCCAGTAGATGACTCACATCTGAAGACAGCAAGGATTAATAGCAGTCCAAGCCATTTGGCCAAAGTAACACTCAGTGTGGGTCACCTTGTAAATCTCAGACCAATACACCATCCTGCTTACAAAGCCCAAGGGCTCAAATTCTTTCTATCTTTTCCGTTTTTATGGAGTGCCAGCTCTGATTAGCAACAGAATTTGAATGCTAAAAGCCAACTGGAGAAATGCCAAAATCGAGATTTTTTTTTTCTGTTGTTGTTGCTTTCTTTTGCTTTTAAGATGCTAGTGCACAATGCTTTCCCAAGTCTTGTCCACCTACATCCAAGCCAAGCAATATAGAGAGGGTCTAGTGTTTGCTGCCCTTTCAAATACGAACTTTGGGCACGGAAGAGCTGGCTAAGTCAGTAAAGTGCTTCCTGTGAAAGTATGAGAATTTAAGTTCATATCCACAGCACCCACATATAAAGTGGCTTCCACCTATAATCCCAGATTGAGGAAAAAGACAAGAATGTCCCAGGTTTTGGTGGTCAAACAGTTGAACCAATTTTCAAGCTTCAGGTCTCCTCAGAGACCCTGACTCATCAGGATGGTATGACTTATCATCAATTGATTGGAAAATTTCCTGTATCTCTATATTTCTAGTTCATCTATATCTACATTTTACATGTATACTTATATTTCTATATGTACCTATATCATCTGTATATGCACATGCATGCATGTAGCCAAAGAATGTATATAGTGTCATGTAGACAGAAATACACTGAATGTACACAGAACTCAGGCAACCTAATTGTATGTAAAGATGCACCCTCACTTTAGAATGTGGAGGGTCCATCAGATTTATTCTTTGGGGTATGTCAGACACAAATGATAGACGGAACTAAAGAGGAAGACTGTTTTTTGAGAGGGTGGATTTAGCAAGTTTGATGAAAATATAATGTTCAACCTTGAAACACAATGTTTGTCTTTGATGCCAAAAATGCCTTCAATTGGAGGTAATTTCAGTCTTAATTCTCCAAGATTACCGTGAAGTAAGTGGGTGACCCAAATCATTCAGATACCTTACAAACGACTACTTATGAGAAGCTTGATTTATTTGTCTTTTGAAAATTGTCTCAATCTCATTGGGACAGAAGTGGAAAATGACATTCGAAACTTTAATCCTTTAATACATAGTCTGGTTCTTTCCAAAGGTTGCAATATTTCCAAGTCCTGGGATTCATAACTAAATAAGCATATGGAAACAGAATGTTCTCCATATCTTGGCATCTCAAGTCTTATTGTCTGAGTAGACCATCTCTCCCTGACACTGTGCAGGAGCATACGAACAGGCCATCATCCCCATGCACCACATTCTTGGCCAAGACAAATCCTTTTCACTCTTAAAAATGCGTCTCCATTCTAGGTCCTTAGTCAATGTTAAGATTTTCCCCTCCAAGCCTTTGATCTCGCCTCCTCCTTTCCCCATACAAAGTCTTTTCCTTGATTTTCTTTCAAGACCCAACTCTCATTCTACCATCTCGTGATATTTGCTCTAAGCAATAGCAATCCCTCCAGTTTCTTATAACTTGTGGGACTTGATTACATCACACAATTTGAAAGTCTACTGGTGTCATGGTCCCCACATGCCATAATCCAGCCGAGTCTCTGATCATAAAATCAGAACTGCAATAGCTCAACTCCGTCATAAAACCCTCAGAGATTAGAGTAGGTTAGAAAGGCAGATGTAGCTGCAATTTGGAGCCCTTTATTTTGGTTTTAATCCCTTGGAGTCTCTATCAGTTCCTTCATCTAACCAAAATAATGATGTCTTTTTCATGGGGTTGTCACAAGAGAACATCCACAACATGTCAGTGATACAATGTACAGGTATCACTACCTGTGAATGGTGAATGTTTGTACTTCTCTATAAAATGTTCAGGGTATGCAGTAGGAAAATAAATCATGAACGGATCAATGAGTATCCACCTTCGGTGTTGCCAAACTTGAATTTTGAGACAGGATTTCTCACTTGACTTGGAGCTTTTGATGTAGGTTAATCAACTGGCCAGCAAGCTTTCAAATTGCACTTGTTTCTGCCTCATCAGAGCTGGGATTCCATGTACATTCTGCCGTGCTTAGTTTTCCTTTCTACGTTTTTTTTTTTTTTTTTAATATGGGTTCTGAGGGGTTGAACTTAAGTGCTCATGTTTATCTAGAAAGTAGTTTATTAACTCGAACTATCTCCCTAGCCCTTAATGGATTCATTTTCATTATAACATATCTGAATATCATGACATAAAATAGTAATTTTTGGAGTTAGAAGGTTGAATGAGGACTTAAGAAGTCATGTTATTATGAAGTATTTACTAGTGTGGAAATACATTCACAATCATATTTAAGAAACTATACTCCTAAAAGCAGTTTCTAAAGTAGAATGTTAGGGTCTGAAAGTATTTGCATATGTATATGTACATATATACATACATATATATATGTGTGTGTATGTGTATATATTTATTTATTTATTGCAATGAGTTCTTGTTCTGATTCAAGGTTTATGACTTCTGAAACACCATAAACAGTGGACTGTTGTTGTGACTCATCTTGAGACTTGCTCAATGTCGGGGTGATGTTGTAGCTAAGCCTGTAGGGGCAGGCTCTGTGTGAGCTCCACACAGAGGACACCTCCCTGTCCTCGGTGTCTGCCATCCTGAGGCTTGCTGGGCTTTGTGCTTGTAGGCTGCAGACAGTGCCACTGCCTCTGGTCCTCCATCTCCCAGCAGGGCAAGCACCACAGGCTGGCCGGCTGGCAGGCTTAGGGCCAGCCCTATTCAGTGATGACCTGCTTCTTTGGGACCTTCAGGCTATGGCACATCTCCCTGTTATTGGTGCCGGGAACCCCATAGTTCACTGGACAAGACCTTTGTCCATGCAGTCTGCTGGCTGAGGTGTATTAAAAAAAAAAAAAAAAAAAACAACAAAAAACAAAAAAACTGAATGTCATTGGGGAAAAAGGCACTCTGCCTTTGGAATCCTTTCCCCTAACTGGACTGCTTTGTCTAGCCTCAACAGAAGAAGATGCGCCTAATCTTACTGCTACTTGATATGCTAAGGCTGGTTGATAGTCATGGGAGGGCTCTCCCTTTTATGAGGAAAAGGGAAGCAGGGGTATATGAGGGGCATGGAGGTGAGAGGGAGAGACTGAGAGGAAAGGAAGGAGAAGAAACTGTGATCAGGATGTAAAATAGATTAAGAAATAAATAATTTATTAAAAAAAGAAGAGGAAATCTTTACTAAAGACTTCTTTCCTGTAAAATGTAATCTGTTTTGTGTAAGTCTGATTTATATTTGAAATTTTGATTATATTTATATGTAACAAATGAGTTTCCAGCAAAAAAACTGAAGTAAGGTGTGCCACGTAGTTAGCAAAGATTTCCCCCATACTGGTTTTAAAAATGATGAATGCCAGAGGTAAAATTTAACTGTTTCTCAGTTTTCTTTGCTGTGAGTGTGAGATGTACATGTGTGTGTGTAAAACATTTTATTTTATTTTCAATTATGTATGTATGTCTGAGTATGGATTGGTATATGTGAGTGCAGTGTCAGTGGAGGCCAGAAGGGGGCATTGGATCCCCTGGAGTTGTAGTTAAACAGGTGGCTGTGAACTGCCTGATGCGGGTCCTGGAACTGAATTTAGGTATCCTAAATTAAAAGAGGTATATGCTCTTAACCAGTGACCCATCTGCCCAGCCTGAGAGAGGTTTTTTTTCTATGAGGAGAGAGTTGTTTTGTTGAAAAAAGAAAAAAAGTTGGCCTGCGGCTCACAATGCTTTAACAAATCTCCTAGCATTGAAATCTAAGAGCTGATTTTTATTAAGTTTTGGAGCTTTTGGAGTTTTCACTGAACTTAGGTCAGCACTGGTGGAGTGTTTCCCAGCTGCATGCCCTGATAAGCATAGCCTCTTGGTATATTGTGTTAATGGCTAGTGGAACCACCTCCCCTTCCTCCCCACCGTGACTGTCACTGCTTCCGAAATGCCCCCAAAATGGCACTAAATGATGTACAAACACACCAGATGGATTGCTAATCTCTTTCTATGGCTTCTTAATGGTGCATTCACAGCCCTTTGGAGCAAACTCAATTTCTCTCTGTGTACTCTATTTCCACTTTTGCAATTTCAGAAGAAATCATCCTGGCAAACATATTTTGTGACTTGGATGAGAGGTAATTTATACAATTGCTTACTTACTACAACAACAAGCAGCAACTCCAGTCACAGGAGGATGGATAGCTACTCATCAATCACAACTAAAACACATGAAAGAATCTGAACCTTTCTATGCAACTGCCAAAGCTATGAATGAAGGGACTACTCTGGAAATCTTGTTTCTTTGGGGTGGGATAGGGAGAGGAGAATAGTGAACAGCATAAACCAAAGTCAGTACTTTTTTTTTTTCTGGTTACTGTTATTGTTGTTTTGTTTTTCACTTTGACTTTTTTTTTTAAACAGGGTCTCCTTGTTGGCTGTCTTTGAACTTGCTATGGAGACCAGGCTGGCCTCAGACTCACAGAGATCCACCTGTCTCTGTCTCTGCTTCTGCCTCTGTCCATACTGGGATTAAAGGTTTGCATCACCATGCCTAGCCAAAGTCAGTACTTTGGATCTTAACTTCATGTTGTTCATTGAATCTTAAGAGAACTTTAAATGAGAAGGCATGGTGTGGGTGGCTGACATTTGCTTGTAATCTCAGGCAAAAGGAGGAGCATGGCTGCAAATTCAAGGTCAGCCTAGGCTAAATAGCCTAGGCAATGAAGCAAGAACTTGTCAACAAAAGAATAAACTTCAAATGAACCCAACTGAAAGCATAAAACTTGAACTGAACAAATGCCACAGACCTACGAGGAATCATTGTTAGGTCATCTGTGAAGGGATGTAGCTCTGGTTCAAATACTTGGGAGTGACTGGGCAAAGGGGTAACGAGATATGGTCACTTCCATTATTGGGCAAGTTGCCCCCTACCCCATATCTGTTTGTTGGAGGTGAGCCATAGTTACTCTCTAGGGAATCCTGCCTGTGTTTACCCATATGTTTTTTTTTTTTTTTTTACACTTCAGACCTAGTACAGATGTTTAAGAATTTAAGGTTGTATTGGTTTTCTGCATTCAGCTCTGATATGATGATATGAAGGTTTGTCCCTAGTCTTATCGCATCTTGTTATGTTGTGTTTGGTAGATGTCTCTGAGAGGCCTGTTCTTTTCTGAAGAGAAATGGAGAAGAGTGGATCTGAGGGAAAGGGGTAAGGGGGTATGGAGGAGTGGAGGGAAGGGAGCTGTGGTAGGGATGTATTGTATGAAAGTGAATTTAAAAACTGATAATAGTAAAAAAAAGAATTTAAAGTCGTATGTATACATGTGCGTGTGCGTGCACACACTTGCTCACACTCTTTGGACAGAAGAGCTCCTATATGAGGGTGGGAGAGTGTTTTTTTCTAGGTCAGTTGTTCATGATTATGGCTGCCCATTAAAATGACCTGGGAGGGGCTGGAGAGATGGCTCTGTGGTTAAGAGCACTGTCTGCTCTTCCAAAGGACCCAGACTCAATTCCCAGCACCCACATGGCAGCTCACAACTGCCAAGGGCTCTGACCCTGTCACACTAATGCACATAAAATAAAATTAAGTAAATTATAGCAATAGAATCAAATGACCTGGGAACCTTAACCATCTCAAATGCTCCAGACAGTCGGAATCACAACTACTAGGCTTAGGACTCAGAAGCCAGTGTTTTTTTTTTTAGCTCCCTGAAGTGATTCTGATGTGCCCACTGCTTTAAGCAGTTGAGATGGATGAAGTCGGTAGACTTCTAAGATCAGCAGAATCATCTGGTGATTATTGTTAGCATATGAGAGGATCATGGATTATAGAGGCACACTTTTCCATACACTGATGCAGTGTGCTTTGTTCAGGGGCATCCCCACGATTACTTTTCTCATTATTCTCTCCCCTCTTCTCCCCTCTCCATATTAAAAAGAGTTGGGGGATGTTGCTGAAATGAAGATTTGGGCCTGATGTTGGTAGAGTGAGTCTTTGCCTGACATGTGTGCAGTCCTATTCTTGCTCTTCACTCACACAGAAATCTCTGTGTGGTGACTTGTGCCTGTAATCCAAGCACTCAGTATGTGGAAAGCAGAAAGGCTAAAAATTCAACGTCATTCTCATTTACATAGTGAGTTCCAGACTAGCCTGAAATACATGAGAATCTGCCTTAAAAATTCAGATTAAATAAGTCTAGGTTTGGGGATACATTTTTTGAGGCATTGTCTTAATATGGAGCCCTGGTTGTCCTGGATGTAGCTGTATAGACCCGGCTGGCTCCCTAGATAATTCTGACACCAGTGGTCTGTGATTCAGCATTTGAGAGTCCCTCGCTAGATAATTCTACCTTGGAGCTTGCACATTTCCCAAGTCTTTTGTTTTATTAACTAATTGCTTTGACTTTTGACATATAAAGAACATATTTGAAAAAATCAAATTAGTTGATGTATGTGGAAGTCAGAGGACAGGGCTGGACTCAAACTCGCAAAACTTCCCTGCTTCTGACTCCTGAATGCTGGGATAAAAGTGTTCACCACCTGGGATGGTATTGAGTGGGGCCATCACTGTGGAGAAATGAGCTCTAGTAGACGTGCTAGAGCTAGACGTGACACATTGTCACTAGATATTTATCTATCCCTCCTGTACTTCACTGGCCAGCAAAGACTCAGCTGCCCCACAAGTGGGGTGTACAGGCCTTGTTGTCAGCGTAACATTGTCATGTGAGAAAGAACATGGCTTTTGTCATTAGACTAGGGTTCACATCTAACTTTGGAAGCTTAAGAATGGTATGAGGTTGGGGAGATGGCTCATTAGCTTAGACCTCTAGGTATGCCAGCACAAGGAGAAGACTCACACATCAAGGCAATTATGGCCACCACATATGCCTATAACCCTAGCATTGGCATAAAGATAAGGGCCAAACATAGGAGACTCACTGAGGAGTGTTGCTGCCAGGCTAGCTCCAGATTCAATGACAGAATGCCAGACAAAGACATCCAACATCACTGATCCCTGAAGACAAGCATGAGCACACACCTGTGCAGAGAGGAGAAAATGCTGGAAGCCCAAAGGGAAGAATTATGAATTATTCCTACAGAACAAGTGGAAGGGTAAAAGGGGGTGATTACTAATATTGCTTACATTTGCTGCTGGGATCAGTCACAAAGGGGCTGCTTTGAGTGACTCTGTGGTTGTTTACCAATCTGGCTATCAACTGGCATTTTACTTTTAAATTGCTGGGACTGGTAACAGAGCAGATATGGTCCACTTGCTGCTTTGTGACCCTGGATTTTGCACAATTTTGTCAATATTCGCACCAGGGCAAACCTCCAGGTAGAAATACGGATTCTTCACATCTCATCCATCTAGCTGCTCACTGACCTCACCGACACCTGCACATTTTTTCATATCCCCTTCTAAGAGCAAGAGGAAAGAACCCCACTTTTTAGAGAGTAAAGGAGGCACAGGGCATAGACTGCAGAGGGGGATGTCTAAAAAAAAAAGATATTATAGTACAGAGGCTTAAAACATGGACTGGAGTGCTGGAGGGAAATGGGCCAAACACTAGGTAGGACATTCCTATAGTTCCGTGATTCCATTCTGGAACCACTTGTTGCTCTCAATCGAGTCTCCCTTTGTTATTTTAGCTATCTGGGGTCAGTTACATGGCTTCTGACCCTATGAACATATGATTTAAAAGATTAGGGTCTCGGATTAGATGCTTAAATTTTATGAGCCCAAGTTTCTTTATTTGTGAAATAGGGTTTTAAAAGAAGTACTGTAGGGATAGGAATGGAGAGATGGCTCAATGGGTGTGACGTTTGCTGTGCAAGTGTGGGAACTGGAAATCAGATCCCCAGAATCCATGTAAATATTGAGTAGGCATGGTAACCCATTTGTAGTCCCAGCACATGGGAGGCAGAGACAGAGGGACCCTGGGACAAACTGGCTAGTAAGCTGGCTAGCTAGTCTAGATAAATCAATGACCTCTGAGTAAAGTGAGAGACCTCTCACTTCATTGTATCAGGGAGAAAATGATCAAAGAATATTCCTCTTGTAACGGCAAAAACAGAACAAAATCAGAAAATTACAGGTCAATACCCCTGATGAACATAATCAAATGTGCTCAATAAATACTTGTGAAACAAATATAGGCAGACATCAAAAAGCCAAGGACCATAGTGTACCAACAAAAAGGAAAGAAAGAAACCCTGATACCAGGCATGAGAAGCTCTCTTTGAGTTATTGGACAGGGTTGTGAAAAGACCCCCACAGCTTTGAAGGCTTTTGCTATTGCCTTTGGATGCTCCTCAGAGGTAGAAGGGAAGTCCTATTGCTGAAGACACCATGCACTTTGAACACAGAGCTCAAAGATCTCTGATCTATATTTAATCTAAAAACCTTTTCCCTGATGATCAGGGAAGATTTCTTTTCTTTTTAAAATAATTTTATTATTTTTTATATTAATCACAGGTTATTTACTTTGTATCCCCACTGTAGTCCCCTCCCTCCTTCCCTCCCAATCCCACCCTCCTTCCCTCATCTCCTCCCTGCCCCTCTTTAAATCCACTGATAGGGGAGATTCTTCTCCCCTTCCATCTGACCCTAGCTTATCAGGACTCTTATCAGGATTGGCTGCAATGTCCTCCTCTGTGGCCTAGCAAGGCTGCTCCTCCCTCAGGGAGGGGGGAGAGGTCAAAGAGCCAGCCATTGAGTTCATGTCAGAAATAGTCCCTGTTCCCCTTACTAGGGTACCCACTTGGATACTGAACTACCGTGGGCTACATCTGAGTAGGGGTTCTAGGTTATATCCATACATGGTCCTTGGTTGGAGAAACAGTCTCAGAAAAGACCCCTGTGCCCAGATATATTTGGTCCTTGTGGAGTTCCTGTCCTTTCCAGGTCATACTAACTCCCCCTTCTTTCATATGATTCCCTGCACTCTGCTGAAGGTTTGGTTATGAGTCTTAGCATCTGCTTTGATACACTGCTAGGTAGAGTCTTTCAGAGGCCCTCTGCAGTAGGCTCTTGTCCTGTTACTTATTTTCTCCTACTTCCAATGTCCATCCCATTTGTCTTTCTAAGTGAGGATTGATCATCTTACTCCTGGTCTTCTTTCTTGTTTACTTTCTTTAGGTGTACAGAATTTAGTATGTTTATCCTATCTTATAGTTCTAGTACCCACTTATAAGTGAGTGTATACTGTGTGTGTCTTTCTGCTCCTGGGATACCTCACTCAGGATGATCTTTTCTAGATCCCATAATTTGCCTGCAAATTTCATGATTTCCTGTTTTTAATTGCTGAGTAAAGCAAAGGACACTGTTGTCAGACAAAATGACAACATACAGACCAGGAAAGGATCTTCACCAACCCTATATCTGACAGAGGGCTGATGTCCAGAATATATAAAGAACTAAAGAAGTTAAAAGGCAATAAATCAAGCAATCCAATTAAAAAATGGGGTAAGGAGCTAAACAGAGAATTCTCTGTAGAGGAATATAGAATTGCAGAGAAAAACTTAAAGAGATGCTCAACATCATTAGCCATCAGGGAAATGCAAATCAAAATGACCCTGAGATTTTACCTTATACCCATCAAAATGGCTAAGATAAAACTCAATTGGCAACACATGCTGGAGAGGTTGTGGAGAAAGGGGAACCCTCCTCTATTGCTGGTGGGAATGTAAACTTGTGCAACCACTCTGGAAATCAATCTGGCACTTTCTCAGACAACTAGGAATAGCGCTTCCTCAAGATCCAGCCATACCACACCTAGGCATATATCCAAGAGAGGCTCAATTAGGAATAGTGCTTCCTCAAGACCCAGCTATACCACACCTAGGCATATGCCCAAAATTTGCTCAAGTACACAAGGACATTTGTTCAACCATGTTTGTAGCAGCTTTATTCATAATAGCCAGAACTTGGAAGTAACCCAGATGTCCATCAAAGGAGGAATAGATACATAAATTGAGGATCAGTTTTCATGGTACCTGAAGGAGCCATGCAATATTTCAAAGGAGGGGAGCAATGATGTTTTTGAACCACAAAATGAATAACAGATAAGATAATCCTAAGGGTGCAGTAGTGGCATACATACCTTGTCAGTAACCAACAGCTCTCTAATTTGACTAAAGACCTGTTCAACAAAAGGGAAATTATATCTTGTACTGTAAACCTAGTGAGCTACCCAGGACTAGTGAAGTAAAGTCATGGATCTTAGAGGAGACTTTATAGCTACCACTTTAGTAAAAACAGCACAATTCCTATTTTCTAATTATTCATCCACATACCCACAGATAAGTGTATTTCTCACCCTTCATCAATGAAACTTCTTTTTGTAACAGATGAAGACCATTATGGAAAACCAAAACCAATCAAAATGCAGAGTTGTGGAGCCCAAATGCTACTGATTTATCTACAACACAACTCCTGCATATAAGGCTCAGGGATCACTGTAGAAGTGGGGTAAGAGAGATTACATATGCCAGAGGAACAGGGAATTTGCTGTGAATTTGCATTTCCTTGAAATTTCAGAGGCTACCGCCATGGTGTCTCACTAACATGGCTGCCTAAACCTGAGTTGAACAAAGAAGACTCCAATGGACACTTAACATGGATAGAAGAAAGCTCATTAGGACTCAGCCCTAAACAAAGAACTATAGGCAACTAAGGAAAGGTGAGAATAGGAGAAACAGTCCTCCGCAAGGAAGAGTACACCAAATGGTCAGCCCTAAAAACATACATAAAATAACATTATATAGACTGATATAGACTGAGCAGGTTGCATTTATATTTATGCATATATATGTATTCACATATATTTGCATGTGATAACATATATTTGCATGTGAATGTGTGTGTATGTGTTTATGTACAATTAAAGACAAAGGGGCCAGGAATTTGAAGGAGAGAAAGAGAAGAGGTACATGGGAAGATGTATGGAGGAGGGGAAGGGCAAATGATGTCATTATATTATAATCTCAAACAAAAAGATGCATGGGCATCTGAATCTGTATGGTAATTTAAAAGCTTTACAGAGTGCCTACAGAGGAGATTGCTGGGGAAAGCCATAATTTCTCTTGAGTTCCTTGCATACTGCTCCTGTACAATGAGTATTGGTTCCCATTTGCCTATTTAATTTATTCTTTTGGCTTAATATGCCCACAAAAGTGTAGAAGCTTACATTTTGCTCCCCACATAAGGCTAAAGGCATAAATCCATAGATTGAACTAATTCATTTAGTCAACGAATGAGTCCTTTGTTTATTTCTTCATTTAATAAGCACTAATGACTTTATGTAGAACTGTGATATTCTGTGAACAATAAAAATCATTCTAAGACAATAGGTCTAGATATCTTGAAGCCTATTGTCAACTACTTTCGACAAATCATAAGTTGTTTTTTTTTTTTAGCAGACTTTAATAAATGAATGGGGTGAGAGGAGTATTTATTCACAACCAATAAGACACTCAAGCATGGGGGCTAGAGAGATAGCTCAGAGATTAAGAGCACCGACTGCTCTTCCAAAGGTCCTGAGTTCAATTCCCAGCACAGTGACTTGCAACCATCTATAATGAGATCTGTTGCCCTCCTCTGGCATGAAGGTATACATGCAGGCAGACATAATAAACAAATCTTAAAAAAACAAAAAAACAGCGACACTCAAGCAGGTTAGGAACCTGGAGGCAGGGGCCGATGTAGAGGACATGAAGGAGTTCTGCTTACTGGCTTGCTCAGCTAACTTAGAACCTGGGATCACCAGCCTAGGGATTGATTCACAGTCGTCTGGTTCTTCCTCCATTAATCACTAAACAAGAGAAGGCCTTAAAGGCTTGCTTCCCAGCCTGATTGTATGAAGGCATTTTCATAGTTGTTGTTCCCTCCTTTCAGATGATTCTAGCTTGGGTCAAGCTGACACAAAAATGAGCCAGCATGGAATGTTTATGTGTTCCATGTTCTTACTGAACTCCTAGTTTACAAAATAAAATCTCCCAGATTTCCCAAGACCCTGGGCTTAAGGGCACCAATTGAATTCAGTCCGAGTGTGCTACTAACTTATGCAAACAATTCCAGATTTCCATGGGATGGTGACGGCTTTTCTCACTCTGGATTGGCTCTGAAGGCAGAGGTGATTTGGACATCAATTTCAAGTTCAGGCTGAAAAAATACCTGTAAAGGCATGAACAAACACCTAGGCCAAATGGCTGCAGCTGGTTTAGTGCAATTGCTTCTCTTATTGGTTTCCAAGTTCTGTGGGTGTGGTGGCTGTGTCTGGTGAGCTAAGCTTTGGCTATATGCCCATTCCTAATACTGCAATCTCCTCTTTTGGATGGGGCCAGATCTTTGCTTTGAATTACAATGGCACACAGAGAACAGTCTGTTGGATTCTGACTTTTGTCCTTTACTTACGTTAACTCAAACCATTCCTTTCATTTCCTTCCTTGTTCTTTCTTTCTTTCTCCCTCTTCTGCCCCTCTCTTTTTGTTTTCTCTAAAAAAGATCCTTTGGAAACTAAAGCTTTAAGAACTAAAAGGTGCAGAAAACCCTGCCCCTAGAAGCATTGCAGGTGTGGCCTGCTGTGTCACATGTGCTTGAGTAGGTGACAGAGAGGAGAGAGGCTATGTCCACATTCAGTACTCTGACCTATAAACATCAAAATGATTAGTAGCCTAACAGTCCCTGAAAAAAAGCGAACCTGAGATGACCACCAGCCTGGCCCAGGCAGGGAGCTAGCCAGAGATGACCACCAGTCCAGTGCCGAACAGGGAGCAAGGCAGAGACTAGAAAACCCTGCCTGAGACCATGAGCCCTGGGTAGCAATGAGTCTGAGACAGATGACCCTTGCTTGCATGGGGCCACTGGGATGGCCTAGACAAGGCATGATTCCAAGACAGGCCATCAGACAGACACCATGGGACCTGGACAGGGAGCTAGCCTAAGATGACAACCACTCCAGTGCAGTGCAGGCCTGAAACAGGAAGACCATGCCTGAGATGACTTCTGCCCAGCACCATAATGCATGCGCCAGGCATGCCACCCCTGAGATCTCTCCTCGGATGATCCCAGACACTCAGAGACCCCAGGTGCCACTAAGAGTAGCAAGTAAGTGGTGGAGAAATAAAAGAGAAAGAGAAACAGAAGGATGTAGGCACAATGAAGAGAGGCAGAACTGGAGACTTGAGGGAAGTGAGGAACAGTCTGATGTGAGTAGCCAGTGATGCCACCTGGGGACCATTGTGGGGTCCTGGCCTGTGCTGCCTTCAGGGGACACATCTAGGTTCATGGCCCTGCAGTCTCAGAAGTCTGTTACCACCAAAGGCCAGGCAGACATCCTTGGTCTGGGCTGCAACCCAGGAACATGTTCATGTCAGAGGCCTGTGCAGAACTGGCCCCACCCCTCACCTGGGCATCCTGGGGAGATCTGACCCTACCCTTAGCCAGCTGTAATACTTGGGAGAGCGGGCCCAGGCCCCACACATTGCAGGAGTTGATGGAGGAGCTGACCCTACCACTCATCTTCCATGAGATGGCATGGACTAGGAAGAGATACCTTCCTTACTTCTCGTCCCTCACCACTTGTGGCAAGTGGGAGACCTGGCCCTTGTGTCATGAGAGCAGGAGAGCTGGCCCTAACCCTCACCTGCTGCAACAGAGGTGCAGGCCCTACACCTCTTTGCCTGGGCAGCACAGTAAACATGACCCTGGATGTGGGGTTTCAGGTGAGCCAGTCCCAAGGGCTTGGGAGTGGGAAGGCTGGCAGACTGGCCAGCTCAGATACCTCTCAGACTCAGATCCAGGGATTTGAATTGGCCCACTCCAACATCTACTCCATCCATGAATTGCTAGAGTGCATAAAGGGGCAGGTACTATAGATCTAAAATCACAAGATCTCCATGACACAGGGTAACAACAAGATATCAGAAAGGAGTCCCAGTAAGGTCCTAGTATTGATAGTATAGCAGAAGCCAGAGGCCTCAAACCAGACCAAGGAGTCATGGTAATGAACATTTGCAAGCAAAAAAGTGTGGACAAAAGGGTATACTGTGGGACACACTGTGACACACTACAGCTTCCACAGTGAGTTTTTTTTTTAACTCTGTTGAGTGGAGGAAGTTGTAAGAGTGGAGGTGTGAGGGGACAGAGGTATTAGGGGACAGAGAGATGAGTGGGATTGGGGGGCATGATGTGAAATTCACAAAGAACCAATAAAAAGTAACAAAAAGTGCAGAAAACAAGAGGAAGCACATCAGGATTGTCAAAGAGAGTATTTATGCTCATCTTTGTAACCGTCCAGCCTGAGGGAGGAAACTAGGCATAGTGACTATAGAATATATAAGGCCTATTAAGAGAGAGTTCAGTCAAATGATGAATGAATGGATAGAGAAAATCTGGAGATACGTGTTCAGTGAAATATTACCCAGCCTTATAAAGGAAGGAAAGCTTGCCAATCTTGCCATTGTTGACAGCAGACACTGTGAAAGTGAAATAAGTCATAGGTACGAACACAAATGTTTCATGATCTTAAAGCAGGAGGTAACACCGGGTAGGCAGTAAGGGAAAAGGATCACATTGAAAAGCAAAGTTGCTTAATATGTTACAGTGGGAATGAATGGTAGAGTAAAAAGACAGTGTTGGGATTAAAACAGTGAAGTCACAAGTAATAGGATGAGAGACAAAAACACAATGTAGTTGCCTATGTTACAACTGAGCTAGACATGTAGGAGGAAGGACAGAGCTCTGGGTCATTGATAGTGTGCTGCCCCAACTCTGCTTCACTTCCCTCCCTCAGGGTAGACTGCTCCATTGCACACCAAACTGGGCTGTAGGGAGGGAAGCTTAGACAGGCATGGGTGAGTGCAATGAAGGACCTTAGTCAGCTTTGATTACACCCAGGAAAAGCTTCAGAGAACTGGTTCTGTTTACTGGGGGAGGCAGAGAGGAAGAGGGTATTTATGCTCTTAAGGTGGTGGCCAGGGTCTTCAGGGACAAGGTTTGTGTGGTTATGTTCCATTGGCCAGGGCATGGGTGTTGAAAGTTACTTCATCTGCATACTCAGGGGCTGTAGGGTCTAGGGAAAAAGCCTTCTAGGGTCAAACAAAGAGTGTGTCATTCTCTGCTCAGTGGGAGACTGGGTTATTAGGATTGTGCAGTGGAGGTGGAGTTATACTGAGGGCTGATAAATCACTCCATGAGACTGGTTCCATGAGAGGGGTTATTAGGGGAATGGAGGGTCACAGAGACCATCTCTGGGCAAGGTGGGAGAAAGAGAGAGACAGAAGGGGCAAGTCTTCTTATTAGGTGGCCCAGTGCAGGCATGGGAGGTTGCAGGTGGTCCTTTGGTGATCTCAAAGATGCTTGATGTCCCTTTTGTCAGGTCTCTTGGGGGCTGGACGTAGAGATGCTTGCTTACAGATCCCATCATTTCTCCCTGGTACATTTACACAATGGAATACTACTCAACAATTAAAAACAAGGAAATCAAGAAATTTGCAGGCAATTGGTGGGATCTAGAAAAGATCATCTTGAGTGAGGTATCCCAGAAGCAGAAAGACACACATGGTATATTCTCACTTATAAGTGGATATTAGACATATAATGTAGGATAAACATACTAAAATCTGTATACCTAAAGAAGCTGATCGAGAAAGAGGACCCTGGGTAAGATGCTCAATTCTCATTCAGAAAGGCAAACTGAATGGACATCAAAAGAGGGAGAAAACAGGGAACAGGACAGGAGCCTACCACAGAGGGCCTCTGAAAGGCTCTACCCTGCAGGGTATCAAAGCAGATACTGAAACTCAGCCAAACTTTGGGCAGAGTGCAGGGAATCATATGAAAGAAAGGGGAGATATAAAGACCTGGAAGGGAGAGGAGCTCCACAAGGAGAACAATAGAACCAAGAAATATGGGCCCAGGGGTCTTTTCTACTCCAACCAAGGACCATTCATGGAGATAACCTAGAACCCCTGCACAGATGTAGTTATGGCAGCTCAGCCTCCAAGTGGGTGACTTAGTAAGGGGAAAAGGGGCTATCTCTGACATGAACTAAGTGGCTGGCTCTTTGATCACCTCACACTGAGGGGGACAGCCTTACCAGGCCACAGAGGAAGACAATTCAGCCAGTTCTGATGAGACCTGATAGGCTAGGATCAGATGGAAGGGGAAAAGGATCTCCCCTATCAGTGGACTTAGAGAGGAGCATGGGAGATGAGGGAGGGAGGGTGGGATTGGGAGGGAATGAAGGAGGGAGCTACAGCAGGGATGCAAAGTGAATAAGCTGCAATTAATATAAAAAATAAAAATAAAAAATAAAAGTGAAGAATGAGGAAGGGGGCAATGGTTGGGTAGGCATAGGGGCGACGTTTGCTCTTCAAGCTGATTTCTATTAGAGGCATTGCCATTCTCAGGGTTTAGCTGGTCCCCACCGTCAGGGTTGATTGGAAAGTCATTGTCATCTGGTTCTGTGGGCAGAAGTTGATAATCCTATAAGAGTAACTGTTTAATGGTTTGGTTAGAGAATTCTTGCATTTGTTGTTGGAGGAATGTAGAAAAGAAGTTAATAAAGCAGGGTGCAAAAAGCAAAAGCAGAAAGATACGCAGAAATGTGAGGAAGGGCCGACCACTTCCATATTGGGTTCTCAAAGGCCCAAGAATTAGAGGCCTCGAGCTGTTCTCTTTGCTTTTATAGATTTGTCTAGAGATGTTGGATTTTGTCTTTCACTATACTCGACTGGTTGACATAAAAACAGTATTCCTCTTGGAGGAAGATGCAAAGGCCACCTTCTTTAGCTGTGAGTCACTCTGTTCTTGGAGAGTTAGTATTGTCTAAACCACTTGCTGGAGATTCTGGAAGAACTGGGAAAGTTAGTGAAGGAGCCAGTCCTGCTGTCCCAGTCCCAAGAGCTGCCGCGATTCCTTAAACAGCCAAGAGGGGCAAAATTTCAATTGGCCTCTTATCCTGCTGGGCAGCTATTGAGTCCACAACCAGGGCTGGTAAGGGCTCCTTTTCATTTATTACCCCTAGCTTGGGAGAAGAGGAGCAACAGCGTGTAAACTCCTGACCAGCCAGAAGGCAGACCATGTACCTGAGTACAACAAAGAATTGAATTATTATTAGCAGTAGGGTGTTGCAGTTGAGATGAGGTATTGAGGATTATAGTTTTATTACAGTTTAAAGAACTCAGCATTTCTACAGAGTCTGTCCCAGATGCCTTGAAACAGCTTGCCATGCCAAAGAGGGTGATATGAAAAAGGCAGGGGGTTGTAGCAACATCAGAATCAGGGCAGTTAGTGAACGGTGAAGTAAGATTACTTGATAGGGTCACTGGAGAAGCAGTCAGCGGTAGTTATGAGTTGGTTCCAGGTGAGACACACAGCCAACAAGCTCTAAAATGGCCCCATTTGGGTGACATTAAGGAGCTTGTACAATGTGGTCAGAATGTGAAGTAGGAGATGAAATGACAGGTTTGTATTATTTAGGAAGGAGGATGTCAGAGAGGCAATGACCTTAGAGGACTGTTTAATTACCTTCTCTACTTCTCCTATCCCCAGGGATTAGGTAGTTGGGATGTATTTTCTTTGTATATACATTGTACTTATCAGTAAATTGGGTGTGTTTGTCCTGTGGGACCGGCAGTGGACCATTCCGATGGCTGTGGGAAGGTGAGAGGCTTCTAGCATGGCCATAATTTGGCCTTCATTGGTTACAGATCTTCCCTTTGCTGTAAGTAACCCACGCTCTCTCCAGATGGCAGCATGGGAGAGAAAAACATGAAAGTCATATTTTGAGTCTATGTAGATGTTAAGGGATTGTCCCTGGGTCAATTGGAAGGCGCGGGTAAGAGCTATTAATTCAGCCTGTTGATTAGTGGTGTGGGCAGGGAGGGCTTGTGCCTCAACCACCTCACTATCCAACACTATGGCATACCCTACTTTTTGAGCTCCCTCATGTACAAAGGAGCTGCAATTTGTATACCAGGGATAGATGGCCTGAGGTAATGTGCCCTCCTGTATGTGTGAGGGGTGGGGCAACAGTTCCTCTAAGGTTTCAATGCAAGAATGAGAAGGGGAGTAGTCCTAGTTAGGTTGAAGAAGAAGGTTTGAAATATTAAGGGGTGGGCATGGTTGGAAAGTAAGGGTAGAGTCTTCTATTATCACCACCTGGAGGGAAAAGACCCTGGAAGGAGGTAAAGTTTGTAAGCCTTTATATGTTAAAAGGTGAGACAGATTGTGAGAAGAGAAGACAGTAATAGATGATCCAAAAGTTGTTTTTTTGGACCCTCGAATGAGGAACTCCGCAGCCACTAAAGCATGAATGCAGGATGCCTATCCTTGGACTGTCAGGTCTAATTTTTTGATAGGTATGCTACGGGTGTAAAGGAGGGTCCCAGTTGGTGGCCCAGGGCTCCAAGGGCATATCCTTCTTTTATTGTTACATAGAAGGAGAAGGGATGGGTTAAGTCTGGGAGATGTAGGGCTGGAGCCTCAAGAAGAGCCTATTGAAGCCTTCAAAAGGGCTTGGTAATGGGCTTAAAAACGGGTTCATGCAAGGTATCTAAGGTTGCCTCATGTAAGGGACAGGCAAGAAAGGAAAAGGAAGGGATCCAGGACTGTAAGAAATGAGTCATTCCCCAAAATGATAAGATTTCTGCTTTAGTGGAGGGAACTGCTAAAGACTGTATTAAGTCTTTTCTATCTAGGGTGATGCACTTTGTGGGTTAAGGTTATTGTTAGTCCCAGGTAAGTGACTTCAGAGGTGACAGTTGGACCTTGGAGAGTGAGACCATATAGCCCCTGCTGGATAGGAAATTTAGAAAGGCAGAGGTGTTAGTTTGGCTAACTCGTAGGGATGGGCTACAGAGGAGAAGGTCATCTACATACTGTATAAGTTTAGATTTAGGGAGAGATAAGGAGAGTAGATCAGAGGCTAGAGCCTGGCAGGCAGGTGTGGGCTGTCCCAGAATCCCTGGGGTAGGGCTGTCCAGGTAAGCTGAATAGAAACAAGGCTGTCAGGGTCAGTCCAGGTGAAGGCAAAGATATTTTGTGATTGAGTATCCATGGGAATAGAGAAGAATGCATCTTTGAGATCCAGCACTGAGAAATGGGAGGACCCTGAGGGGATAGTGGAGAGGAGAGTATAGGGGTTAACTACAACAGGGTGCAGGGAGACAACTGCAGATTTGAGAAGCTGGAGGTCTTGAACAGGTGATTAGATTCCATTGGGCTTTTCAACCGCAAGAATAGGGGTGTTAAAAGGAGAGGCAGTGTGGAGAAGGTTTTTTGTTTTTGTTTTGTTTTGTTTTGTTTTGTTTTTCTTAGAAGGTCAGAAATAATAGGCTTAAGTCCACTGAAACTCTTGAGAGGAAGTGGATATTTAAGCATGAATGATGTACTGGGTGGGGTCCTGTAGCTGAATGAGCACAGGGGAATGGTGCCTAGCAACAGAAGGGTTTTGAACATCCCAGACTTGAAGGTTCACTTGAGAGGCGATGTGTCAGAACTGGTAGGTGAGGTAGCTAGGAGAAGGAGGAGAGAGAATGCTGGTGAGCTTGGGGTCAGGCGAATGGGTGTAGTAAAGGAAATAAAGGCTTCCACTTTGGCTAAAAAGTCCCTTCCCAGTAAGGGCACTGGACAGACTGGCATCACTAAAAAGGAATGAGTCAAGGGAACACCCCTGGAAATACAATTGAGTGGTGGAGTCCTGCATGGCTGACAAGGCTGTCCCCCTACCCCTACAATAGGGGAGTTAGAAGGAGAGGTTGTTCCCCAATATTCCATCAGACCTCAGTAAGTGGCTCCTGTGTCCACAGCAAAGAGATGGTTAGTTTACTCTGTAGGTCTTCTTTTGGTATCCTTGACCATCCAGAAGTTGAGTATTTTTAAATTCACTTGTTCGTTTCAAAAGTTCATATGTAGAATACAGGGTGGTTGGATATTATGTGCATAAGGATACTGAGGCTAAGTCCCTATAATTAGAAAACACTAATCCTGTGGGTTGATCTGATTTGGAACCTGGGTCCTAGTCCTGATCTTTCTGATTTTAACAGCTTCAAATCCCCTTCTCTGAAAAGAAAAAAAATAATGGCATAGTAAAAATCCCTACCTCCCAGAGAGGCTGTGAACAGGATGGTGGTCGGCATCCACAGCTGGCACATAGACAAGGCTCAATTAATGGAAAGTAATTCCTTTTTTTTCCTTTTTGACAGGAAGTCAAATTGTTCTTCGTCTTACATACATGTAATTCATACTGATTACTTTCCCAACACATTCTCTTATCTCCTTTCACCCCTGTGAACACCCACTCTTCCTTGCACAGCCCTTTCCTACGCGGATGCCTATTTGTTTTGTTCTGTGGAATACTGAATTGAACCAGGACCATCTGTGTAACCCTGAGTTTGGAGCCATCCACCGCAGCCTGGTGGGCTCAGCAGTGGGTACACAACTGAAGACAATGACTTTCCCTCTTCTGGACCCGTTCGGCAGCATTGTGAATAGTTCATCGGTGAGAGTTCATGAGGGGCTAGGAGACCTGAAGTTATGTTCTCTGTGTTCAAATGCACCTGCAGGTTTCACTTAGCTGCCAGCGTGCACATCTGTTTGTGTCTCCTTCTTCTGGTTGAGCAGCGTGAATGCTCCAGTGCAAATACTGGAAGGTATGCCAATTCTATTAGCTCAGGGCAATTGGGCAGGGAGCTCTTGACAATTTAAGGCACTGATGGAAGATTCCTATTGGAAGGGGTTGTGTGTTTACAAATTGGTCCTGTGGGACTGTTATAGCTCTAGAAATCCAGCAGTTGATATGAAAGTTCATTCAGTGATTCAGATCGCAAGGGAGAAAAAACATCTTTTGTGGTGAGCTATAAACGCCTCGGCATATAAAAGCTTCCATTACTTCGATGAGCAGTTCCTAGTCCCCACAGTATTATGGCCTATGGCTCAGTTAATCCTGTAAAATCTGGTATGTAGCATATGGCACTTGTTCTTTGGTCCAGGCACTGCAATGTGGAGCAAATACAAGATCTAATACACGAGAAACTGAATGACAAGCCACAATAACCATTTTTCCTCTAACTTTGAGGTCTCCCTTGTTGAAAAACATAGGAACTGCCAGGCTCATATTACAGAAAACTGTGGAAAGCACAAGGAAACAATAAGACCTTCTTTGTCTCTTTTATATGAGACATATATCCCTGAAGCACTTCATTTACCAAATCATTCTGCTCAAGGACTTTCAGTTGCCCTCAGCTATCTCTAGTATGTAGTCCAAACACTTAACCCTCTTTTTATAAGCTATACTTCCTACTTTGTTTGTGTTTTTTACTTATTTTTTACTTCTTATTTTGTTACTGTTTTCATTCAACTCGTATATGTTACTAATCACCTTCCTGATCAGGAAGGTGATTTTTCCTCAGGGTGAGACTTACCCGCTGTCCACAGCTATGCTGACCCCTGGGATTTCTCCAAATGTGGGGAACTGTATAGCATAATTTGTGGTAGTGTAGGAAATAAAAGATTAAATAGAAAAATAAAAGAAGACTATGAACTTTTTGTGAGTGCCCAACTCTTAGTGATTGAGAGCTCAGGAAGGCCTAAGTAGCTCAGAAGGAAGATGAGTTATAATGAAATTCATCTATTTGAAGCCCACGGATGAGAGGAAAAGGAGCCAGGGCAGCAACAATGACCTTACATGAAAGGATTGATATAATAATCAAAATGTGGGGATGGAACGGCTGGAGGTGTATTTCAGTGGTGGAGCACATTAAACCTTGGGTTTGATGTTCAGCAGCAACAAAAACAAAAGAAAATGTAAGCAAGAAATCCAGACGGTCCATCCTGTCCTCTCTGCCCCCCTCTCCACTCAAGCCCAAACCAATGAAAGCTCAATGCTCACCTTGCATCATCATGGGTGTTTGTGTGCCTCTGGGGGTGGAGGGTGTAGAAGGAACCTCATGTAGTGTGGATGATTAGCTCAAACTGCAGCCATCTTCACTATTCCATATCAGGGACATGGGTAGGACTTGTCATAATCACGTTTAGCCTCAAATAGAAGTGCAGACCTGAATGAGAGCAGCAGCTCACCACCTTCATGCAATAGATTCCATATTGATCATCTACTATGGCAGAGAACACTGCCTACAACATATGAGGGGCTTAGGATAAATGGAGGAAGGGAGTTTAAACAACCACATGCTTAAAGATTTACAAGAAATTGAGATAATACTTTAATACTGAATTCTTGAGCCTGGCATGGTAGTTCACACATACAGTCCCAGCACTGAAGAGGTTGGAGGCAGAGGGATTGCTGAAAGTTCCAGACTAGGTTACAGAGTGAGGCCTTATCATTAAAAACAAAACAAGCAAAGGAGAAAGTATGTTGTCCATTCCTACCTTGACAAGTGAAACATATTTTCGAATGATTTAGAAGCCCAGGGTTACATTCAAAACATTCTTTTGAGACAGAGTCTCTCTGTGTAGCTCTTGCTGGCCAGGAAATCACTATGTAGATGAGGTTGCCCTTGAACTGCCTAGTACTGAGGTTAAAGGGCATACACCACCATGTACACGCTAAATTCAAAATTCTTGATTGAGTTTGATTCAGAAATATGAAGACAGAATATGTATTCACTCTAGGCCTCATGGCCCCATCTGATTTCCTGACCTCCTTCCTTTCCACCCAGCTCTGTCCTATACTATTAGGGACCTCACACACCTGCAGCCCTCTGATCCCATGCCCAAGGAGTTTTCTCACTGGTGGTATGTCTTTTAGGAGGATGGAAAAGGGACAGTAGCTTTGCACAGGTGATGAAATACTCACCAAGCTCTATACTCAGAAATCTGGTCTGTCTATGTAGGTCAGGTGTGAACTAAATAAAGAGGGCAGCCTGTAGTTAGGCACTCTAGTTCCTTTGGTCAAGTGGCTCCCTACTTCTGGAGGGAGTGGACTCAGAGTGAGACCTTTAAACTGAGTCAGGCAGTGAAAAGACAATGACACTATTTTAGAAACTTAGAGTTTACATTTTTAGTAGTGGCTTTCAAAAACCTGTAATCCTGCTTCTTAATTGCTTGATTGTTTTGTTTTGTTTTCAGAAATACCTATAGGTTCTTCAGCAATTTTCTTTTCTTTTTTTCCTCTGAGGTACTCCCACAGACTGACCTCAAATTCACCATGTAGCCCAGATTGGCTTTGAACTCATAGGGATCCTCCTGCTTCAGTCTCATGAATGGCAAGATTATAGTGAGCCACAATGTTTCCTGACTATAGTGCAATATTTTCTTTTGAGTCAAGGTCTCACTATGTAGCTGTCGCTGGCCTAAATCTCACTATGCAGACAAGGGTCATCTAGAAATTATAGAGATCTGTCTGTGTCCCTGAGGCTGGGATTAAAGGTGTGCCACCAGACCTGGAGATACTTGTGCAACTTTTGTCTTGAAATACCATTCACTGTATGTATATTTTTGTAACCATTCTAATTTCTGCCCTCTTAGAATTGTAGAATCTGATTTCTCAGGACCACCAGGTACTGCATGTTTTTAGGTCTTGATGACCCTTTTTGTCATGTGGGTAGACACCAAGACTGACCATTTGGTTACAAAGATGACAACTGAAGAGCGCTAAAAGGCTGTATTTGTAGGTTTCCATGGATGAGCACTCAGCCAGCACAGACATAAACACGAGCACACTTGCACCACACAAAGGGATGCTCAGAGAGACTGGATCAATAACTGTAGGGCTTTGGAGGTGGGCATATCTTGCTTCAGATAGATTTAATGCAGAATGGATTACCCTCAGAGGACCAACCATAAAATCAAGGGAATAGCAAGGAATTTTGCTAAATGGTGTCTTAAGTGTTTTAAATATCTCCTGCACCCATCCCTCTCACTTCAACTCTGTATTGTAATAAGCAGTGAGCACAGAGTAAGTCTGATCCATTTTCCAGAAGATAATGGGGTTCATTGCTAATAGTATGGTCCATGAACATCCCATATAGTTTTGGGTCACCAGATCGGGACTGGCCTATAGGAACCTGTCTTATTCAAAATATAATGTGGCCATCTTACCATCCTGCTTCTTCTTGGTCCTTTTAGCTGTTAAGTGCCAATCAAAGTGACAGATGCTAAGAACCACATACTTCTTTTTAATGGAAGCAAACTATGCAAACAAAGGGTAAGACAGAATAGTCTGTCAGCCTTTTCAAAATCCCCTGTCCCCATTATTCTAAGACTTCCTCATGGTTCACCAATCCAATAGCATCCTCAGGTTTTTGTACATTCAATCCATATGTTACTAAAGCATGAATGTTTCAATTACTAAAAGGCAGATTTAGAAAAGCAATTCATTGTCAAAGATCCCTCAGGATCCATCTTATTTAACTATGAACCAGATGTCTCATTTTCCCAGTAGGAAATAGACTTTGAACTTAGAAAGTTCACATTATATTTTCTACTCATCTAAACACAGTGAGGGAATTTCCAAATTGGTCAAGTGAGCCTCTTCTATCCCAAGGCAATAGAGCATGCTTTGTGTTGCATGGGTTATTACTGGAGTTGGGCTGGGACTGTGGAAACGTGTGTTTTGCTTCAAATACACCATACAAATTCAGTAAGACCTCCAGGAAGTCACACATTTAAGGGGGCTTTGTTTCCCAATCAGTGAAGGAGAATCATGCCTTGCCTGCCACATTACATGAGAGAAAAAACATGTACATAAAGTTTAAGTTTGAAGAATGAAAGACAATAACAATTCCAAAGTGGTTTGTGCTGCATAATCAGACTTCTCCATTTTGCAGCCTAATGAAGTTAGACCTTCTTAAATTTGGTCATGTCCTCTGTGTACCTAGAGATTACTATATCATCCGTAGGATTTCTAGAAGTACCAGTCTGGGACTGTCTGGCCAGTATGATCTCTGGTAGCATCTTAGTGCATGCGCGCACACACACACACACACACACACACACACACACACACACACACACACAGAGAGAGAGAGAGAGAGAGAGAGAGAGAGAGAGAGATCCTGTACTTTAAGACGACATGCACAGGGAGTTTACTATGAAATCAAGAATCCCTTTCTTTATGGAATCATGTTTGTCATTAGCAAAGTCTTTCTGAGATGATGCCAGAACCAGCACTGTGTACAACTTCTGCCTGCTGCTCCCAGTTCTATCCTCTGGAGTCTCAGAGTTCAGGGGTATGCATTCTTCCACAGAAGGGCTCTCCAGATATTTGAAGACACCTCTCATCATGTCTCTCCTCCAGAGGAGTTATTTTCTTTAGCATCAAATTCCATATCCATTCCCCACTGTCAATCCTGAAAGCCCCTGATGCCCTGACCATGTGTCTTGATATCCCCAGGAGGAGCTTAGGAATCTCCTCCCAGCCATACCACACACAAGGTTTTGGCCATAGAAGCTCAGGAGGTGAGGCACCCAGCTGGTTCCCCTTCAGCACTCTGTCAAATGCCCTGGAGGGCCTGGATGGTTTTGTTTTCTTAACTTGCATTCTTTTTGAAGCGTGTATACTCTTGGAAGGTCTTGAAAAGTCTCTGAAGAAAAACTGTTCATGGCAGATATCAAACAAAAAGCTGAATTGAAAATCAATTAATGCCCAAATTATTTTTGTGCAATTGAAAGGGTAGACAATCCTGAGAGTTCTCAAAGCTCAAAGCATTTATTTGCTAGCTGATGGTAAGGAAGCTCAAGCTAAATGTAGCAGCTTTCTCCAAGTCAGACAGTGAGGATGCAGAAGCCTTCTGTCTCAGCCCATCTTCTACTATGCTAATCATGTGGTCACAGTTGTGTATGACTCTTCTGTAGGGATGCTACTGAGGGAAGATCTAGTCAATCATCCAACTCTATTTGCCTTTAGTTGATTCCAAAAGTCATTGATTTCAAAAGTTGTTGATTTGAGGGAAGTTGAACAGGACAAACAATATGAAGTTGGTCTCCCACTGGCTTTTCTGGGGATTATTCCTGTAACTGAAGCCTCTAAAGTGAATAGCCTCTCACTGCTTTGTCTGATCAGACTGTTGCCTTTCAGTGGTTTCCCTGTTCTTGGGGAAAGGGGTTTGCAGGTCTGGAGATAGTGGGATTAAATTTTTTTTAAATCTTTTCTGTCCTCCAGGGGAAATTAGCCTGTCCAGTTTCTCTTCTCTCATTCTCAAGGGACAGGGTGTTTTTGTATCTTAATGATGAACTGAAAACAACCCAAAATACATACATCAATGAGTAGTCCTAATCAGTAACTTTAGATTAGGAGAAATTAAACTGCATTAGTTCCCTTTCTGTTGCTGTGATAAAATGTTCATGAATCAAGTCAAATTAAGGAAGGAAAAGTTTATTTGGGCTTACAGATTGAGAGGGAAAGTCTATCATGGTTGGAGCAGAAAACTGAGAGATCATATTTTCAACAGAAAACACAAGGTAGAGAGAGGTAATTGAAAGGCTATAACCTTTCAAAGCCTGTCCCCAGTGACATACTTCTTTCAGCAAGGTCACATCTAAAGTTGCATAGGAACATCTAAACAGTACTACCAACTGGGAACCAAATGTTCAACTTCCTGAGTCTTTACAGGCCATTCTCATTCAAACCACCACACAGAGCTTCCAATGACCCACAGGCTGCAAGCAGCAGCAATCAGTGTAGATTTTTGCTTCTCTACAACTCCCTGCATAAGCCTCATGCCTACAGTTGCAAAACAACATAGATTTTGTTTGTTATAGATTATAACTTTGATTTGATGGCTTTCTGTTTTGTTTTTTTTTTTTAGAAAGGGTCTCTTTTATGCAAGGATGGCATCAGTCCTGCTATGTAGCAGAAGATGGTCTTGAACTTCTGATACTTCTCAACCTCTGCTTCCATCTATGCAGTGCTGGGATCATACCATGGCCAGTTTATATGATGCTGGGGCTTGAACCCAGGACTTCAAGTATTTTACCAACTATGCAACATTGTGTCTCCCCCACCCCACCTTGCTGGCTGTCTGAGTAAGTCTTTTTCCTTTTCCCATACTTGTCCTGGGGTCTTTGGCCTTTTAAGTGTGAAACAACAAATCTGAATTCACAGCTATAACAAAAGGTTTAAGAAAGGTCTCATTCTAACCCATCTTCTCTCCTCCTCCTTGGTACTCAGAGGTGGCTTTGCTCTGTAGAAACCTTGAGTGCTTTCGCACATTCCTGAGTCCTGGGGATGATTCCCATTTGTTTCAGCTTCTCTCTGCCTTTTGTTTTGTTTTAATGCTCCATTGCCATCACTTTAAAACACTTTAAAATTGGACCAACGAGAGGACGCAGCAGGTACACACACTTGTTGTCAAGCCTTATGACTTGGGTTTGATCCTCTGAACTCACACTGTGGAAAGGAGAGAACTGACTTCTATAAGTTGACCTCCAATATCTGCACGCATGCTACGGCATGTGTCCCTACCCAAGAATGAATTGATTAATGTCAACAAATCCTTTAAATTGAAATAAGGGATTCTAAATTTTCATCATTTCTGTATGCTACTACTTCTATAAGCAGTCTTATGAGGCAAGAATTCTTCATAATTCCTGGATAAAGAGAATCTCTACTTCAGCTTAACCCTTTGAGAAGACCCCCGTGTTTACTGCTATGCTTGTAAAATTTTAAAATAAGGCTCTCTGAGGATAATGATAATAATACTAATACCTTGATTTATAGTAATTGCTGAATTCCTTGATGGGAAAAATCCCACTATAGCCACTTTCACATATGTGATACCACCAAAACCAAATGGGAAGATTGTCCCAAATTTTTGTCACCAGTTTGTATAAGCTAGCAGATGCTGAGACCCATAGCCAAACTTTGGGCAGAGTGCAGGGAATCTTATAAAAGAACCGGGAGATGAAAGACATGGAGGGTACAGGAGCTCCACAAGGAGAGCAACAGAACCAAAAAAATCTGTGCACCAGAGGTCTTTGCAGAGACTGATACTCCAACCAAGGACCATGTATGGAGATAATCTAGAACTCCTGCACAGATGTAGCCCATGGCAACTCAGTCTCCAAGTGGTTTCCCTAGTAATGGGGACAGGGACTATCTCTGACATGAACCCAGTGTCTGACTCTTTGATCACCTCTGCCTGAGAGGAAGTGGCCTTACCAGGCCACAGAGGAGGACATTGCAGCCAGTCCTGATGAGACCTCATAAGCTAAGGTCACATGGAAGGGGAGGAGAACCTCCCCTATCAGTGGACTTGGATAGGGGCATGGGAGGAGATGAGGGAAGGAGGGTGGGGTTGGGAGAGGACAAGAGAGGGAAGTACAGCTGGGAAACAAAGTGAACAAATTGTAATAAATTAAAAAAATAAAAACGAAAACAAAGCTTTCACTTAAAAATTTGTATAAGCTACTTCTAGTATAGTCACTGTGTTTCAGCTCAAACATCAAATTAATGAATTAACAAGTGGTTGTTTCCATCTTCTAAGCCTTTTTCCCTTGTTTTTTTCTGTTTTTGAGACAAGGTCTCACCATGTAGTCCTGGTTGACCTGGAACTTTCTCTGCAGACCAGGCTGACCTCAAACTCACAGATATCTATCTGTCTCTGCCTCCCAAGTACAGGAATTAAAGGCACATTGCACTATTCCTAGTCTCATTAATAACAAGTCATATTTAAGGGAAATTATTTTTTCATGTCTTGATCTGGTTTTTGCTTCAACAACAGTGACACAATGTCACAATATTGAGGGTATGCCTGAGTTTTGTGATTGCTGATTTCTTTTTTTAATGGCCAGAATTAGTTTGTAAACCAAAAAAAAATCTGAGTGGCAATATTTTTAAAGCCAGGATTGATGGCCCATGTCTGTAATTCTAGCCTACAGGAGTTTAAGGCAGGAGGAGCACATGTCTCAAAGTAACCTGAGCTACCCAGTGATAACCTGTCTCCACAACAATGATAAAAACTACAAAAATCAACCTAATTTATTAAATCACTTTTGAGAACAGAAAGATAATATATTTTTGAATAAAAAAAATGTTTTCTGAGTAGTTTCAAGTGTCAATTTCATTTCCCAGCAATGGCTAAGGAACATTTTGCAATGTGAAATGAGTTGCATACTTTGAAATTTGTGAATTTGTAGGTCTAGATGTAGTGCATATGAGTCAAGAGTTGGCAAATAATAGCTTAGTATTGGACTGTCTATTTTTGTAGATATAATTCATTTAAAACCCAACCATACCCATTTTTTTCACATGCTGTGTGCCATGACTTTTGTGCTCTATGGCAGAGCTGAGTAGTGGAAACAGATTGTATGGACAGCAAATCTTTCAATTTTTTACTCTCTGACCCTTAACAGATAAAGTTTGCTGATCTCTGCTTTAGATCATAATTGAGATGTCTACCAGCCATGGATTATATAACACAAAACATGGAGTATATAACACAAAAAAAAAGATTTTAGGCAATTAAGACAAACCACAGAATGTGTGCAAAATAATTCCTGATTTATGTTTATCTTTCTGTTATGTATCATGAAAACATTTTCATCCTATCAAAAGACACAAAGTCATAATTAAATTAAATTCATTCATCTTTCATATTGTGCTGACTTTTAATAGTATTAAACTAGCATTTTAAACACATTTAATGATTATGGTCTTATTAAAATTTACTTGCCAAAATAGGAGATAGAATGTTTTATATAGCAGTTTATTGCCTTCACTTATAATTTTTATTCATTAGGACTATGAACTACAATTCTTTGCTTGCATTCTGCATAGGGCTCCTAACATCCTATGAGGAGCTAGAATGTATTGATTACTCATAATCAGAGCAATGACTAGATGCCAGAAATCATTTCAAATAATCTTTTGAAACATCTATTGGCAGAGAGCTATTTTTAATGCCGATATTCCTAACTGATGAAAAGTGCTGAGAATATGTGGGTGTTGAGTGTTGAGTTCTAAATGGGGCATCTATATTGTTACCTCCAAGGCCAAGGGGACATTTCAGAAAAGGGACCAGAAAGAATATAATAACCAAAGGATGGGGATGAGTGCTTTGAAATGCTATCTTCTGGACATGACATATTTGTTGTACTCGTGAACTTAGAGTGGTGGTGGCTAACTGCATAACACCTGTGCAAGACTGGACCCATAAACCCTCCATTATGAATTGGGGAGGGCCTCGTAAAGCTCCATCCCTTCCGGAGAAGCAGGCAGTTAATAACTGTTGGGGTAGAGGGAATCATTTTCTTTGTGGTGTTTGTTCTGCAGTCAATAACTCACTACTCACGTTCATGCAATTAAACTCAGTAGGTCAAAAGAGAGAGATGAAAGTAAGAGGAAGACTACTCAGGAAGAAGAATGAGGTCAGTGGAAGTACATAAAAGAGTATAATGAAGGAATGATCATAGTACACTACATTCATACAAACAATTGCCAAAGAATAAATACAAACTAAAACTATATACACATGAACTAGAGAGAGGGCTCAGAAGTTAAAAAGTGCTTGCTACTTTTTCAGAGGATTGCAATTTGATTCCCAGTAACCATGTTAGATGACTTGAAACTGCCTATAACTGTAGCTCCAAAGGATATGATGACCTCTTCTGGCCTCCATAAGCACTTCCCAACACAGTTGTACAGCCACATAAATAAAAACATATTAAGTATTTTTATTTATTCATTGAGAGATTCATACAATGTATTTTGAAAATATTCATTCCCAACCCCCTTTCTCTATCTACTCAAACAATCCTTGAAGTTCAATTGTGCCACCCAAAATATTCTTGGATGTATGTAGTTGACACAGGACTATGGTAAACTTTCGAGGGACTACACACTCTTAGAGAAAACTAACCCCTTCATCCCCAGCAACTAACCACTGGCAATCATCCCATGGTCAAGGTGTGTAATCGTGTGCTTAATTTCTTTTTCCCTGAGTTCATATGGATAGCGGCTCAAATGCATCCAGAAGCAACTTCTTTGTATTCATCCGCTGCCTCTGGCTCTTACTCTCTTCCCCTCCTCTTCCATGATAATTGCTGAGCTTTGGAAGGGGAGGGGTGTGTATGTGTGTGTTCTCTTAGGATTGAATAGTCTGCGGTCCCTTATTATCTGTATGTTGACTAGCTGTGGACCTCTGTGTCAATAACCATCTACTGCATATAGATGCTTCTCAGATGAGTGTTGAGAGGTAAACTGGTCTGCAGACATAATGACAACTCCGACCTCAAGACCCAGCTATATCGCTCCTGGACATATATCTGAAAGATGCTCAACCATGCAACAAGGACATTTGCTCAACCATGTTCATAGCAGCTTTATTCGGAATAGCCAGAAACTGGAAACAACCAAAGAATGGATACAGGAATTGTGGTACATTTAAACAACGGAATACTACTCAGCTATTAAAAATAAGGAAATCGTGAAATTTGCAGGCAAATGAATGGGACTGGAAAAAGATCATCCTGAGTGAGGTAACCCAGACCCAGAAAGACATACATTGTGGATACTCACTTTTTAATTTTTTTATTTATTACGATTTATTCACTTTGTATCCCAGATGTAACCTCCTGTCCCATTCCCTCAGAATCCCACACTCCCTCACTCTTCTCCACCCATGCCCCTCCACTAGTCCACTGATAAGGGAGTTCCTCCTCCCCTTCCATCTGATCCTAGCCTATCAGGTCCCATCAGGACTGTCTTCGTTATCTTCTTTTGTGGCCTGGTAAGACTGCAACCTACCCTCAGGGGGAGGTGATCAAAGAAGCTAACCACTAAGTTCATATCAGAGATAGCCCCTTACTAGGGAGCCAATTTGGAGAACGAGCTACCATTGGCTATATCTGTGCAGGAGTTTTAAGTTATCTCTATGAATGGTCCTTGGTTGGAGTATCAGTCTCAGAAAAGACCCGTGTGCCAAGAGTTTTTGGTTCTGTTCCTCATCTTGTACAGCCACTACCCCTCCAGGTCTTTCTATCTCCCCCTTCTTTCATAAGATTCCTTGGACTCTGCCCAAAGTTAGGCTATGAGTCTCAGCATCTGCTTTATAAGCAGATATTAGCTGTATAATATAGGATAAACATACTAAAATATACAGATTTAAAGAAGCTAAACAACAAGGAACACCGTAGGGAAGATGTTTAATTCTCATTCAGAAGGGAAAACAAGATAAACACAGGAAGCAGTAGAAGAGAGGGAACAGGATGGGAGCCTACCACAGATGTCTTCTGAAAGTCTCCACCCAGCAGCGAATCAAAGCAGATACAGAGACTCACAACCAAACTTTGGACAGAGTACAGGGAGTCTTTTGGAAGAAGGGGGATATAGAAAGACCCAGAGGGGACAGGAGGCCCAAAAGAGACCAAGAAAAGCTGGGCCCAGTGGCTACTGTAGAGACTGATGCATCAAACAAGCATCATGTACAAAGAGGACTTAGACCCTCTGTTCAGATATAGCCCATAGACAGTGCAGTTTTCCATGTGGGTTCCCTAATAAGGGAGAAGAGACATTCTCTGACATGAACTTGATTGCCTGTTCTTTGATCATTTCACCATGGTGGGGTGACCAAGCAAACCCATAGAGGAAGAGGATACAGGCAGTCCTGATGGGACGTGATAGACTAGGGTCATCAGGGGAGGACAACTTTTCCTGTCAGTGAACTAGGAGCGAGGGATAGGGGAGAAACAAGGAGGGAGGGTGGGACCTGGTGGAGATTGTGGAGGGGGCTACAACCAGGATAAAAGTGAATAAATTGTAAATATAATAATAATAATAATAATAATAATAATAATAATAATAATGATAGAAAAGAAATATCCATTTAGCAGAATAGTAGTAGATTCTTCTCTAGGAATTATGACCTGTCTATTCATAGTTTATTGTCCCAATAATGGCGTGAGGCATGGTTTTTAACTTGCTCAGTGAGACTTAAATCCAAGCAGAAAGTGGTTGGCTACCTCCTACAACATTCATGCCACTATTGCACAAGTGAGCATGTCTTGCCAGGCCAGACATTGTTTTAGTTCATAGAGTTAACAGCTGGGTCGGACTGACTTAAAAAAAAATCCAGTAGTATATAATATCTTCCAATATGTAGAAGCTAACCAATAGGGAAGAAGCTTCCAGGTCTGTATGTACCAGTCGATCTTATCATGATTTATGACTCAGGTATGTGGTGTCTCCAGCAATATACTCTTACCATAAAGCTCTGGAGGGTAATCAAGACAATAGCCTTCTAACTCCCCTGCCCTGCTGGGGGCCCTTGGACATGCTAAGCTGCCCTGAGCAGCATTCTGTCACCTGACCTCCATTATTGGGTGCTCTGCCAGCCTTCACCAAGCCTGATACTCCAGGGACATCCAGGTTAGACGCCCCCCCCTCAAAATTCCCTAACCCACTGTGTTCCCTGGCTGCCACACAGCTACTCTGAGCTGCTTGCTATCCCCTGACTTTCACTTTCTGGCCACTGCTCTGCCTGTGTTCAACAAGCCTGATACTCCAGGAACATCCAGGAATATCCAGATGTCCATTGTCAGGCCACAGGTCTGTCCCCATTCTCCAAGCCTGATATTACAGGAACACCCAGGCCTGCTGCACCAGGAACATCCAGCACAAAAATACCCATTAGACACCTCCTAAAACAGGAACAACCAGGATAGGTTGACCTTCCCTATGCCTGCTCCACCAGGAATATCCAGGGACAACCAGATGTCTATAGGACAGCATAAGAATGGAATCAACAAGAGCCAGGATAACATGGTGCTTTCAGAGCACAGCTATCCTACTACAGCAAGACCTGGGTATCTTAATACAACCAAGGCACAAGAAAATGAACTTAAATTCAATCTTATGTGGAAGATAGAAACCTTTAAAGAGGAAATGAACAAATATCTTAAAAGAATACAGGAAAATACAAATAGGTAGAGACCTTTAAAGAGGAAACATTCATCCCTTAAAGAAATAAGAGAAAACTCAGTTAAACAGGTAAAGAAAATGAATAAACATGTTCAAGACCTGAAAATGGAAATAGAAGCAATAAAGAACACACAGTTTGACACAATTCTGGAGATGGAAAACCAAGGGAAGTGAACAGAAACTACAGACACAAGCATCACTAATATAATACAAGAGATGGAAGAAAGAATCTTAGGAGTAGAAGGAAGATACAATAGAAGAAATTGATACATCCATCAAAGAAAATTCTAAGTCTAAAAATTTTCTGACACAAACATCCAGGAAATCTTGGAAATTATGAAAAGACCTAACCAAAGAATAATAGGAATAGGAGATGGTGAAGAGTCCCAGCTCCAAGGACTAGAAAATATTTTCAACAAAATCATAGAAAAAAATTTCTCCAACCTGAAGAAAGGAATGTGTATAAACATACAAGAAGCTTATAGACCACCACCGAGGTTAGACCAGACAAGAAAAGAACCTTCCGCCACATAATAATCAAAACTCTAAACATACAGAACAAAGAAAGAATATTAAAAGCTGCAAGGGAAAAAGGCCAAGTAACATCCAAAGGCACACCTGTCAGAATTATACCCAACTTCTCAACAGAGACTGTAAAAGTTAGAAGTGCCTGGACAGATGTCTTGCAATGTCCAAGAGATAACAGATGCCAACCTAGACTACTATAACCAGTAAAACTCTCAATCACCATAGGTGGAAAAAATAAGATATTCCAAGACAAAACCAAATTTAAACAATATCTATCCACAAATACAGCCCTACAGAAAATACTAGAAGGAAAGATCCAACCCAAGGAGGTTAACTACAACCCAGTAAAACACAGAAAATAAATAATTCTGCACCAGCAAAAACAAAAGAAGGGAAGCACACACAAACACACATACTAACACCACCAACATCAAATTAACAACCATTGTTCATTCAATATCTCTCAATATCAATGGACTAAATTCCTCAATAAAAAGACTCAAGCTAGCAGAATGGATGAGAAAACAGGATCCATCTTTCTGCTGCTTAAAAGAAACTCACCTCGAGCCTGGCATAGTTGTGCATAACTTTAATCCTAGCACTCGAGGAGGCAGTAGCAGGGGGATCACTGTGAGTTCGAGACCAGCCTGGTCTACAAAATGAGTCCAGGACAGCCAAGGTTACTCAGAGAAACCTTGTTTCAAAAACAAACAAACAACAACAACAACAAAAAACCCTAAAAACTAAAACCAAAACAAAAAACCACACTTCCACCAACAAAAACAGTTTATTACTTCATAGTGAAAGTCTCAAAAAAAGTTTTTCAAGCAAATGGACACAAGAAGCAAGATGAAGTAGCCATTCTAATATCTAATAATATATATACTTTCAACCAAAATTGATTAAAAGAGATAGGGAAGGGCACTTCATACTCATCAAAGGAAAAATCTACCAAGATGGAGTCTCAATTCTGAACATCTATGCCCCAAACAAAAGGTCACTCAAATTTTTAAAAGAAGCATTACTAAAGCTTAAATTGTACACTGAACCCCACACTTTAATAGTGGAAGACTTCAACACCCCCCTCTCGTCACGAGACAGGTAATCCAGACAAAACTAAACAGAGAAATAATGAAACTAACTAATAATATGAATCAAATGGACTTAATGGATATCTACAGAACATTTCACACAAACACAAAATAATATAACTTCTTCTCAGCACCTCATGGCACCTTCTCCAAAATTGAATATATAATCAACCATAAAGCAAACCTCAACAAATATAAGAAAATTGAAACAATTCCTTGTTTCTTATCATATCACCATGAATTAAAGCTTAACCTCAACAACAGAAACAACAGAAGACCTACAAACTCATGGAAACTGAACAACTCTCTACTCAATGATCACTGGGTCAGGAAAGAAAGAAAAAAAGAAATTAGAGACTTTCTAAAATTCTGTGAAAATGAGGGTGTGTCATACTGAAACATATGGGACACAATGAAAGCAGTGCTGGGCGGAAAGTTCATGGAACTAAGTGCCTTTATAAAGAAAGTAGAAAGTGCTCATATGAGCAACTTAACAGCTCACCTGAAAGCTCTATAACAACAACAACAAAAAGCAAACACACTCAAGAGAAGTAGACAGCTGGAAATAATCAAACTCATGGCTGAAATCAATAAAATAGAACAATACAAAGAATAAACAAAACCAAGAGCTGGTTTTTGAGGAAATCAATAAGGTAGACAAACCCTTAGCCAAGCCAAGCTAACAGACAGAGAAACAATATCCAAATCAACAAAATCAGAAAGAAAAAGAGGGACATAACAACAGTCACTGAGGAAATCCAAAGAATTATTAGATCTTATTTCAAAAACCTGTACTTCAAAAAATTGGGAAATCAAACCAAATGGATAAATTTCTAAATAGATACCACTTATCAAAGTTAAGTCAAGATCAGGTAAGCAATTTAATAGTCCTATAACACCTAAGGAAATAGAAGTCTCCAAATAACAAAAATAAAATAATAAAATAATAAAAAGGTTCAGGGCCAGTTGGTTTTACAGCAAAATTCTACCAGACTTTCTTATCTATCTATCTATCTATCTATCTATCTATCTATCTATCTATCTATCTATCTATCTATCTATCTATCTATCTACCTATCTATCTATCTATCTATCTACCTATCTATCTATCTATCTATCTATCTATCTATCTATCTATCTATCTATCTATCTCTATGTTTTATAAGTTATTCATTATATATTCCAATTGAAGCCCCTCGCTTAACTCCTCACAGTTCTACCCTTCTTCCTCCCTCTTCCCCCATCTGTTTCCCTTCCTCCACTGAAAGGTAGTGTTCTCCTTTGCCATCTGCCCATAGCTTATCAAGTCTCATCAAGACTGCCTGGATTCTCTTCTTCTGTGGCCTGGAAAGGCTACATTGCCAAGGGCAATTGATTTTCAAAGAAAAGCTAATAACAACACTCCACAAACTATTCTGCAAAACAAACAGAAGCAACATTGTCAAACTCATCCTATGAGGCCACAGTCAAACTAATACTTAAACCACACAGAGAAAAAGAATTTCAGACCAGTTTCCCTTAAGAACATTGATAAGAAAATACTCAATAAAATACAAACTGAATCAAAAAACACATCATTAACCATGATCCAGTAGGCTTCATCCCAGGGATGCAGGAATGACTCAATATATAAAAATCTATCAATGTAATCCAGCATATAAACAAACTGAAAGAAAAAAAAAAACACATGATTATCTCAGTAGATGCTGAAGAGCCTTTGACAAAATCCTGTGCCCCTTCATGTTAAAAGTACTGGAGAGATCAGGGATACAAGGTGCATACCTAAACACAATAAAGGCGATATACAGCAAGCCAGTAGCCAACATCAAACTAAATGGAGAAAGACTTAATTCAGCTCAAATCAGGTACAAGACAAGGCTTCTGACTCTCTCCATATTTATTCAATATAATACTTGAAGTTCTAGCTAGAACAACAAGAAAACTAACAGAGATCAAGGAGATACAAATTGGAAAGGAAGAAATTAAAGTAAAGCTATTCAGAGATGATATAGTAGTATAGAAAAGTGACCCCAAAATTCTACTGGAGAACTCTTATACCTGATAAACACCTTCAGCAAAATGGCTTAGGTACAACATTAACTTAAATAAATCAATAGCCCTCCTTTATATAAATGACAAATAGGCTGAGAATGAAATTAGGAAAGAAACAACCCCCACAATAGCCACAAATAATATAAAATATCTAGGTGTAACTATAACCAAGCAAGCAAAATACCTGTATGACAAGACCTTAAAGTTTTTGAAGAAAGAAACTGAAGAAGATATCAGAAAACGAAAAGATCTCCCATGCTCATGGATCGGTAGGATTAACATAGTAAAAATGGCCATTATACCAAAAGCAATTTATAAATTCAATGCAATTTTCATAAAAATACCACCACAATTCTTTACAGACCTGGAAAAAGCAATTCTTAACTTCATATACCCTGCATTTTTTAATTTTATTGTACAATCCTGTACAATAAAAGAACTTCTGGAGGTAACACCATCCCTGATTTCAAGAGGTAATACAAAGCAATGGTAATTAAAACTACAGGGTATCGGAATAACAAGAGACAAGTAGATCAATGAAATTGAATCAAAGACTCAGAAATAAGCCCACATACCTACAGACACTTTATTTTTTTAAAAAGAAACCAAACTATACAATAGAAAAAAGAAAGCATATTCAACAAATGGTGCTGGTTTAACTGGAAGTCTGCTTGTAGAAAAATGCAGATATGTTCATATTTATCACTCTGCATAAAACTCAAGTCCAAGTGGATCAAAGACCTCAACATAAAACCAGATCCATTAAATCTATTAGAAGAAAATTGAGGAAGAGCCTAGAACTCATTGGCACAGGACACAACTTCCTGAATATAACACCAACAGCACAGGCTCTAAGATCAACAATCAATAAATGGGACCTCATGAAACTGAAAAGCTTCTGTAAGGCAAAGGACACTGTCAATAAAACAAAGTGACAGTCTAAAGATTGGGAAAAGATCTTCATCTGACTGAGAGCTAATATTCAAAATATGTAAAGAACTCAAGAAATTAAACACCAACAAACCAAATAACCCAATTCAAAATGCAGTACTGAGCTAAACAAAGAATTCTCAACAGAGGAATCTCTAATGGCCAAGAAGCACTTAAAGAAATGCTCAAAGTCCTTAGTCATCAGGGAAATGAAAATCAAAATGACTCTGAGATTCCATTTTACATGCATCAGAATGGCTAAGAGAAAAAAAAAAACACAAGGAACAGCACATGCTGGCAAGGATATGGAGCAAAGAGAACACTCCTCCACTGCTGGTGGGAGTGCAAACTTGTACAATCACGTTGGAAATCAATCTGTTGCTTTCTCAGAAAACTGGAAATAGATCTATTTCAAGACCCAGCTATACCACTCCTGGGCATATATCCAAGAGATGCTCAACAATATGACAAGGACACCTGCTCAACTATGTTCATAGCAGCCTTATTCATAATAACCAGAAACTGGAAACAAACTAAATGTCCCTCAAGTGAAGAATGCATTTACACAAGAGTACTATGCCGCTATTGAAAAAGAAAAGAAACCATGAAGTTTGCAGGCAAATGGATGAAACTAGAAAAGATCATTGTGAGGTAACCCAGACCTAGAAAGACATGCATGGTCCGTACTCACTTATAAATGGATGTTAGCCATAAAAGAAAAGATAACCACGTTATAATCCACAGACTCCCCCCCCAAAGCAAGGAGTACCCAAGGGAAGATACTTGAATTTCACTCAGAACAGGAAATAAAAGGACATATGAAGTAGATGGAGGGATGAAACTGGGTGGGAGAGAGGATGGAGATCAGGTGTGGGGGGAGGAGGCATAGGGAGCCTGGTAGAGGCAGTTCAGGAAAGAGAATGGAAAACAGTGGGGGGCGTCACTGGGACAGGGGAGGCTCCTGAGAATTTTGGGGGGTGATCCTAGCTGAGACTCCAAGCAACTGGTATTAAGGAGCCTGAAGTTGCCACCTACTGTAGCCATGTGGGACTCTAAGTGGATGGAAGGAAGACACTAACCCGCCCATAAAACTTTCTACTCCTTAAAGAAATGTTCAACATCCTTAGTCAGCAGGGAAATGTAAGTCAAAACAACTCTGAGATTCCATCTTATACCGATCAGAATGGCTATGATCAAAAATTCAAGTGACAACACTTGTTGGAAAGAATGTGGAGAAAGGGGAACCCTCCTAATTGCTGGTGGAAATGCAACCTTGTACAACCACTTTGGAAATCAATCTGGTGCTTTCTCAGAAAATTAGGAATAGCAAACACTACCAGAAGATCCAGCTATACCACTTTGCTATATGCTCCTGGGCATATAACCAAAAGATGCGCCACCATTCAATAAGGACATTTGCTCAGCTGTGTTCATAGCAACTTTATTTGTAATAGCCAGAATCTGGAAACAACCTAGATGTCTCTCAACGAAGGCTACAGAAATTGTGGTACATCTTCACAATGGAATACTGCACAGCTATTAAAAACAAGGAAATCATGAAATTTGCAAGCATATGAATGGAACTAGAAAAGATCATCCTGAGTGAGGTAACTCAGAAACAGAAATATAGGCACGGTACATACTCACTTATAAGCAGTTATTAGTCTTATAATACAGGGTAGCCATCTACAAACATAGAGAAGCTAAACACTAAGGAGCACCCTTAAATATCATTCAGAATGACAAACAGGATAGACAACAGAAGCAGTGGAAGAAAGGAAACAGGATGGGAGCCTACTATAAAGGATCCTCTGAAAGGTTCTACCCAATAGGGGTTCAAAACAGATGCTGAGACTCATGGCAGAGTGCAGGGAGTCTTATGGAAGAAGGAGGGGTGTGGAGATAGAGGGTCATGGAGGGACAGGAGCCCCACAATGAGACCAGCAAAGCCAAAGGATCTGAGCCCAGAGTGTCATGCAGAGACTGATGCACCAAATGAGGACTATGCATGGAGAAGACCTAGACCCCCTGCTAAAATGTGGTGGATTGGCAGTCTCCATGTTGAACTCTGAGTGAGAGGAGCAGGGGCTTCCTCTATCATGAACTTGCTTGCCTGCTCTATGATCACTCACCCCTGGTGATGCAGCCTTGCCAGGCCATGGAAAAAGAGGATCCAAGGTGTCCTGATGAGACTTAACAAGCTATGGGCAGATGCAATGGTGGAGAACACCCCCTTTCAGTGGACTAGGGGAAGGGGATAGAGGGAAGAGGGAGGAAGTGTGGAACTTGAGGGAGTTGAGGGAAGGGGCATCAATCTGGATACATAACGAAAAAATTGTGAAAAAAATAAAATTAAAAATTAAAAATAAATAAAAATAAATAAAACCTTCTACTCCAAATGTGTCTTGCCTACAAGAACTGTAGGGGTAAAGATGGAGTAGAGATTGAGGGAATGACCAACCAATGACTGGCCCAGCTTGAGACCCATCCCACAGGAGAGAGCTCTGTCACTATTAACAGTAATCTGCTTTGCTTGCAGATAGAAGCCTAGCAGAACTGTCTTCTGAGAGGCTTCATTCAGCAGCTGACAGAAGCAAAGACCCATGTCAAAAGAATAGGCCAAGTTTGGGGAGTTCTGTGGAAGAGTTGGGAGGAAGAATAGAGCAGAGATGAAGGAATGTCCAACCAATGCCTGGCCCAACTTGAGACTCACTCCACAAGAGAGAGTCAAGCCCTGACACTATTAATGATACTTTGATATTCTTGCAGGCAGGAGCCTAACATAACTGTTTTCTGAGAGGCTCCACCCAGCAGCTGATGGGAATAGATGCAGAGACCCACAGCCAAACAATAAAATAAACTTTGGGAGTCTTGTGGAAGAGTGGAAGGAAGGAAAAAAGTGATGGGCAATGACATCCCATATATCCCCAAACATTACAGAATATTGCCATTGTGATGTCAAGTCAAGGACACCACAAGAAAACTTACAGAGTAAACTAACCTAGGCCCACGGGGCTTCACAGAGACTGAACTACCAACCTTAAGAGCATGCATGGGCTAGACTTAGACGCCTACACATTTGTAGCAGATGTGCAGCAAGGTCAACATGTGGGTCCCCTAACAATGGCAGTAGGGGCTGTCTCTGACTCTGTTGCATGACACTGGATCCCTTTCCCCTAGCTGGGCTGCCTTGTCTGGCCTCCGTGGGAGAGGATGTGCTTAGTACTCCTGAAACTTGAGGTGCCAGGTTGGGTTGGTACCCCTTGGGGGGCTCTCCTCTGAGAAGGAGATGGGGGAATGGGAGGAGGAAGGCATGAGATCGGCCTAAGAGGAGAGTAGGAGTAGGGTAGGGCCTGGCATTTAGGCTATAAACTGATCAAATAAATAAATAAATGGAAGGAAAAAGATTTTACCCCGTTTAGTGAGTGTATTGTATCATTTCACTGTGTATTTCATTGTATTTCCTTAAGTATTCTGAACTAAAATATTTTTTTTTCGTGTGTTTAAAAAAAGAAAAAGAAGAACAATGGCAATATTCTGTAATGTTTGGGGATATATGGGATGTCATTGCCCATCACTTCTGAAAGCAAGGACCCATGCCAGGCACTGGGATTTTTCTTAGCCTCTGGTGTCTAGTAGGGACATTGTTACCCTGTTATAGGAAATAATGAAATGAAGTAGTTTGTTTGTTTGTTTGTTTGTTTGTTTATGACAACACAGGCTTGATCTTCATTCTAGCATGAAGTGGTGAGAAACTCACAAGTTCCTACTCCTGACTGAGGAAGTGTTTACAGTTGATGGTTTCTGGGAGGAAGGGAAGGAGGGAGAGAGAGAGAGGGAGGGACAGTGGGAGAGAGAGAGAGAGAGAGAGAGAGAGAGAGAGAGAGAGAGAGAGAGCTTTGTTCAAGGGTACAGCCTGTGTAAGTCAACCATGCTACAGTGGATGACCCCACACCAAGGAGTATATGAACACCACAGATTGGACTTAATGGGTTATTAAAAAATGAAAGGAGGACAGCGAGTCGGGAGAGATTGGCTGTGGGTATAGGAATGTGGGGATGGATCAGGGAGGAGTTAGGAGAAAAGCAGAGGATAAATATGGTCAAAACACATTGTATGAAATTCTCAAAGAATTCATAAAATGTTATGTTAAAAAACAGACACACCAATGAAAAATTGACAGTGTTCAATTCACTTATGGGAAAAAGGCCCATACCTATATACAGTCAGGACAGTAGAAATCTAAAAAAATTCCAACAGTTGTTTGACTCCCACCAGATCACAGGTATAACATAATATCAGAGACCACCGTGGCACTGGTGACAGCATGAAGCAACACTATCCCTCTGGAGTGTGCTTGGAGTCACTATGTTCATTGGAAGAAATACATCTCCCACAACTCATAAATTCTCCTTCTGGAGACATTTGTGGAAAATTTAGGCACAGGTGTCCTAAGAGATAAGTCCAAAAGGGTGTATAGAAGTTGAAGCTATGCCCATTGAAAAGCATAATCATCACAAACGTATATCAACAATATAACGAACAAACAGAACTATTACAGGTAGTCAACATCTTGGTCAGCTGTTTCAAGGCTCCTGGTCATCTATCCAAAGAATTGAAAATTAAGGCTTAACACATATTTGCAAAAGAACCAGGATCCTTTTATTTGAAAGAAGTGATAGTACAGGTCATAGAGGGATACACTATCAAGACTGAGAATGGGATACCTGAGTGACAGTACTCAAAGTTCCCAAGCAATAGCAGAGGATCCTCTTTTATGGCATCTAAAGGAAGAGTAGCTAGTTACTAAACAGAGCAGTTAAGGTAGTTCTAGATTTTGATTGAATGATTGATTAGGTCATGCATTCATTTTTTCTACTGTTCGTGTCACTTCACATACTGCATCTGATTTCAATGCACACATAATTATATAGAGGAATAAGATGGCAAGTAAGCAAGGGGTTCTCTCTAAAAGTTTACTAGGGGACACCAAGTCAAGCCAGATTGGCGTTCAATTCATAGTTGGCTACGTGGGGAATACATTTGAATAGAAACCATCTACATCTGATTACTAGGGATGGAAACACTCATACTATTGCTGAGAGACAAGAGTGTGTGTAGTCCCTTGCAGCTGAGAGGGCTTCTGAGGTGGCTAGGCGTATTGTTTGGAGTGAAGTGTGTGCATAGCAAAAGCAGGTGAAGGAGCTAAGCTGCCAAGTGCATCCTTATGAAAGGGTTATGTGCATAACCAAAACCAAAGAAGGTCCCAGGCTAAATTCTCTCCTGTGCCTGCCTGCTTCAGAACCATAGTTTGTAGAGTGGTTTTATAGAGCAAAGAAGACTGTAGCTAATGTGCTGTCGATCACATAGATGAACATCACAAAATACTGAGAAAATGCTTATTTACTAAAGATATACACAGTACACCTTGAGTTCTATAAAAGCCAACACAGACAATATTAAACTATATCCGTTGAGACTACACAAAGGACAAAAGCATAAAGAAGGGAAATCATGGTCACAGAAGTCCACATAGTTGATGCCAGTGCAGGAGAGAGGCGAGGGGGCTGTTTTGTGCTTGCAGTGCAGTATTTCTTAGCCTGAGGAGTAGTTACAAGGTTATTGCTATTTGAATTTATATTTTATACTATAAAATATATCTCATATACTCTTCTTGATGCCTGAGATATACCAATTATTTAATTTTTGAAGAATATATAGTATACTGTCCTCAAGTCTATTTTAATTATGCAAGTACATAAATGTGCCTTGAGAAGCCATATATATGTATGTACCTATGTCTGTCTGTATGTATGTATGTATGTACACACATATGGGTTTGTGGTATGCTATGTGCATGAGAATAATGCATGGGTATGTGGTATATGAGTGTATGATATGTAACATATGATTATGTGTGTATGTGTGGTGTGTGTATTATGTATTTTTTGTGTGTGCATGGATGTGTGTGGTGTTTGTATATATTGTTGTGTTGTGTGTGTGCTATGTGTGTGTATGTGTTGGGTGTATGTGTGTGTGTGTGTATGATATCTTGTGTGTGCAGCATATGGTGTATATGGTGTGTGTGGTTTATAATGTGTGTATATGAGTGTGTATGGGATATATGTATGGTATGTGTGTGTACATGTCTGATAGGAACATAGTGAGCAAGCAGCCCCATGTAAAGCAAGAAAGATCTCTCATAGGAGTGTCAGTCTTGCTAGAACCTTGGCATTGACCTTTTAAGACTTTATACCAGTGAGAAAATACATGTCTGCTGTTTGAGGAACTGACCTATGCTATATTGCTATGGCAGATCAAGAAGGCAGAGACAGATTTGGTTCCTAAGAAGTGGATCACTCATGAAAAAGATAGGTGAAAATGAAGAAATGGCTGTGTAATTGTGCAAGAGGGAGAGTCAGGACTTTTGAAGAATATGCTAACAATTGTGGACAAAATTGTAAAGAAAGAAGAAAAGTTTTATTGGAAGTTGGTGAAAAGATCAGTTTAGCAGATTGCAAAGAAATTGGTTGACATATATTCTAATGTTTTGCAGGAGGTAGAACTGACAAGTGATGAAACCAGGTATTTATATTTAGTTGAGATTATTTTCTTTTCTCTTTCTTTCTTTCTTTCTCTCTCTCTCTCTCTCTCTCTCTCTCTCTCTCCCTTCCTTCCCTTCCTTCCTTCCTTCCTTCCTTCCTTCCTTCCTTCCTTCCTTCCTTCCTTCCTTCCTTCCTTCCTTCCTTCCTTCCTTTTGAGACAGGATTTCTCTGTATAACAGCCCTGGCTGTCCTGGAACTCTCTTCATAGACCAGTCTGACCTTGAACTCACAGACATCGACCTGCCTTTGTCTCCTAAAGATGTGTGCCACCACACCTGACTATTGTTGAGACTTTAAGAAAAAAAAAAAAAACCTGAGGATCTAGCTTGCTTTCTCCTGTCTATGTAGAGAAAATGCAAGAAGAAATAAATAAATTACAGCCAGGTACTCAGGTATACTGGCACATGTCTATAATCTCAGCACTTGGGAGGCAGAGTAGGAGAATAACTACAAGTTCAAGGCCAGTCTTCTTTACAGTGAATTCCAGGACAGCTAGGGCTATACAGTGAGACACTGTTTCAAAAACTGGAAAGGGATGAAGAGGAGTAGGAACACCAGAAGACAGGGAGGCAGGAAGGGAGGGAAGATCAGAGAAGGAGGGGAAGAAAGAGGAACAAAAGCAAAGGGAAAAGGCAATAGTGGATATTTTGGGTAAATTAATAGTTTATCCATATTTCTAAAAGACAAGAGGGAGGAGTCCTAAATGCTTATTATGGAGAGGATAGTAGGCTTTAGTGAACAACTATTTGCTCAAATGATTGTGGATGGGATTCATTTACTCTGTCAGTTTCAGAACAGCCAGGGCTATTATATAGAGAAACCTTGTCTCGAAACACCCATCCCCTAAAAAAAAAAAGAAAGAGATAAAGGAAAAGACAGATGTCATTCCATCAAATGTCAGAAATAGAAGTGGTTGATACCCTCAAAGAAATTGCCAATGTGGACTAAAGGGGATAGAGGAAGCTGGGTGGAAATGAAGAAAGTCTGTGGAGTGCATTGATCTCAGAAGCAATGTATAGAACTCTTCATCAGCAGCATGTTCTGGTGTTATAGGAGAGCAATTCAGAGATGATCAGGGTTCACAGTCCTACTACAGACCCAAGAGGCAAGACTGTTTTCTCTGCAGCTTCAAAGAGGAGTGTGTTTCCATTCCCAGGCCCAGGTGACCTTACCCAGTAAATCATGGGCAAAGCAGCTCTCATAGTGACTTGTGTAGGTAGGACCCTTTCAAGGAACTGATAGGGCAGAATTTTTTTCTGAGTCATTCTTTCACCCAACAGAGCCTGAAGGACACAATATTGAACCAAAGGTGATTATTCTCATGCCCTAAAATCTAATGGCATCTGCATTGCTCAATTTAGGAGTCATTTGGAGCCCATAACTATCTCTCTTCTAATTTTCCATTCTTGCTGTAAAAATTTCTATCTTCTGTTTACTACACTTGTACTTTGGAAGCACATAAATGGTCCAGTTTCACCGGGTTATGTCTGGGAAGGAATTGAGCCTAAAGGCGAACTAGAGCCTCCCCTTTGTCTGACTCAGATAGTGTCACAGGGAAGTTTTAGACTCCAGACTTTGGAGCTGGTCTGAATGAAGGCTTTGGCACTATTAGAATTGAATACATGAATCTGGTGGGTGGATCCCTGGGATTAAAAATTTCCTTAAAGACACTTTAGACAAGTCTGCTAAGCCCTCTTTCTGATGGGATCTTTTCTCCATCTCCTATGTTGACAGTTCAGTTTTAGCAGAATCACCAAATATCAGTTTAGGGACTATCTTCTGTTATGTCCAAGTCTCATGGACCCCAAAGACCACCAAGGAGCTGATTCCGATGCAAATGCAGTAGGGTCATTTTATTACAAGGTCAAGCTCGGGTCCACACCACCACCCATGCAGGGATTGAGTATAGATCTCAAGCTCAAGGGGAGGAGGGTTTATATTTAGGGATTCAGTAAGATTTGTGAAATTCCAGCAAGGCAGTTTCATGATTTATTGGTATTTAGCAAATATAGGGGGTCTGGAGGAAATTGTTGCCTGGAAGGCCAAGGCAAACCATAATTGTTTTACTTATTCTATTGTAAAGAACACCTGGGTAAATTCCAGGTATTCACTGATTAGCCGTTGCTAGCGGTGATGGTTAAATATTACTGGGTTTTCTCAAGGCTATTCTTTGGGTAAGGGACTCCATTGTCTTCTTTCTGGAATTGGTGACTTATGGCCTAATTCCTGGGACTGGTGGCTTTTTCGGTGTGTGTGGTGGTAGTCACGCCTGGTTCTCTCATTCCCCCTTCCCATGGTCATGTGGAGGCCTAACCATGGGTCTTCCAGATAGGACACCACCCCCGTCCTCCAGATTTACCCTTCCATAATGGGATCTGAGTACTATTAACTGTATTGCTCCCAAGCAGTCCTTCATGAAAGCTATCAAGCGATTTAAAATGCAAGGCCCAAAAGTAAAAATCAAAATGAGTGGGGGTCCCATCAGGGTGGATATAAGGCTAGTAAGCCAAGGAGAACTATTAAACCAAGATTTAAACCATCTTCTGCAATTTTCTCACTCTTTCCCGCATCTCTCCTAGCTTTTTCTTATTCTTGCTAAGGATTTCCTAATCATTCCTGAGGGCTGCACACAGCTCTCCCTGCTGTAAAAACAACAGATCCAAGCCCCTTTTGTTTTGCAACACTATTTCTGCCAGGTAATCAATAATTTTTTCTAAATGGGTGATTGAGTTTTTAAGGCATTGGATATTTTTATCAATATCTGCCTTTAAGCTTTGTACAACCAGTGCTGCAATACCATTTCCTGCTCCAGCTAAGCTGGTCCCCAAGATAATAGCTAATGTCAGGGAGCCCTTTTTGACTTAGCATTTCAGCCTGTTAAGTAATGAATTTTTCTTATTCTTTTTCTTCTTCATGCTGACTAAGGGACAAAGTTACTGGGTACCCAGAAAGGCTGAAAGATTAGGCAATGGGGCACTTATCAAAACCTCCAACTAGCGATCCAGTTGAAGAGACAAGGAGCCATCACATCAGCTGGACTGGTTTACTTCAGCTTTCAGCAAGTCCAGATTTCAGCTAGAAATCCATAGCTGATCCCTAAATGGAGTCTGTCAACCAGGTGAAAATCTAAATTCAGACTAGAGACACAAGTTAAAAATTTGTCCAGTAATTAGGAAAAACGAGGAATCCTAAGACCAAAGAAGAAACTAATCTGGGATCCTTTTGAGCTATGCTAGATCCAAATCTTACTATTTTTTGGTTTCCTGAAACTCATATGAATTTTAGTTTATAAAAGGAAGTATATTAGCATCACCATTGTTTTTGAGAGCCATACTTTAGAAAAAGCAGGTAACAGGTGTCTGCAGGACAGCAGGAGTAGACTCATGCCATTAAGACCTAGTAAAAGCTCTGGCTTTAGGGTCAGAGATATACATATCAGACAAAGATGTTTTTACTATAATTAGAAGTACCTTCAAGTCAATCCCCAGAAGACAACCAAAGGGAAATTAAAATCTCCAGCTTGTGTCTGGATAATAAGCAGTCAGTGCTCCATCAGCTTATCAGAACTCTATTAATCAGTGTCATAACTCTGAACTTCTGAAATCTAACAACATAAGCACAACAATAGCATAGAGGGGGGAGAGAAATATGAAAAATCTCTCATTTTAATATGGCTTAAATTATTTTTATATTATAACTTGCATTTGTATACCTTAAAGCACCTTGTTAGACCCATAAACATTTTATAACTTGCATTTACCAACCTTAAAATACCTTCTTAGAGCCTCAATTATTTATTTCCTCATATCTTAAATTTTTATATTCTCATTTACATCTTTCTATCCAGTTTTTTATCATAAGACACAGGCAGTTAACATGAATCCTGTCAGCAAGGCAAACCTGTTTGCCTTTCTAAATAAGAGATCTAGTATCTAGTAGTTCTAACTAGCTAATAGATTGACCAACAAACTAGCAGTGGATCTAATTGTCGGTTCTTTAGCTGCAAAGCTACCATTACCTTAGCTTAGCCATCAATGTGATCAGAGACCTGAGAAGGATAACTTATACACTAAATGAATGTACCAATCTATGCACCAATCAAAATGACAGAGATGACTGGTCAGTTAACCACCTAGGCAGTTGTCCCTGGCTCCTGTGGTTTCATAGCATCACAAGAAGAGGCAATCCAGCCACCAGGCCCAGAAGATGAGTGTTTCTATGGAAAAGAATAACATGAAAGAATGGTATTACCTTACCTTCAGCAACATGAAACAACAACTATCCAGGTGTCCACAGTTTTGTCCACAGTTTAGGCTGGGCCCTAGCAGTGGGGCAGTTGGGGCAGTCTTACCCAGTGGTTAGTATACCACAATCCAGAGTTGAAGTCATCTGTTTTTGTGCCCAAATCTTCTTGGAGACCTTGGGGAGCTACTGCCAGGATTTTTGGGCTCTCTGTCATAATAAAACTTATATACATTAGATGCCATATTCATCAGATCTCTGACAAGCTTGAAGGCCAGCATATCTGAATGATAGAAGCCTGTTTTCTCCTTCCATCATATGGACCTAGGGACTGAACTCAGGTTTAATGGCAAGCTCCTTTCCCATCTTGCCAGGCCTAAATACATGTTAAAATTGTGTTGAAAACATATCCCTTTCCCCCATACAAGTCTTGCTGTGGTCATCTCCTGAGAGACCAAGAATTAAAAATTAGGGTTTTTTTTTTTTTTTTTTTTTTTGGTGTGGGGGGGTATTGGTTTAAAATTTAAAGCACAAACCTGAATAAAGGCCAGCCATGTGGACACCTGTCCAGCCACCTGGCGGGGGGGGGGGAGGTAGGAACTAGCCTTACTGAATTCTTTTCCTGCCACTAAAGATACAGTTGCTAGGAAACCAGCTCAGATGGCCTGGCCAGTGGCCAGAACCACTTAAAGAGATACTGCCTCTTGGCAACCCAACAGATGGCCAGGCCAGAACCTTTTATGGACTTGGCTCCTAAAATAAACCAATTATTTCAAAAGTCAGTTTCCCTTACCCAATCATGTAATGCCAAGGCATGTAACTCCCTGCTGGTCGTTTTTTCCTTTAAAAATCTTGTTCCTCTAGACCGCCATACTGCATTCCTCTCAGGGAGCATTTGACAGGGGCTCAAGCTTGTATTTAATAAACGCTCATGTGTTTTGCAATGGAGTTAATTCCTGGTCTTTGGAGGGTCTCACGAACTGGGCATAATACTCGCTTTGAAGAACTTTCAATCCCCTCAACTTCTGGTAACATACCACATAACGACTCTACTTGTCATCCTTAACCTTTTTTTGCCAGAGTTAAAGTCCAAAAGGAGGCATTATTGTCATAGCCAGAGATCACCTTTCTCCTTTAGCACATGAATAAGTAGCCCAGAGAGGCCTGAAGCAAAGCCTGCCAGCCAAGCAGCCAACAGCCTGAGACATCTCATTCAGTCTTCTGCCTTCCTAATGTGCTTTGTATTAAAATGCTCATTTTGGCTTTAACTTTGAGTCAGGTCTCAAGGAAACAGTGAAAGATGAGTCATTAACATGTGGTCCATGGAGATGCAGCATATGAAGAGATGACTACAACTCATTCATTCAATCAACATGCATTCAGACCTTTCCCCACATGGCAGCAATGCACATGAGAATGTGTCTCAGTCCCAGCTCCACCACTATACAGCAGTGCCGTTTTAGCAACCTGCTTCTCCTTTCTAGGTCTCAGTTTCTCTAGTATAAACAAGAAGGAAATCTTGAAGGAACAGTTCCAATTTTGGAGGTGTTTGTTTGTTTTTTTGTTTGTTTTTTGAGACAGGGTTTTGTGCATCCCAGGCAGGACTAGAATTCACTATGTAGGCAGAGGATGACCTGTCTCTGTCTCGAAAGTTCTGTGCTAAGAATCAAACCTAGAGCTTTAAGCACACCCAGATTATCCACATCTCCAGCCCACGCACTTCTAAACCTTAATTTTCCATAGTCAATATTCAAGCTGAACCTGGATCTAACAAGGACACTGGGCATCTATTTTTTTTTTTTTTGTAAAACAATGAGCAGAAGTAGTTTGGAAGATATTTTTGTTCTTGGTTGAAATGGTATGAAGCAAATTTCTTTTACAATGATACCCATTCCAAACCGTCTAAAGTAGAGTTGCACCCTTGAGACGTTCTAGGATAAGTATCTCTTTGCAGAAATGTAGGGGTAACCTTTTCTCAGTCAGAACTCTCTTGTTGGGGGAAGGAGCAGTAAACCAGGGATTGGGAAATACTGGATTGTCATTAACCAGATAATGAGCCCCGTCTGCTTTTAATCAGCCCCTTCCTGTTCTCCCAGACCTCTAAACTTTTCATATTAATGGAAACAGATTTGAATTCTGGAAAGAGCTATTCTGGAAAATAATTGGATATTTACTAGGTGAAAAGTGAAATTCTGCAGGCATTTCATAGGGTTTGGTATTTGACAGGTGCCATTTTTCTTTCCAGCATGTTGCATACCTCTGTTTTATAAACCAAAACGGAGAGTGGCATAAAAACTTACAGGTTTACATGGTGGCAAGGCTTGGGAATACGTTGGGGAGGGGGTTGGTAGACAGGAAGAGAGAACTTCAATAGGAAACACGCCTGCAATACTTGAATTAGTAGAGCAAAATTATTTAAAGGTGAGGAATATCTGTTGAAAGAAATATAGCTATGAGAGAAGTGTGTGTGTGCAAGGGAGGAGGGTTAGCTATGGAAGTCTGGCTCAATACAGGAAGCTAACAGTGCCCTTGGCTTCCCAAAGGATTTTGTAGTTAGAGAAGGCAGGAAGACAGGGAGACTTCATGAAAACAAAACACATAGTTTTCTGGCACTAAGGGCAATCATAGTAGGTTGCAAGTTGGTCCACTAGGAAGTAAAGCAATGCTGTCCCAGTGGATTTACTCAGGCCCCTTAGGTTGCTTTCCTTTAAAAGCTTTCCACTTCAATTGTGATAACCAGAACCCCACAGATTCCTCCTTAATAGTCTGGTCCTAGAGTAGACATAACATTTTTCTGAGGATTACTTTCAATATCACCGAGGCAGACTGAGGTTTTTTCCCTTACACTAAAGAGAGAGCATACATGCAAATACTTTATTGAGAAATACAAATAACACTTAAAACAGCCTTTCAAGGTAGGAATTTTCACCTTCCATCATTTCCTTGTAGTCCCAGAGAATTTCTCTAGCTTTGCAAGAATCTTAGTTGCTTTCTGGCACCACTAGTCCTCTGTCTGTTTTTACAAGGTAGCCACCATATGATTTCCCACCAGTTGAGTGTGTCCACCTCACCATCTTTTCCTTTCTAGCCAAAGGGTAGGAAAATTCAGCCTTGCTATCCTATATTTTCTTCTAGTTTCCTCAGTACTTCTACTTTTACAATGAAGGATCCTCCTGAGGACTACATGTGTCACTAGGTTGGCTATGTTACAGTTACAGTGGTCTCATGTAAAGCTGGGAAGGCAGGTCTGGACTGTTTCAGTGCAAACCAGGACACTGCGGGGTCAACAAATGAGCCTTTCACTTACCAATGAAAGCAATATTTGTAAATGTAAATGGTCAGACAGAATTAATTTGCAGGATATTATGCACACCCCAGATCTCCCCTTTAAGTAGGAAACAATAGCACCATTAAGAGAATAGTTCAATCACAGAAAATGCTTTCTTCATATGTGCCATTCAACCTTTCCAATGTTTTATCTTTTGTATTAGCATATATTCATTGTACATTGTATTGTGTTGCATAAAGATATCTTTATGTGAATATGAATTGCAGGTTAACTATGTTCCCCCATTCCTCCTCCCTTTTCTGTCTCCTCCCCATCTCATTAGTCCCATTTGTTTCCCTAGACAGTTTTACTTCTATTCTCATGTCATCTATATGCATATGATTTTATATATAAGGCCTACGATGGTTAAGTAATTCCTTGGAGGAACAAAATGAAATGAAATAGGTTAGCTAGGGCAAATCCATCAACACAGGCTATACCTGAAAAAGGTCTTACCTGGTTTTCAAACCAGGTCTTTTAGACCAACTTCTGCAGATGAGAAAACTGAGCCTAATACAGGCAAAATAACTTGTCCAAGTCACTCAGGTCGACAGTGGAGTCAGAATGTAGCCTCCAAACTGCCTTAGTGCCAGAAAAAAAAATTAAGTCAATAAAACTAACCCATGAGTCTCAACACAGTGAACAAAACGAGGACCAATGACATCCCAATAAGGCTTTCTAGTCCAAAGTTCTACAGGTTCCTAAGAACAAAAACTCGAAGCAAGAAGAGACTTCTCTGTGCCCATGGGGGTACAGAGTAATCATCTAAGTAATTTGAAGAGTAATCATCTGGTCTCTTTGGTTCTAGCTAAGAGCTGGTTCTTTGGGGGGGGGGGCAACCAATCCTTTCTCTTCCACTTATTGCTTCTATCCTACTGAACTTATATCAGATATAACAGCCATTCATTCCACAGAGCAAGCTCACAAAAAGTGCCTGGGGTGAATTGGGTAGGGGAGCAAAAGGAAGGAGATAGGCTTCCTTAACTCCATGGTTAAAGCTAGACCCAACTCTATAAAGTACCCGAGGTTGTGCATGGTCTCACCCCCAGCACACTATCCACAGAGACATGTTGTTCAACATATACCCTGTCAAGGCAGGCCTCCCCAGCCTGTAACTTGTATATAAAGCCACTTGAATGTTCACTGTTCATTTTACAGTTCGAAAAACATTATTTACTCATGGACAAGGCGTTCGCTTTGTGAAAACTTTGCAAGGATTTTAGTTTGTTGAAGCTATCTAATGTACTGTATCATATAATAAACTACTATAAAGTAAAGCCATTGCATTAGTTGCTTTTCTGTTGCAGTGATAAAAATACAACGCCAAAAGAAACTTAAAGGGTTTGTTTTAGCTTATGGTTCCAGAAGGATAGAATCCTTCAGGAAGGAGAAAGTAAGGCTTTGAAACAGGAACAGGAAGCTGACTGATCACATATTTCATCCACACACGGGGAGTAGGGCAAGGTTATAAACCCTCAAAGTGCCTGCCATTAAGCTTTACAACATGACTTCAGTTCTTTTTTTTTTTTTATTTTTTTATTTTTCTTTTTAGTTACATTTTGTTAACTCTGTGTCCCAGCTGTATCCCGCTCCCTCATTCCCTCCCCAACCCCACACTCCCTCCCTGGTCTCCTCCCTGCCCCTTTCCAAGTCTCCTGATAGGGGAGGACCTCCTCCCCTTTCATCTGACCCTGTTTTATCAGGTATCTTCAGGGCTGGCTGCAAAGTCCTCCTCTGTGGCCTAACAGACTGCTCCTCCCCTGGGGTGGGGGTCAAACAGCCTGCCCTTGAGATCCTATTAGAAATAGTCCGTGTTCCCCTTACTTTGGAAAACTACTTGGTTACTGAGCTACCACAGGCCACATCCGAGCAGAAGTTCTAGGTTATATCCATAGATGGTCCTTGGTTGAGTGTCAGTCTCAGAAAAGACCCTGTGCCCAGATATATTTGGTCCTTGTGGAGCTCCTATCCTTTCCATATCATACTAACTTCCCTTCTTTCATATGATTCCCTGCACTCTGCCGAGGGTTTGGTTATGAGTCTTAGTGTCTGCTTTGAAACACTGCTAGGTAGAGTCTTTCAGATGCCTTTTGTGGTAGACTCCTGTCATAAGTTCAATGCACATCCCATTTGTCTTTCTAAATGAGGATTAATCACCTTCGCCTGTGTCCACTTTCTTGATTATCTTCTTTAGGTGTGTAGATTTCATTATGTTTATCATGTCTTGTAGGTCTATATAAGCGAGTATATACCAAGTTTGTCTTTCTCCTTCTGGGATACTTCACTCAGAATGATCTTTTCTAGATCCCACCACTTGCCTGCAAATTTCATGATTTCTTCCTTTTTGATTGCTGAGTAGTATTCCATTGTGTAAAAATACCACAGTTTCTGTATCCATTCCTCCGTTGATGGACATCTGGGTTGTTTCCAAGTTCTGGCTATTACAAATAAAGCTGCTATGAACATGGTTGAACAAATGTCCTTGTTGTGTACTTGAGCAAATTTTGGGTATATACCTAGGAGTGGTATAGCTGGGTCTTGAGGTAGCACTACTCCTAGTTGTCTGAGAAAGCGCCAGATTGACTTCCAGAGTGGTTGAACCAGTTTACATTCCCACCAGCAATCGAGGAGGGTTCCCTTTTCTCCACAACCTCTCCAGCATGTGCTATCACTTGAGTTTTTCATCTTGGCCATTCTGATGGGTGTAAGGTGATATCTCAGGGTCGTTTTGATTTGCATTTCCCTAATGGCTAATGAGGTTGAGCATTTCTTTAAGTGTTTCTCTGCCATTCGACGTTCCTCTTTCGAGAATTCTCTGTTTAGCTCTGTTCCCCATTTTTTAAGTAGATTACTTGGTTTGTTGCTTTTCTGCTTCTTTAGTTCTTTATATATACTTGATATTAGCCCTCTGTCAGATAAAGGGTTGGTGAAGATTCTTTCCCAATCTGTAGGCTGTCTATTTGTTTTGATGACAGTGTCTTTTGCTTTACAGAAGCTTTTCAGTTTCATGAGGTCCCATTTATTGATTGTTGCTCTTAGAGCCTGTGCTGTTGGTGTTCTGTTCAGGAAGTTGTCTCCTGTGCCAATGAATTCTAGGCTGTTTCCCACTTTTTTTTCCAGCTGATTTAGAGTATCTGGTTTTATGTTGAGGTCCTTGATCCACTTGGACTTTAGTTTTGTGCAGGGTGATAGATATGGATCTATTTTCATTTTTCTGCATGTAGACATCCAGTTGGTCCAGCACCATTTGTTGAAGATGCTGTCTTTTTTCCATTGAATGGATTTGGCTTCTTTGTCAAATATTGAGAATTCATAGGTGTGTGGGTTTATTTCTGGGTCTTCTATGCGATTCCATTGATCCTCCTTTCTGTTTCTATGCCAATACCATGCAGTATGACTTCAGTTCTTGAGAACCACATTTTAGAAGGTGATAATTCATTCCAAGTTTTTCTCTATCACATGGATGCCTACACACACATAGACAGAAAAATAAATAAGTAAGTGTAACTTTAAAAATTAAACTTATGGCCAGATGTGGTGATGAACCGCTTAATCCAGCACTCCGGAGGCAGAAAGAAGCAAGTGGATCTCTGTGAGTTTGAGGCCAGGGGTGTTCAAGCCAGCAAGAGCTACATAACAAGATTCTGCCTCAATACAAACAAAAAAATTAAGTTCTGATATCTGGAGGAAAGTTTGTTGTTGTTTTCAATACTGTGTTGAATATTAATAAAGAGAGGAGTATGGCAATTTCTATTTTAGACAGAAATTAAACTTACCTAAGGGTAAGAGGCCTCTGGAGAAGAAAACCTTTTATAAACTGGCAGAGGCTTTAAGTTTGTCTCAGAAGGAGACATCTGCAGACTAGCAAGTGTTATCCAGTGAACTCTATCTCAGCACTGAATGCAGAAGCCGGACCAAAAAATTGTGGGTTTAGCCCAATGCTATAAATTTAGCCAAGAGGCTCTCTTGCATGTATGTGAGTACTGGGCTGGGCTTTGAGAATATAACTTCTGTGTAATAAAGTTCCATCTCTCTAAGTTTAGGTCAGAAGCTGTGCATTTGGAGAAGCCCTGACTTACCAAGATAAGGGCCGACCATAAGCCTTTGCTCTGATAATGGTGGACCTCCAGCACTTCTTTTCTCACTATTTGGTTTTATCTACCCTTTCAAGCCTCTGAGGAGATATGAGATCCCCTTCCTCAACCAGAGAGCACTACTTACTTAACCTTAGAATCCCCATGCCCATTTAGTTCATCCAAAGAGAAGCCTCTGAGCTCAAGGCCTTCTCCTCTGTAGAGAGCTGCTTTCCAACACCCCCCCCCCTAAAAAAAACTTTGCTTTTTTTTTTTTTTTTTTAATCTTTCCTCCTCAAGACTTTGAGACAGCGAACCTGGCTCAAAGTAACTTGGGTGGCCACTGAGTTTCTAAATCCCTGGTTCTCTGGGTTAAGCCCACCCAAGGCAAGGTTCCTTTGCACTCAAAGTCCACCCCTCCCACAGTATTATTATAGGATAATAGAGGGATATTTTAAAATGAGACCTCAAGCATTTGCCTGATTTCAATGCGACTTTTACTCATTCCAGAATTGTCATTTTCAATGGAAAAATCTGAGATTCTTTTTACAATTGATTGACTATGGAAAATAGTATGTGGTTCTCTCTGTCTTAGCCAACTCAGAATCAAGTCTCTCAGTAATTAAAGTAAGTTGAGAATTTGTTTTCTTTGTACATGTTTCAGTGGTCTTGATTTCACTGTGATACACACCAGAACACATTTCTGCCCAATACTAGGCCATGTTTATGGAGCTATGGTTCTGCACTAAGAGAACTAACAAGCCATATCCATACCATTTTCAATAGGCCTTTCTCCTGGGACCAAACTCGGGTTTGGAGTGTATTTAAAAGATTTATGTGATGACATTAACAGAATTCCAAGCCTTGATTTTGATAATGGGTTACTGCTGATAGACCAATGTGGATGAGAGAGGGAGTGATTTTTTTCAAGTCTTCATTATTTTTGCCCTTTCTTGGTATTTTGTTTCTTTTCAATGATTTAAAAATTGTGTGTGCCTGTGTTGATTTGCGTGGCTGCGTGCAGGTGCTTGCAGACCCCCAAAAGAGGCTGGTGGCTTCCCTGAGGCAGTTGTGAACCACTTCACACAGAGGCTGGGAACAGGACTGGGTCTCCTTCAAGAGCAGCAAGCAAACAGCCTCAAGCCATCTCTTCAGCTCCCTGTTTTGTTCTGTTTTTAGATGAGCACCCATTTCGGAACCTAGGTTGTCTTGGAACTCATGATTCTCTGCCTTCTGCTTCCAGAGAGCCAGAATTACAGGCATGTGCCACCACACCTACCTTCCACTGTTTGGCTCCTACAAAGATGGAAACATTGACACTGTTGCCTTGCTGTGGTAACGGTAAATCTTCAATTAGGATTCCCTTTAACCAACAGTACTGTCTCAAGCCTGTGATAAGCAATACAGAGGCTCAGTGCTATTCTTCATCCAACACATAGAGTGAGCTGTTATACTCAGGATGAAATAGTAAGCAAGTCATTTGACAAGTCCTCTAGTCCTGGCATTCTCGTTTGCTATCTGTATGACACTGGGCAAGTTGCTTCACCATTCTGTGCCTTGAAGTCTTTTCATTTGTAAAAGGAAACAGCAGCAGAATCTACTTCCTAGGGTTGTTTTGAGAATTATCTGAACTATTACATGCATCAATGTGACATACAAATAGCTAAATAAATAGAAAACTCTGTAACTAATGCACATAAGACAAACCCTATAACTCACACTAAGTAGTTGGTTAGTTATCATTTGTTTACTCACAAGTTACCCAAAGACTGGGCTGTTCGTGACTTTTCCTTCCTGTTCTCCTGATCCTTATCACAGTGTCCAAGACCCAGTACTCACTGAAGAAACATCAGTGGAATGAATTTAAGGAATGTGTGATCATTTTAGCAACTGAATACGAGATGTAGCCTTTGCCCTTCAGAAGCTTAGGGACATATTCAAAATGTATGGCTCCATAAACACTGACAACTGCTAGTGAGGTAGGGTGAGATCCTCACAGGCAAAGGGGAGGGGGTGTAGGAACAAGCATCAACCAACAAAAGAAAAACCCATTTTTTTTCTGTACTATTTTGCTTGACAGCTGTGTAGCCTATGGCGTATCAATTATCTCCTCTTCCCCAAACCCATCAAAATATATTTATATTAAGCAGTGGCCAGAGGAAAAGCATGAATTGTTGCATAGCAATTTTCTTCCAAACTGAACTATTCTAACTATTCTACCCTGGAAGGAGGTGCCTTAAGACTCAAGTAAATAATGAACAGGAAATACTTCAAACTTACAAGATTTGCAAGGCCCCCACAAAATTATACAAGCAGTAACCACTCCTAGGGAAATTGCCAGCTGAACCGCCTGCCTGGAATTCTTTCAGGAAGCTTTTTAGTAATGTAGCTGTCTGTTGAGTTTTCTACATTTTTGTAGGTAGCCTTAATAAACTCACTGGTTCTTCAAGTTAGACTTTGGTCTGCTGTCAGAGCCCTATTGAGCGTTCAGTAACTGTTCTGGCCTTGCATAATGGTGCATGCCCACAATACCAGCACTTAGGAGGCAGAGGCAGGAGAATCTTGACAAGTTCAAGGGCAGTCTGATATACAGAGCAAATTCCAGGTCAACTTTACAAACAAATAAAGTAAAATAAAATAAAATAAAAAAAATACCAGAAACCGTGAGCTGAGACAGTTGGAGGCTTGAATCACAGCTTGCTTTTTACTAGCTGGAGTTATGTTGAAGCAAGGCCTTTCCGTTTGTGAGCCTGCCACAGTATTTCTATCTAAAAAGCATGGGAAGCCTTTGTATTTCATGTGAGTCTGTTTACAGAGCAATGGACACAGTAGATTTTTCCAAAAATAGCAACTGAGTAAATAAAAAGTATATTTTAGGAGCTATTTGTGAATATCACTTCTGAGACAGACTCAGTGTTCAGAAGGGTGGGAACTTCAAACAGAAGTTTCTAACTGACCTCCAGGGGACCAGGACAGGGCTCTGTACACTGTGAAGTGAACCAAACATACCAGTTTGGATTTCCTGCACCTCCTGCTCTCAGGCGATCACCTCAGTTCAAGTACAGGAATGCCAGAGTCAAGGCATCATGGTGTTTCTTGGAGTGTCTCAGTTCCTGGTTATTGAGTCTGGGACCTGACCTGGGTCCTTGACAAAGAGTGTCGGCATCATACGTGTTTGTGTTGTATTTCGTGCGTTCACCATAGCTCAGTAAAGATCCAATTTAATTATAAAAAAGTATATTTTACATTATTTCTTTATTAGAAAGAAAATCACTGGGGGAATAGGTAGAATTTCCTGCTGCTATGTCATTGGCTCTTGGGGTCCTTATTAAGACTGACTTCCAAGGCAATGATTTTCATAAATATAATTAACAAATATAGTTGAGGACAATTATAATTGTCTTCACTGGTCTGACTAGGGACTAATGGTAGCTTTCCTCTGTGTTATAAATTGACACATTAAAAAATAGTTCTTTTGATACTATTTGGTAAAAAGATTTTGGTTTTCTCATCTTTGGTCCTTCCATCCATCAGTCTGTTTTAATTGCCTTGGAGCACCAAGGTCCGGTTGACCTTTCCCTATCAGTAGACTCCATTGTTTCTAATTGACTGCCACCTTTCCAGTCTTATCAGGGCTTTCAGTCTAGCAATCAAGGCCCCATCTTTGAAATCCACATCAGTGAAATACTGTTTCACTGGATTCAATTTACCTCCTTTCCAAAGATTTATTTATACTACTGTTCGGCCTACACTCAAAGGATGCTCCATCTTATCACAAGAACACTTGTTCAACCCTGTTCATTGAAGCTTTGCTCATAACAGCCAGAAATTGAAAACAACCTAGATGTCCCTCAATAGATGATTGGATAAAGAAAATATGGTACATTTGCACAATTAATAATACTCAGACATTAAAAAAAATCAAATCTCGAAATTCTCAGGTAAATGGATGTAGCTAGAAAAAAAAGTAATCCTGGGTGAGGTAACCAATACATATATAATATGTATTTGCTTATATATGGATGCTAGCTGTTAAGCCTGATAAGTGGGCTACAATACATATAAACAAAGAGCTGAGGTAAGGGGAAAGGAGGTCTCCCCCTTACCTCCATGGAAGGGGAAATAAAAGGCCCACTCCATGAGTTGGAAAACATACTCAACACTGCTTGGGTGTTGAAGAACTTGAGGCTAGATAACGCAGGGACCTAGGCTAAAACCAAATACTACTGCTGTAAAACAAACAAAAAAACACAGCAGTAAATGACTAGTTTAATTTTGCTATACTCATAGATCAGTGCCTTGCTCAGCCATCATCAGGGAGGCTTTCTCCTGCAGCAGATGGGAACAAGTACAGAGTTCCATTATGCAGAGAATGAGAGAGACTGCCACTCTCAGCCCTAAATGGAATTTCTCCATCAAACCCATCCTGTTGCTCAGGAAGCCCTCTCCCCAGGGAAGAGGAGTCAGAAAGAGTGTGGGAAGAGGAGTCAGAAAGAGTGTAAGAGCCAGTGGGGATGGAGGACAGGAAGGAAAGAAGACCCTCTAAGTCAACCACACATGCACATGAACTCGCAGAGCCTGAGGCAGCATACCCGGGCCCTGCAGAGGTCTGCACCAGATGAGATTCTGAAGCTGGAAGGAGAAGTGGACACATGCTCCCATCCCTAACCCAGAAACTATCTCCAACTGATAAACACTTGCTTTATATTATGAGTTCTAGTTTAGTGGTTTTTTTTTGTTTGTTTGCTTTGTTTTGTTTTTCTGGGATTCCTGAAATGAGTGGGTCTCTGTGTCGATATCTGTTTCTTGTGCCTTTCCTTGAGCTTGTTTCCTTCCGCTTGTTTGTTCTGTCCTATTCCCGTGTGGTAATTTTTTTTTCTATCTTACTGTATTTTATTTTGTTATTATGTCTCAGAAGCTTACTTGTTTTCTAATGAGAGATCGATACTGCTGTCAAGGTGGGGAGAAACTGGGAGGAGTAAAGGAAGGAGAAATGGTCACCAGGGTATGGTGTATGAGAAAAAAAATGATTTTTAACACAAATTCATATCCTCAATATTGTGTGTATCTTCACTCTTAAAAAATTAGTTATCAGTCACCCCTATTACCAAAGTGAGAACAAACCACATGTAAATACAAAGTGATATTCTTGGTCTGTGTACTGTGAAAAAAATATTTGACTTTCGGTTCAGTGAACTCAGTAAGAACATATTGTTTGTTTCTCCATTACTCAATACTCTAGTTTGATATGTTGTATACTGTGATGTGATTAAGGGGAGTAAATGGGGTTTTTGAAAAACAGCAGCAACAACAAAAGCCCACTTTAATCCCTTCCAGGGGCAATACCTCCAGTAGTGACCTCCTAGGAGGCTCCACTTCTCAAAGAGCCTAGCTGAGCTGCTTAGCCACAGCCAAGAACAAGCTTCCAGGGTGTGACCCCTTGGAGTAGAAATTACACTGAAGACAAAGACAGCAGTGTGCATGTGTGTGTGGGGGGGAGGGATCTTGCCAATCTCTGGTTTGGTAGAAGGCTAGCAGGGAGGGGCCTGTCTGCTGTAGGTGCTGCTTCATCTGCGCTACTTGATTTCTACTCTTCTTGTCCCCCACCTTCAACTCATTATCCCTTCTACCTAGCATACTCTACTTTCTGCTCACCACCTATCCCCGTCTGCATCTGTGAAAGCTCTACCAAGACTTCAAAGCAAGTTCAGTTTCTTCCTACTGTGCCTAATATTCCTATTCCCTCTTCTTGTACACACGCCATCAATGTCTTCTGACCTTGTATTTCTCTGGTCGGGAATTCTTCCTTGCTAGCAGGACCACCACATACAGTTGCATTGGCAGGGCCTTAAATAAAGGTGAGAGGCAGGGGGACAATAGGAGCCTCAAATTGCCCTGCAAAACTTATGCTTAAAGGGAGCACCTTTTCTAATTTGCGTGCTTGAGCAGTGCAGGTTGGTGGTTCTGCTACGGAGCTGAGGATGATTTTGAACTCTGTCCCTCCCAGGTCCATCTCCCAAGGGCTAGGATTCCAGGTCTGCACCACCAATGTGTTAGTTACTTTAGTCATCTTAGTGACAAAATACCTGACCAGAGCAACTGAAGGAAGGGTTTATTTTGATTTGCAGTCCTGGAAGATCCAGTCCATCATAGTAAGGAAGGTCTGGCGGGAGGAGCAGGAAGCAGCTGGCCATACCATGCCTGCAGACAGGAATCAGAGAGTGATAAATGAGGTGCTTAGAGCATGTTCTCCATTTTACTTAGTCTAGGACCCTTCCCCATGGCATTAGGATCAAACAGAAGTTAATCTAATCTATATAACCCTCACAAACTTGACCAGAAATTTGTTTCTGTGGAGATTCTCTATCCCATCAAGTTGACAAAGTTAGCCATCACATTTGGTTTAATGGGATGGTTCATACCATGCTATGAAAACTCTCTACCAAATGAGCTACACCTGTGAGAACCAAAGTTAAATACTGGAGGCTATTGTTTATGTTTTTACTCCCTGTTTGACCCATTTGCATAGGATGTGATTCATCACAGTGGCTGGGAGGTACATGGGCAGAAAATATATCAGGGTATATGCTTGCCCTATTTGGATCTGATGGGGTGAATTGTAGGATTTGCCTAAACCCTTGCAAAATGGGAATTGTGGCCATTTTCTAGGGAATTCAGAGATGGAGCTGGCCAGATCCCGTCCACCTGGCCAGTATTTAATCAAAGCTTGCTTCAAATTTGGCTTTAAATTGTTGTAGTAATCTTGACCAGTGGGATTAACACAACTTTTTATGTGTTCATTTTACATCTTTTTCTGCTACCTCTTAGCTTTCAAATCTAGTTATTTCTCCCCTTCTGCTAGGGTGTTGACATCTAGGTAAGCATCCTGGAGTTGAGCAGGTTCCCCAGCCTCCTGTATTTGTTGTTTGTTTGTTACACAGAGGTCCTCACTCTGAAGCCCTTTATAGAACTATGTAGCTAGACCTGGCCTCAAACTTACATTACTCTCCCTGCCTTTGCCTTCCCTGTGCTGGTATTGTCAAGTGAACACTACCACATCCAGCTTCTCTCTGGTTCCTTTCCTCTACACCTGTGGTTCCCAACCTGTGGGTCTCAACCCCCTTGACAAACCTCTAGCTCCAACAATATTTACATTGTGATTCGTAACAGTATCAACGTTACAGTTACGAAGTAGCAATGAAAAAATATTATGGTTGAGGGGGTCACCATAACATGAGGAACTGTATTAAAGTGTTGCAGAATTAGGAAAATTGAAAACCACTCTTCTATACTCTTCTCCTTACCATCAAATAATATGGAATAGAAAATTGATCATGTCATATGAGCATGGAGGCACATGGCTGTAATCCCAGCATGAGAGAGGTGAAAACAGAAGGATCAATATTTCAAGGCTGTTTTGGGCTACATAGACAATTCCAGGCCAACCTGGGTAAGGTGAGAAGAAAAGGAGGGGTAAAAGGAGGTGGGTAGGAGAATAGCACAAGGAGAAGAAAGAATGGAAGAGAGGAGAGAGAAAATGAGATCAGGATACTCTATTGATAAAATTTATACCATCCTTTGTAATCTGGCTCTTAACTACTTTCATCCTCTCTCTCCTTTTCAGTGCTCTAGCCACCTTTTCTCACCCAGAGTAATGGAGACTTTCTTTTCTCCAAAGGCCTTATCTCTTTCGTCCTTAATGACTGTCTGAAATTCCTTCCAGTCAGTTCCTGTCTTACTGGATTGCTCCTATTCATTTTTTCAGTTTCTAGATTGTGTATCATTCTCTACCATTCCAAAAGGACCTCCACGTTCAAGCTAGCTGCACACACACACACACACACACACACACACACACACACACACACACGTATACACACATGCACATACAGTCTCTCTCTCTCTCTCCCCTTTTCCCAGTACCTGATCCACAGTAGCCCATTAGCTCTTAGAAATGTTTAACATGGAAATTCAGTTAGTGCTAGGGATAAATTTAAAGTTATATTAAAGAGTTTTTAAAAAGGAAGTGGCTATGAGTCTCAGCATATGTTTTGAAACCCTGCTGGGTAGATTCTAAGGAATCTTAGGAAAGAAGGGAGAGATAGAAAGACATGGAAAGGACAGAAGCTCCACAAGGAGAGCAACAGAACCAAAAAATCTGGGCACAGGGGTCTTTTCTGAGACTGATACTCCAAACAAGGACCATGCATGGAGATAACCTAGAACCCCTGCACAGATGTAGCCCATGGCAGCTCAATGTCCAAGAGGGTTCCCCAGTAATAAGAACAGGGACTGTCTCTGACATGAACTCAGTGGCTGGCTCTTTGATCTCCTCCACCTGAGGGGGGAGCAGGCTTACCAGGCCATAGATGAAGACAATAAAGTCAGTCCTGATGAGACCTGATAGACTAGGGTCAGTTGGAAGAGGAGGAGGACCTCCCCTATCATTGGCATGGGGGACGGGCATAAGAGAAGAAAAGGGAGGGAGGGTGAGATTGGAAGAAGATGGGGGAGGGCGCTACAGCTGGGATACATGAATAAACTGTAATTAATAAAAATAAAATTAAAATTAAAAAAGGAAGTGGCAAGCCAGGCATAGAGTTAGATGCCTGTAATCCCAGTATTTGGGAGGCAGAGACAGGAGGATGAGCAGTTCAAGGCCATTCTCACAGCTACACAGTGAGTTGAAGACCAGCCTGAGCTACAGGAGAATGCTGTCTTAAAAATAACAATAGTAAGTGAATGAATCAATCAGTAAACCAGGAGCATAATTGGCATACCTAGCCAGACTAATTCAGACATGCAGACAGAAAGGGAGAGTGCATATATCAGGGAGAAAAGAAATCCTTGGATTGTTTGAATTTAGGCAAGCCATCTTAGGATGTCCCCCTTCCTGTTTCAACATTTGTGCAACTGTTGTTTACTTAGTGGCTATGGTTTTCTTTTTGATTTAGTGGTTACTGCTTGTTCCCCATGGTTTAAAATGTCTTCAGCCAAAGAAGCATTTGTGAAGCCCTCAAACAGATGTGGTCCCTGTAATCTGAGAGCCCCATACTTCTCATCATGCTTCTTGCCGTCAGAAAGCTGAGGTTCTGCATCTGCCTGTGGATGATGGCTCCTATGAAATTTCTTCCTCTCCTTTTTGTCAGTGCCTTGAGGGCAGGAACTGTCTTGTTTCATTTTTGCAGCCCATGTCCCTGGCAAAATGTTTACCATCACATAATAACCAGGGTATACTCCTTGAATGAATGGGTGAAATTAAATAAAAGGTCCATCTTGAGAGCTGAAACACTCGTTTGTGGCTCAGGAACAGGCCAATACTAAACAACATTTAATGCAATACATAGGACACAAATACTAGGCTTTCATTCCCTGTCCCCACTAGTATTCTTTCCCTTCTAATGTGTTCCATAGCCCAGACTTATTTAATTTGAACCTAAAGTGTGTAGAAAGGCATCAGTGTAGACATGAGGACTTGACCAAATCTTCATTTTGTAAAGGACACAGTCAGGAAATGCAGGACCGATGAAAAATGCCTGCAAGTCATAAATTTGACAATAACCCAGCATCTGGATTATATAAAGAACAACTAAAAAGACAACTAACCCAATTAATACACGGGCAAGACATCTGAATGGCTCTCCCCAACTCGTAAAAGTTCTGCGATTCCGAATCCACTACAGCACTAAAAAACATGCTGAGCAGAGGGAGATAGACACTAGCTTCTGAGGGGTTAGTAGGGAACAGACACTGTCCTGGACTCTCTTTGTAGAGCAAGTTGGCCTCAAATTCACAGAGATCTGCCTACTTCTGCCTCCAGAGTGCTTGAATCAAAGACATGCACCAGAGCTCCCACCTGGGAAGATTTTTAAAGAGTTTGGTGGAGTGTCCCATGATTGTAATGCCAACTCTGAGAAAGGTGGGGAGCAGTAGAAGCAAGAGTTTAAGTGCATCTTCACCTACATAGTAAATTTGAGGCCAGTCTAGCCCATGCGAGAAAAAAAAAATTAAAATAAGAAAAAATTCAAAACAAGGGCTGGAGAGCTGTCTCAGCAATTAAGGGCACTTGTTGCTCTTGTGGAGGATCTGGATTGGGTTCCCAGTGTCTGCATAGCACCTGCATAGCTCACAACCAGTACTAGGAGAGCTGATGCCCTCTTCTGACCTTGATGGGCATGGCACAAACGTGGTACACAGATGTAGATACAGGCAAAACACCCATACACACAAAAAATAAAAGTAAGCGAATTTTAAAACTAATCTTAAAATACAAAAGAAAGCCAAGGCTGGAAAGATGGCTTAGCAACTAAGAACACTAGCTGTTCTTCCAGAGGATCCTGGTACAGTTCCCAGCACTCATAACTCATTCCAGAGAATCCACTGCCCTCTTCTGGTGTCTATTGGAAATGCATGTATGTGGTGCACAGACATACATGTATGCCAAACACTCATACATACATACAAAATAAAAATAAAGGTTGGAAAAAAGAAACAACCAAACAACATTGTGCTTTTAATTTTGTTCTGCTCTAATTTCTCCTTCTTAATAGCAGAAATTCCACTTTCTATAGAATAGTTTATTGTCTGTATTCCTGAAGTTATCCACCTCCTTTGGCTATTTTCTTTATGGTATCTGGATATTGATTACACATGTTTTCTGCATTTTAAATTCATTTGATAGTGTAATCTGTCTATGTATATTTGCACAATTAGGTTTTATGCTGGAGTTTTAAAACTATCTCTTCTCTTTTATATCGCTATAATATATTAAAATGTGATATGCCAGGGATGGTGATACAGGATTTTGATCCTAGCTTGTGGGAGTACCCGGGTACTCCTAGAAGTGAGACCTATATCAAAGTAAAAAGATGGCTGGGGATAGTAAGTCTCCAAATTGTGTGGAATTTGTTGCACTGTATATTTTAATTTATAGGTCTCAGTTTATTGAATGCATTAATTACTCAATTTAATGCATTAATTAAGGCGTGCTTTCTCTTCTATTATTTTGTTTTCTCTGTTTTACTGGATGTTAGGCTATTACATGGTCAAAACTATTCTGGAGCACAAACATGTTATTTAGTAACAGGTGAAAGGATAGTACCTGCACATTCCTCAGTATTTAAAAAGCAAATAACAGTTCTGAGAGATGATTCAGCAGGTAAAGCTTCATGGCCCCATCCTGATAACCTGAGTTCTATCCCCAGTACTCAAATGGTCAGAAAGAACTGATACTGTCGAGTGGTCCTCTGACTCCACATATGTACACACACATACATGCACATATATGCAAACCTAGATGCCTTTAACAGTTCATCTCTCCCGCATTGTTTCTTCATGGTAAATAGTATCATTTATTCTTGTCTTCCTTTACTTGTCCCATTGGTGTTTTATAATTTTCTTTCAATATATCTTTATTCTCTCAAATTAAGTCAATAACCACATAGTTAATATTCATCACCCCTGGAAACCCCCTTTTCATTATATTGTCTAGCTTTGTGTCACTCTTATTAGGAATGCACCAGATTTTTGTAATTTTATCTTATATTATGCAACTTTGCCAAACATATTTGTTATTTTTAATGACTTTTGTGTTGATGGTTTAGACATCTTCCTTATATAATCCTGTCATTTCAGAATGTTATTTTTATTTCTTCCTTTCACATATTTATAACTTATTTCTTTTTACTCAATCTCATTTTATTGCAAAGTTAATTAAGACTGACGAAAGAGACAGCCTTGTCATATTTATGTTTTTAATAGAGCATCCCTCGTGCTTCCGATGGGATTTTACGCATGTATAATGCTCCCGTTAAGGAAAAGAACCCCCTGCGGTTGTTTTCTTTTGTTTCATCAATGGAAGTTTTGAATTTTAAGAAGTGTCTTCTCAACATCTTTTGAAATATCAAACATCAGCACAAATGTTCCCAGGGAGAAGTCCCTTGGTAACCTTATTTAATGAAACACCTGCCTCCACTCCCACTCCACCATATGATACTGTATTCTTTTCTTTAGGGTACTTGCTTCCATGTTAAATTTTCCTAGTTAGTTATGGGCCTGCTTGCTTCTCTTCCTCGTAAAGATGAAAGTTTCAAGCGTAGTCTCTTTGTCTGTATTGCTCGAGGCTGTTTATTCTTGGCCTTTGTCCTCAGTGTGAATTTCTTGGGAGGCATAAATAGGTATGGTTTTGTACGTTTTCTCTGAACGTAGTATCTTGGTTTGTGTGTGTGTGTGTGTGTGTGTGTGTGTGTGTGTGTGTGTGTGTTGTGTAGTTTTATTTGAGCACACGCGTGCACGCACACACCCATGCACTTTTATGCTTGCAAATAACAGTGTACTATGGCATGCATGTAGAGGTCACAGAACAATCTCAGGTGTCAGCCCTCATGTGCTAGAATCAGACTTCTTTAATTGTTTGCTACTGGGCATACCTAGCCAGCTGGCCTGCTTGCTTCTGGGAATTGTCTTGTCTCTCCCTCTTATCTTGTTTTAGGAGCACCGTGATTACTGACATTTGCTACTGTGTCCAGCATTATGTGAGTTTTGTGGATGCCATCAGGTGCTTGCCCAGCAAGCGCTTTATCCTCAGCTCCGTCTCCCCATCCCTTAACATTATCTCTAATGTTAACTACATCTGTAGTAGGGCACTCTGCCAGCAGTTTGTTTGTTGATTGAGACAAGGTCTCACTACATAGCCCAGGCAGGCCTCAAACTTGCTGAATCCCAGGATTGTATATAGGTGTGCATCAACTTTGTCTGTATCCTTTTTTTTTTAAATGCATCTATCTGTCTGTCTGTCTGTCTATCTAATGTGTGTGCAGGGGTATAGAGGAACTTGGGCTCATGCCCCACAGTGCCTATGTGGAGGTCGCAAAAACTTTCAGGAGTCACTTCCCTCTTTCTAACATGTGAGTACCAGGGTTGAATACCAGGTTTGGTAGCAAGCACCTTTACCTGCTTAGCCATAGTGTCACCCTGTTTCCTTTGAGTTACAGTATGTTTTCTTACAATTTCTGTGCTTGTATTTGTACACGTCTGTGTTTGTGTTTTCTATATTGATTTCTTATACTTAAATTAAAACAGCATTTGCCTCGAAACAAAGATGTCTTTGCCTTTTGCTGTGTTTTTAAACAGATTGGTTAACTGAAGGATTGTTTCTTGGAAAACATCGTCAGTGACTTGATCAGTGCTGAGTACTTAATTGTACTGTTCCTTTTTCTATGGTTTCCCTCTTCGTGGTCCATTTTGGGTGATCTCCGTTTGTCATCATTGCTACTGTATATATGTGTATAGGTTTCCATTCATTTTATAGCTACTCACTCATCATTCTCTTATATTGTGGGGGATCGGTAACAGAGAACTGAATCAAGGGTAGACAAGCATGAGCTAGACCACTGAACTGTATTTTCCACTTTTTACTTTCACTAGCATGTGGTTGAGACTAAATCACTCAATTCTGTCATTCACTCAGTCAATAAATAACTATTGACTCATTTCCTCTAGATGCCGGCAGCACAAAAATAAATAAGACAAGATTCCTGCTTTTGTGGATTCCATTTTCTGATTGCTGAGTGGATTTTTTTTCACATTTGCCTTCTCCTGAACTTCAGTCTCAGTCCTGTTCCATGCCTTGTGAAACTGGCCCTTGTGGATACTGTGCCAAGGGTGCTCCTATCTGATGGCTCCAGGTATAATCTCACCTTTTGGAGGAACAACAGGAAATGAGGTTGTCATGCTTCTTCTTCACCTTCCAGCTTCCAGGCTATAGATTTGATGGTGACTGCTCATTTCTGCCTATCTCCTAAGCTCTGATCAGCAAGCCCTATTTGTCTCTAGCTTCAGTTTTGTCCAGGTTACTCTGACTCATTGCTGCTCCTAGCAACTGTGAGCTCAGGCAGAATGGCCTTGCTCTTATGTCAGCAGTCTTTGTTGGTTCTCTCAACTCTGGAGAACTACAGTGACAAATAGTCCTTTTATCAAACCCTCTTCCATAAAGCATTTCTGAGTGTGCCATCTGTTTCTTACTGGAAGAATGGCTAATACAAAGAGATAGACAAATAAAAATATAGTTAAAAGATAGCAAATAAATGTTTTAATACAAAAAGGCAGAGAGTGCTACAGAAACACAGAGAGGCAAATAGCCCCAAGTGGTTTGGTTTTCTGTCCTACGCATTGCTAAATCTTTTGTCACTAATCTATTATGTTGTGTATTTATTCCTCTTTTGTAAATCATTTGGCATGGGATGTTAGAGCTGCGTTTTTCAAAGAAACAATATTGGTTTGTTTACCAAATGGTCTCTTATATTTTCCAGTTTGTTTATCTTTATTTGATTGTTCTAGCTCTGTAGTTTAGGGAGCTTTATTCTTGGTTAAAGGTGATTCGTTTGTTGTGTTTCACTCTCTACTTATCAATGTAACCATTTAAGGAGATGAGTTCTCTTTAAAGAGCAGTGTCAATAGCATTCCATGTATTATACAATGTTATATTTGTATTTAATTTTTAAAATATTCCTTTAGGACTAGCATATAACTCAGTCATTAGAATGCTTGCTTGGCAAGCATGAGGCCTTGGCTTTGACACTTACTCATAAACTAGGCATAGTCATTCATACCTGCAATCCCAGCACTTGGGAGGTAGAGGTACAAGGATCAAAGGTGCAAGGTTGTTCTTACCTACATGATGAGCTGGAGGCCAGCGTGAGATACAGAGAACCCTGTCCCCAAATCAATAAAAGAATTTCATCATTTCATTCTGTATTTCTTTCTTGACCAGAGAGTAAGCTATGAGAGATTTTTAAATTCTACATCATGCTTATGAATTAATTCCATTCTGGATACCTATATAGACAGGCAGATGGGTATGCACATGTATGTATATTTTGCAGTACTGGAAATTGTATCCTAGGCCTTGGGCAGGCTAGGCAAGTACTCTACCACTGAGATACATCTCCAACCCTGTACATGTCCACTGAGCTCCCTGCCTTCTCCAGCCCTTGGTAGGTATGTCTACCATTCTTTCATTACAGTCTGAGACCATGCTGGCATACTTGTCTGCGCGTTTACGTTTTTTTTTTTTTTTTATGTTGCTGTTTTTTTTTTTCTTTTTTTTTTTGAAACTTCTTAACAACAAACTCAAGTGTCTTGCATTGACTGAACAGGAAGTTTTTTTCAAGTAGCCATGCTGTCTAGCCCCATGAGGTTCCTTGACAAAGTCATTCCAGCCTCTGCTTCTCTCACAGGCTCCCCCCTCTTAAAGGGAGCTCCAGGGAGCACAACTTCCTTTCTGAGCCAAGACAGGAAATGATCTGACTCAAACCTCACACCTCATTCTACTCTTTATGAGGGGTTGCCGCAATTTCCAGTGATGCTTGTTTATTTTTCCACTCTGAGCCACTGAATTTGCTTTATCTTTTCTAGGATGCCTTTGAATGACTGTTTGGAATTTCTGTTTTGAGATATGGTCTCATGTAACTCAGGTTGCCTTGAACCCTCTATGCAGCTATGGATGAACTTTATCGCCTGCTCCTCTTTCCTCCATCTCCCTGGTGATGGGATTACAGGAAAATAAAGCTTATCTGCTTTATGTGATGCTGGGATAGAAACAGGGCTTTGCACATGCTAGGCAAGCACTCTACTGATCCATGTCTCAAGCCAGACCTTTTGGAATAAATAAATGAATCCTTCCTTCCCCAGACAGCTCTGCTTTTTCTTTGGACTCTGTTTCAACTTTAAGCCACCTCAGGTAATGCATGACTTGGTTGCATCTGCCCCCAAGCCTTGCATCAGACTAGGGAACAAATGCTGCCTTATTATATAGATGGTGGTCTTTATGTGATATTTGCCTGTCTGTGGCTAATGTAGCACTCTGGCCACTCACAGAGGACCTTACCTCTTACACAGTGTGAACATGGGACTGGCTGCTGAACTAGGACTAAATTTCCTAGCTCTCTTCCAATCTAGGTGTGACCATCTTTTCTGCAATGAAATGAAATCAGATGCCATTCATGTTTCATTCAAGATGTTTTAAGAAATAGTAGGGTTTTCTCTATTTTTTCCTTCCCCCTCTGAAGGTCAGCGAGAGAGGATTTGGGTACTATGAGAATAGTGGGAACACAGAATGGTAGGAACACTGTCTCATAACCAGCCCACGAGAGCAAGCTACTTACCAACCAGGAGTGCCCACATTCCACTGTGAAGTTCGTGGGAAACTTGTAATATATTAGGCCACTGAAATTTTATGATTTTTTTTTATTACTGCAGCTAACACCGCCTTACTCATACCCTATTTGAACTATCCAAACTCAAATGTTAAGATGTCTTATTAAATTTTGTTTGTCTCTTCCGGTACTTGCGTCACATTCATTTTGAAATGTATGTGGTTGATTTAGAGGTTGGATCACACTTGTTTGGCTTATTGGGTTTTGGTTATTTAACTAGGTATTCAGACCCTCCTCTTCTATTATTTTGCTGTGAGCTGTGGTACTTTGTTTTATGTGATTAGGAGTATTTTTCCTCTTGCATTTGCAAAAATTATAATAGGTCCTATGCCGGGTCTTAACTTTTATATTAAATCAGCTTGTTAAAAAGTAACACACTTATGGTTAATACCATATTTTTGTTTTTAAAACATGTTGTGTTTGTGTTTGTTTTTTATTCATACAAGTGTTTGCCTGTTTGTAAGTCTGTGTAACAAGTACTTGCGTGGTGTCCGTAAAAACCAGAAGAGAGCATTACCTCTCCTTGGAACTGGAGTTATAGACAATTGTGAGTCACCATGTGGGGGCTGGGAATAGATCCATGACCTCTGGAAGAGAGCAGCAAGTGCTCTTAACTGCTGGGCCATCTCTATAGTTCACAACACATTTTTTTTTTAGCAGTCATGTCACTTTGTTTTTTTAAGGAGAAAATTCAACCTGTCTATAGTGTTCCCATAATAGATATGCTGCCAGCATGACTTAGTGGAAAAAAATAGTGTATGTAGAGTGCAGACACATCCTGCGCTCTGGTTCATGGTTCATGGTTCATCAGGAACACAACATAACTGAGTCCCCTATACTAGCCAAACTTCAATTGTGTTTCTATCTTCTTTCTATTTTTCTGTTTGGGGCAAGTTCTCATATGAGCCTGGCTGGACTTGAACCCACAATGTAGCAGAAAATGATAGTGAACTTGTCATCCTCCAGACTCTACCTCCTCAGTATGATTATAGGCATTCACCCCCATGACCAGCCTTTCTGACTCCTTTTATTCTCTTGATCCTCCTCTGTCCCTCTTTTACTTCCTCTTGTTGTTTTATTTTTGTTGTTGTTGTTTTTGTTTTTAAACAAAGCCTCACTATATAGCCCAGCCTGGGCTCAAATTTACAATTCTTTTGCTTCAGACTCTTGAGTGTTGAGATTACATGTGTGCCTTACTGTGCTTGACACTTAAACCTCAATTTTATTACCTAGTAAGTTTGTACAGAATATTACAGGATTACCAAGAGAGTTAAAGAAATTTAAATGTGACAGTTTGTTGACAATTTGTTCCAGTTTTGCTAGAACTTAAAATATATTGCTTTCAAAAAGACATCTCAATTGGATTGGCTCCATGTGGCAACAGCTCCAAATGACTTCTCTAGCACATGAAGGGGAACATTTTAGGAGCATCCTTTAAATTTTAAAAATATTTTGCTTGGGCAGCTCAATAATATCCTTCCTTTTCAACTGCATTTAAAAGGGAGGGAACAAAATTTGCAACCAGGTTTTCTGGCTGTTAAACCCTACACACATCTGGATCATTAGCAGAAGGGGGGAATCATTTCCTCTTCAGTGTTTTTTATTTGTTTGTTTGTTTGTGTTTTGTTTTTTTTACAATGATCAACAAAGTTGCCTGACAAAGGACCATTTATAGAACTTAAAAACTCATAAGAAGTGTGGCAGGTAGTTTAAGGCTGTTAAGGTTTTACTGAATTTCAAGATTTCCCCCTTCAATTAACTTGGTAATCCCCACATACAATAGCTTTGCAAATGATTAAGAGATTTGGAAACAGTGATGTGATATAAGTCACTGGAGAGACAATGTTATAATGGTTCTGAGTCCTTCTGTAATTGTGCTAAGCATGAATGCTGTTGGTAGCAAACAATGCTTTGTTGTTCTCAGAGACTTTCAGAGAGCAGCGTTGGCAGAACATCTTTTATTTCTCAGAGAAAATATAGCTTTCCATGAGCAACCCAATTGTGGGCTTAGGCAGAATGTTTTTCTGGGGGGCAGAGATTGAGTATTCCGTGTTGTGGCTATACAGTTAGAACCGTAATTATGTGTTTCCAAGAGGAGAAGTTCAAGGAGGGCATCTCAGAGGGAAGTTTCAGCCCCTTTCTGAGACTCAAGTAAAAGAATGAGAGCCCAAAATGGATATATATAAAATGAGCAGAGCCAGGAATGCTATTCTAAGAAAACAATTGCTTGGCAGGTAATGCTTTGAAAGGCACCAGAAATCTCTCCCAAACACATATTGACCCTACTCACCATTGATGGCAACCATAATTTCACCTGAGCATTCTTGTGGGAAGTACTGCTAGCTCCCATGAAGCTACTAGTTCTTCCAGATGAATGGATTTCTCAGCCCCTTTCCCCATCCTTTTCTCTCTGAGCATGGAAGCTAGCCTTGGCTTGCTTTGGAAGGAAAGGGAGGCTGGGAACGCAGAGGGAATTGCTATCTGCTCTGTTCACATTTCTTTAACCATTTGGCAGCCCCTCCCCTTGGTGTTGACAGCAAGTTCTGATCCTTCATGCAACAAATTCTCCACTTAAGACTTTAGGGTTTTGGAGCCTTGGGTCTCGGCAGGAGCTCCAGAGACCTTTGCAGGATTATTCTTGGTGGCAAAGTTGAATTGAGGCCCTCAGTAGACTCTGGGTCCAGGAGTTCCTGCCAAGATGCTGACAGAGGGAGTGGAAGGTGGTCCTCCAGCTAGGAGCCGAGAGCTGTATCTACTTCTTGTGAAATTGGATGGCCTCCTTAGGCCCCCCCCACCCCAGTTAGGGCTGCCTTTTCACCTTCTGTGCTTCTTCCCTAGAGGAAGCCTGTCACTCAGGGCAATGAAAGACCCAGTTGGCCTCCATGAAAGGGCTTGCTGAGGAGAGGAGTGTGCCAGGAAGTGAAGGCACATGTTCCAACTCCAAGAGGAAGGCTAGCACTCAGAAGAATAAACCAGTGTCTTGAGTACATTGTGTCATGGCTACGAGGGAAAAAGATAACCTGCCTTACAGCTATCAGAGAGAAGAAGAGAAATCGGGAAGCTACCGGGAAAAGATTGACTCTCTCCAGTCCTAGCTCCTGAGTAACTGAGGCAGCTGGCCCATGTGTTCCCTCTTGTTCAGAAGGATGGAGACATCTCAGCTGGACTCTTACTCTGGCAGGGGAGATCGAAGGCCAGATCATGAAGCAGGCCAAATTGAACGTTCCTATCTCTTACCTCTAACTTTAGTTCCCATTGTGGGACCCCTTCACTTTTTCCTATCCCTTCTTTTTAAGATCCTTTGTTAGGTCTCTATGCTACAGTAGGAAAGAGACCCAGACTTTCTGCTAACTTTAAGAGCAGATTGAAGGGACTAAAGAGATAGATAATTCAGTCAATGAAATGGTTGCCATGCAAATATGAGTAGCTGAGTTTGATTCCCATAGTCCACATATAAGCATGGTGCTAGAGGGGAGGGAGCCAGTCAAAGCAGTTTCATTGATGAGATCTAGGCCAGTGAGAGATTCTGTCTCAAAAGACAAGGTGGATAGTACCTGAGGAATAGCAACATGCTTTAATTTAGGCAGGCAGGCAGGCAAACAGGCTCTCTCTCTCTTTCTCTCTCTCTCTCTCTCTCTCTCTCTCTCTCTCTCTCTCACACACACACACACACACACACACACACACACACACACACACACAATTTAGTGGGTGCTTCAAGTGGCATCATATCCAGAAGACTTACTTGAGAGGACGGTAGAGGCAAAATAGAGCCTCAACCCCAGGTCCAGGTCTCTAATGGAAGACTCTGAGGATAGAGAGAGATGAGACCCTGTGTTTCTGAGTATCTCTGGAAAAGAGAGGGCTGGCATTAGGATAGTCCAGGAATTGCTATCTCTAGAAAAAAAAAAAAAAAAGAACTCAAAATCCTTTTCCTGTCTATGGCTGTGTGCCCTGGACTCTCTGCCACCCCACCCCCATAATGCAATACTCCAGTCTTTTTGGCAAGAACAGCCACCCTCTGTTTCTCACTACTCCCCTGCAAGTGTGTACCCAATAATACTTTAGGCTGTGCTTGAATGAAGGCCAAACAGTCTGCCCTGCCTTAGATCAAAATTCAGACAAGCAGGAAACCTCTTAAAGCCTCACCTGTTTGTGGTTACTTTCCACCAATCACAGATCAGCACTATAAATACAATTACAGAGAATTAGAGTATCTAAATGAAGGAGGTGGGAGAGAACCTCCTAATCCCACTTTCCCAAGCCTAGGACCCAAAAGTGCTGAGCAAAGAGTATAGCTTTTAATGAAGTTCATGAGACTCCCAAACAAATGTCAAGTCTAACATTAATGTGTTTAGAAAGCTCACTCAAGATTATTCTTTTTATTTCTATTTCTAAACTATCAACTAGCAAACCTCCTAGGATCACTTTCAGTCTGTCAGATCTCACCATGAGAACTGTCCCTCACAGACCTCAGGCAGGCACAAACATCCATCTATTGGTTAGTGAGAAGGAGGGGTTTAGGAAAATAGTTTAATGTATTCAAAGGCCAATTAAAATTAGGAGTCTGCCCGAAGAAATATGTAGTTTGAAAATAATCATTTCATTCTCTATCAGGGACTTTCCCACTTGCTCTCTACAGTCTCAAACCAGAATTCCCTGGTCTAGTTTTCAGGCACCTGTGTGACTCAATTGCTTTCCTGTTTGGTTGAAGAGAACAAGCATTTACAATTGTCTTTTAGGAGCTTCCTGAAGAAGCAAAAAAAAAAAAAAAATTGTAGTTCCTAGCAATGAGATTAAATTGTGCTTCTGAGATGTCCTGTAGCTGGAACAGAACAGAAAAGTGAGGAAGTAAAAGTTCCTACATGTATTTAAATTGGAAATGCTTACATGTGCCTCAACAACCAAACAAAGGAAGAAACACAAGGGCACCTTTCAAATGCACTCCTAAAGCTTGTTGGGGTTAAGAAGTCTTTCTTTGATTTAGGGAATCATGTCATATTTGTGACCCCAGAGCTGACTAGAGCTAGGGGAACCCTGCTCCACATAAATTACCTGCCCCCGTTTGTGTCTTTTAGACAGAGCCTAGCTTTGGACTGAATGCTTCTGATTTTTGTGGCTACAGAAGGCATTAAAAATGGAGACTCTACCCAGACCTGTGAAGTGCAGAAAAATCAGTGGGAGGTAGGAAGGGGGCTCAAGGGACAGAAATGGAAAGAGGGAGAAAGGTGTGGGAGACACAAGAGGATATACATCTCAAAAGTTGGAAAGGGAACCCTGATACAGTTCCTGCTTCTTTCTAAATCTGTAACTAGAAATTATCTGTGCATTTTTTTCTTTCCATAATTTCTTGTTTTTTTTTTTTTTTTTTTCAAGACATGGTTGCTCTGTGTATCCTTGGCTGTCCTGGACTCAATTTATAGACAGGGCTGTCCTCCAACTCACAGCCATCTGCTTGCCTCTGCCTCCCCGGGATTATAGGCATGCAGCACCATACCTGGCTTTTCCATAATTTCTTAATTAGAAATGTGAGCCTTAATCCCTTTGTTGTGGGATGAGAACTGAGGCTCCTAAGCTAGAGAGCATACCTGCACCAGGAGAGTAAGAATATTTTTGCTCCCATCTTAGCATTTGTCTTTCATCTGAGCAAAACAGGAATGGAATTCCTCCGTGTGTGTTTAGTCAGCCACAGCTTGCTCACCCCTTTGGAGTATGTGACCTTAGGAAAGACACCTCATATCTTAATTTTTTATTGGAATGTTCTCCAAGTAAGAGCTGGGTTATAAAAGTGATATTATCGAAACATTCTGAAAAAGAACAACAACAACAACAACAAAAATGAATAGACAAATCCAAACTTTTGAATGTCAATAAAATATAAGTTGCAAGGATATGGTGAATTCAATCCATAATAGGTTTAAGAGGTTTTTAAAATAATATTTAATTTGTGAATGAGTGTTTGTTTGTGTCTTCATCTGTGTATGTCACATGTATGTGGGAGCCTATGAATGTCAGAATAGGTCAAATCCACTGGAACTGGAGTTACAAGCAATTGTAAGCAGCCTGATGAAGTGAGCTTGGGTCCTTTAGAAAAAGAAGGAAGTACTCCTAACTGCTGAGCAATCTCTCCAACCCCTCTGGTTGCTATTTATTACTAGATTTAAAATTTATCACTAGAGTGGGAGAGAAGAGAGCCAAGAGAAAGATACGGATCTTCCTTTTTCAGGTAAAAGGCCTTTAATATAATGGCAATTGTAAGCAGCCTAACATAACATGTAATGGGAGAGGGTATGAAGTAAGCTCGTAGGCCTGCCAGACAAAGAGGTTTCTCCAATTAATGCTTTTCAAGGTGACCAGCCTCCTGTGTTGTGAGAATGTAGGCTTTATTAATATGTCATCTGTATTATTTAGATATGACTTGGACTGAGAGCTGAGTCAGAAAGGTGCTGGAAAGAGGAGTGGTCTTGATTAATATGTGACTACAGACACCCTGCCTTGGACCCTGATAACAGGGTGGTTGGGTGTTTTCTGTACACCTCAGCTGATGTATGCTCACTCCCTTCTCCCGGGGAAGCAGAGGCAGGCAGATGGCTGTGAGTTTGAGGGCAGCCTAGTTTACCAATTGAATCCAGGTAGTTTCAGTGAAAATGCCCTCCATTGGCTCATATATTTGTATACTTAGTGTCCAGATGAACTGTTTGGGAAGATTAGGAGATGTGTCCTTTTGGAGTAGCTGTGTTTTTGTTGAAGCAGATGTGTCACTTGGAGTAGGATTTGAGGTCTCAAAAGTGCACGCCAGGCTTAGTCTCACTCAGTCTCTCTGTCTCTCTGTCTCTCTGTCTCTGATAGCTGCATATGGATCAGTACTTAAAATTCTCACCTGCATGCATGGTCCTTGGTTGGAGTTTCAGTCTCAGAAAAGACCCCTGGGCCCAGATATTTTGGTTCTGTTGCTCTCCTGGTGGAGCTCCTGTCCCCTCCAGGTCTTTCTCTCTTCCTTTCATTCATAAGGTCCCCTACACTCTGCCCAAAGTTTGGCTATGATTCTCAGCATCTGCTTTGATACCATGCTTGGTGGAGTCTTTTCAGAGGCCCTCTGTGGTAGGCTCCTGTCCTATTCCCTGTTTTCTCCCTCTGCTGATGTCCATCCTCTTTGCCTTTCTGAATGAGGATTAAGCATCTTACCCAGGGTCCTCTTTCTTGCTTAAGTTATTTAGCTGTACAGATTTTGATATGTTTATCTTATATGTCTAGTATCCACTTATAAGTGAGTATATACCATGTGTACCTTCCTGCTTTTGGGATACCTCACTCAGGATAATCTTTCCTAGAACCCCTGCACAGATGTAGCCCATGACAACTCAGTGTCCAAGAGGGTTCCCTAATAATGGGAACAGGGACTGTCTCTGATATGAACTCAGTGGCTGGCTCTTTGAGGGGCACTCCCCCTGAGGGAGAAGCAGCTTTACCAGGCCACAGAGGAAGAGAATGCAGCCAGTCCTAATGAGACCTGATAGGCTAGGATCAGATGGAAGGGGAGGAGGACCTCCTCTATCAGTGGACTGGGAGAGGGGCAAGGAAGGAGAATAGGGAGGGAGGGTGGGGTTGGGAGGGGACAAGAGAGAGAGCTACAGCTGGCACACAAAGTAAATGAATTGTGATTAATTAATAAAAAAATAAATTAAAAACGTCACTTTTAAAAAAGTCAAAAAACAAAACAAAGCAAAAACAAAGAAAAAACTTTCAGCTACTGCTCCAGCACTATGCCTGCCTACATGCTGCCATGATGATTGTGGACTAACCCTCCGAAACTGGAAACAAGCCCTTAAATAAATCCTTTCTATTGTAAGTATTTTCATGGTCATGGTTCCTCTTCATAGCAATAGAACACTATCACACATGTTTTGGTCCATACCCTTTCCTACTTGCCCTAGTTCCTGGGGCTAGGAATAACCTTTGGCATTGTTTATTATTTGGGACCTTAATCCAAGTGTTTGTGGCTACCTCTTTAGGTAAAATTTGTTACTGTGTACAAGTCATTTCCCTTTAAGGAACTTTTATTACATCTGTAGAGGAGGGCCCCTCAGAGTCCAGAACACACACAGACACCAAATTCTAATTACAAAGGAGATTTATCACTCCAGAAGAGCAAATGGGGCAGGGGTAGGGCAGGGAGGGACTGCCCTTGAATTGGACAAAGACAGAAATTAGGTGTCTTTGTCAAAGTGGTCTTTAAGGAAAAAAAAGGGGAAGTCTGTGCTAGGATGAGTTGGTAAGTCTTGATTGGACAGGTTAGCCAGTGTAGCCAAATAATGAATTTTGATTGCTGAACTTTGGTGTTTAGTCTCAAGAATGAGTCAGTGGCCAAATAAGGGAATAGACCTTGGGGGCTGGTTTTAGGAATGTAATATAATGTTTTAGCAAGAGAGAAAGAAGGGGAGAAGATGAGAGCTGTCTGCAATGCTTGCAGTGCATGAGCCTTTCACCATCTGTATCAGATGAGAGGGTTGGACTTAGTGTGTACCTAACAACTTAGGGTCCCTGTTGTGTACACTTACCAGTGGAAGATAACTCAACCACCCAATGTCTATGTTGAGATGTGTGTTCTGGGAAAGTTATACACAACTTTAAGTGTGAGTTGCTGCAGCAGCTTGAGAGAGATTTACTCATTGGTTAGGTCCTTTTTTGTTTATTTTTTTGGTTTTTGTTTGTTTGTTTTTTACATTGTCTCAAAGCCCATCAGTTCTAATGAGCGGACTATTTCCTAAAATATAAGTTTCTAATTTATTTGACGATGGAACTTACCTCATTCAAAGTCCTAAAAATGGAGCTAGCAACTGGAAATGGCAGTCAAAGTTAACGTTGCTTTGATAGTTGCTGTTTGACCTTCAGTTATCTGCCATAGCCCGGCAATGAAGAGGCCAAGATCTCCGATGAGTGGCTCGGAATTTCTCTCTAGACGATGAAATGGCTCTAGAAGAATTCTTTGCAGGAGCCTCACTCCCCTGGGGCTCAGCATCTTTCAATGCCCATATTTTCACTCTAGATCTGGGGTCAGTAAACTATGGTTCCGGAGTCGAATCTGGTCCACCTCTTTGTATAGCTGTTTTGTAAACTAAGAATACTTTTCACCGTGAGTGTGTGTGTGTGTGTGTGTGTCTGCGTGTCTGCATGTGCGTGCTACCAAGAAATGAACTCATGGTCTTTTATGTACTAGGCAAGTGCTCTATCACAGAGTCATACCTCTGGCCTTTTCTGACATTTTATCTTTAGGTAGGGTCACATTAAGCTGGTCTTGTATTCATTATGGAACCCAAGCATGTCTAGAGTTCCTGATCCTCCTTCTTCCATCTCCTAAGCAGCTAAGAAAACAGACATGTACTACCAGGCCCAGATTGATTCTTATACTTTTAAACTGTTGAAAAAAAAAGCCCAAGAATAATATTCTGTAATACCTAACAGGTAAAAATAAAATTTTAATGTCTATACTCACAGACAATATAACAGTAGAGGTGATTGATTGTTGAGCCAACCTGTGTGGCCCCCACACCGAAATATTTACTAGTAGGCCCTTTCAAAAAGTTTTTCAGCTAGTGTTGGAGACTTTGAGGAGTTTGAGAAAACCAGAAGTTGAGACTATCTCTGACCTGGCAGAAAATGCCCATTGGGGGCCTTGCAACTCCCATTCCTAACCACTCCATCCTGCCTTACTCTAACTCATCACAGATTCCAAAGCTCAAACACATACAAAGCAGACAGCAATAAATCTGTAGACCAGACTGACTTCAGACCCAGAGATCCTCCTTCCTCTGCTTCCGGAGTGCTGGGATTAAAGACATGTGCCACCATGCCCAGCTGACTTTGTGGCTTTTTAAGTTACACAATTTCCAACAAAGATGGAAGATTGAGGATGTCTTAAAATTAAATAAAATTCAATTCAATGCTTGAGAGATGGAGACAGGAGGATAAGGAGTTCAAGGCCAGCCTCAACTACCTACAGAGTTCAAGGCCAGCCTAAACTACATGATAAGGACAGAAGATCTCTTTGACTGTTTCAGAAACAAAGTATGAAGAGGCTGGAATGTCATTTATACAAGGTATTGACTCTCAATAAGTCACTGTAGTTGTTTTTTTTTTTCCTCCACCAACTTAAAGCTACTGCACGAAGCCTCTGGTACCAAGGTTAGACAAGAGAACACTTTGCTATAGACAGCTGCATTTGCCTCTGTAGCACCATTTAAAGAGGTTACCAAGACCTTACATTTTAACACAACATTTTCAAAACACCAAACAGCTAAAATGCTAAACAACCATGAGAAAGAAAATCTTAAACTTTTCATTATAGGATCTCACAATGCAATGCCAAGCTATATTGCAGCCTGAGGCAAAAGGAAAATGTGTGCCTAGATACATGTTTTTATGGGTATTTCAAGAACTAACTTTTTTCCAGACGTAGCTTTTGAAAATATTATTGACGTATTTACTTCCATTAAATTCAGGAAGGCAAAATGATAATAAATTCTGTTTCGGGTATAAATAAAATATTTAAACCTCAAATATTATTTTGAGTTTTAATATACTGACTTTTAAATTATTCAGTATGTTTTCCAACTACTTTAGTTTTGACTGTGTGAAATAACTGCCTTGTTTGGCCTGTCTGTCTTGACAAATCTGCTCAGCAAAGGAGCTAGCATGAATAAATGACTGTCCATCCAACACAGAGCTAGATCCTGAGGTGATACATACAAGAGTAGAATAGAGTGACTGCCTTTTAAGGATGGCAGGCTACCCAGAAAGTTATGACAAGAGACTCATGGAACGGGAATGCAAATCGTGGAATGGGAGACAGAATGAGATCACAGAATACATTTAAGAGCATCAGCAGAAGGAGAAGCTCTAAGAGGCCCGTGAGCTAGAGAGGGCTTTTTGTTTTCTGTTCTGAGAAAAGTTTCTTATTGAGGTCAGGCTGTGTCCTCCCCTAAGTTACTCCATCTTGTGTAAAAACAGTGGTTTTTCAGGCTAGGCCTTGCTCTGAGAGACTCCATTTTGCACATATCATTGGGTTCCATGTTGAAGATATAGGGACAGCTCTTTACCTGGGTGAACATGAAAATAACATCATCATCTGTCCAGCACCACCAACAATAGCAATAGTTGTCTCATTTGACCTTGTCCAGAGTTTGAGTTTGGAAGAACAGTCAGTAAAGTGCCTGCCATGCAAGCATAAAGACTTGAGTTTGAATCCCCAACACACTTAAAAGCTGGTCATGGTGGTGCACACTATAACCACAATGGTAGGAAGGGGTGTTATAGGTGAAAGACAGATCCTTAGACTTCATTGGCCAGCTGGCCTTATTAAAACACCTCCAAATTCAGTGAAAACCTTGTCTCAAAACAAAACAAAAACTGACAGTAGTCAGGCAGTGGTGGCACACACCTCTAATGCCAGCACTTGGGAGGCAGAGTCAGGTGTGTTTCTGTGAAGTTGAGGTCAGCCTGGTCTACTTGAGTGAGTCCCAGGCCAGCCAGGGTTACACAGAGAAATGCTGTCTCAAACAACCAAACCAAACCAAACCAAATCAACCAACCAACCCACCCACCAAACAAACAAACAAACAAACCTAACAGCAATCAAAGAAGATACCTAACATCAAACTTAGTCCTCCATATGCACATACAGCCATATGCACTCAAACTCATACATGCACGGTCCCACATGATCCTTATAATCATCAAATACAACACACAGAGACAGACACACACAAACACAGTTAAAACAATAGCTTTTATCCATTATTACATTTGTGAAGCCTTTCACAATCTGGTGACATCTGCCTGGCAGTCTCCATCCAGATTGCTGTGTTCAAGGCCTTTTTGGAGTTCCTGAGTTTGCCTAGCTGTCATCAAAATAGAATACAGGATTCTTACTCCAAAAGCAACAATCATTCCAGTTTTCCTAATAGTCTGGCTCAGTGGTACCGGCCAGGTGATTATTCTGGGCAGTTTTTCCAGCCATTGTTACTTTGAAATGGATCACCCTGTTCAGAGGCTTCAATAAGTGTCCATGCAGAGCTATTTCATTTATTGTTTCTGTCTTTGGACTAGCAATCGTCAGCCACTTCCTGAATTCACATCTGTAAAAGCAAGCCCTTGGCTGAAGTTCCCCCTACTTTGCTCCCAATTCACATCTGTCCAGAAGAGTGAGAGAGTGCAGCATTGCCAGGATCTCAGCTGTGGGACCATCCAGTGTTAACCCAGAACCTCTCTGATTGGATTTTTGTGTCACATAGGTTTCTGGAAATGGTGTATTATAAGGGAAAATATCCACAGCCATGGCAGACATCGTAGAACCCATTCCGCTGTTTCTTTTTTTCATTGCCTCGGTCATCCTTGAAGGTGGTGTTCGGAGGACAGTAGCTCTATTCTTGTCCATCTACAGAGATTACAGACAGTCTTAGGAAAACAACAGTCCTCCCAGATGACTTCACAGCTGCAGCTGAAGTGTCATTCTAACACCTATGGTACATTGGTCCTTGGAGTCTTTTCTGAGTGCTATGTGTACTTGAGCAGATTCTTATTTCAGGAGAGCCCAGCAGCCCTGAACATTATTAGAAAGTGGAGAGGTGAATCTAATGCCAGGAGATAATCTAAGCCACAAACAAAAGAAAGGGAATGTAGGTTTGACATGGACTCATATGCTCATACCAGCGTAGCTTCTCCATTTGATTAGCAAAGTCCAACCTTGAGACATAAGGCTTGGAGAATCTGGCAAGCCCTGCCCTGGGAAAACCACAAAGGCCTTATTTATTGTTAGCCTGACAGAGGTGCTACTATACTGGGCCTGTTAGCTGGGGTGGAGCAGCTACAATCCAGACATGGGAAGTACAATGGCCTCCGTCTGTCTCTTCCCTTCTGCTAAAGATTTGGAAGAGGAAAATGACCCAGAGGTGGGGAAGGCAGTAACAAAGAGTGCAAACAACTGCTGCATGCCTTTGTTCACATACAGCCAGTCAGCCTTCTCGGCAATCTGGAGTGAAGACAGGCCAGCAACCAGAGAAGTGTGGTGCCTCGGCTTGCCTGCTATTCCTACAGCCTGCATGTGAGAAAGTCCCAGGTAAATGGGCTGCTTCGTTGCAGTGTGTCTCTGGTCCTCCAGGTCTCAAAGCTGTCCCAGCACCCCAGGGACAAGCTCCGTTCCCTTCTCCAGAGACAAAGACAAGGCTCTGGGATATGAACTTAATATTTCTCAAACAACTGCCAATTACTCTCCAGATCCCTTTGCAAAACTGTCTCTGAAGTCCAGGTTTATGAAAAGGCAGTAGTCTCTGAAAGGGGTGCTGATTACACAGAAAGCCACCAGTTAACCTACAGGATCACGAAAACTTCACTTGGGCCAATCACCACTGCTAGATTGGCTTCCAAGGCAGGTCTGTTTGTTTACTGTGTCACTATGTCACCCTGCTATTTTTGGCTCCCATTCTAGAGTTGACGGTCTCAGATTTCAATATGTACTTCCCTGATACACCAGTCCAGCCACACAATATTGTTTTTGTTTGTTATTTTCCTTTTCATTTCCTTTGATTTTAAGCTTAAACAACCCTTCTGGAGAAAGAGAAGAACTCAACAACCTAATGCCCATTCACTTCTATTTATGACACTTCCTGTTCACATATGTTCTTAGCTGATGTACAGGTTAGATTCCTGCACGGCTTCAATCAATATGTACACACGGTTTCAGTTAGCATAATTGTACATATATGTTTACATAGATCAACACAGATTACATTCTTGTCATCTCTAATAGCCGTAGAGCATTCCACTGTGGGACCACAGCAGTTTAGAAGACATCACATTTGCATATTTTCCTACTTGCGGGTGGCACTTCAAAATGTGCTCACTGTTAAGAGAGCTATGTTTAACTCTGGCCACAAATCAATACCTAAACAATATGAAATAAGTCACATAGGAGCTAAAGTTCACCAAGCTGAATTGAATTAGTAGATATTGTTACAAGGCCATCTATTCCCTCTTGGAGTAGGCTCATTGATGCTATTTTTCACTCAGCCAAGTGTAGAAGATGTGTTTTGAAACAACCCTTTCTCGTTTTGGCTCAGTTCTAAGTGAACTTGACTCTCACTCATCTGTAAGATTGCCACTCTCTGCTGGCCTTTATCTACCTGAGTTTTTCACATGTATACTGCAAGGTACTGCTACAGGATCAGCTTTGCTTTCTTCTGGGAGTTTATATCATTTTAAAAAAAATTTCTTCATTTCTCTATGAGTGTATGTATGATGCACACATGTGCATGCCACAGTGTGGATGTTAGAGGACAGCTTACATCAGTAGTTTCTCTCCCTCTGCAACGTGACTCCTGCAGATAAAACTCCTCAGGTGGCCAGGCTTGTTGGCAGGCACCTTTAACTGCTGAAACAGCTCAATGACTCCCAAGTACACATCCTTCTTATTTTCTTGCTGTTGTTGTCTAACAAAAGCTTCGTTAAGCTAACCATGTTACCAGCATTCAAGATCCCATGGAACTGTATCAATCAGTGTTGCTGCTGCTGCTTCTAAAACTTATTAGAGGCAGTTTGCTATTGGCATCCTGATGGTCTTTCACTTTAAGGAAGCAAGATTCATTTGCATACTACATCTGTTTTCTATCCCCTGGTAGTTGGAGCTGGGGCTGCTTGAGTTTCTTCTCAGGTACAGGGGCCTCCTACTAGGAAGATACTATCCTATTGTATATGGTCATTGAAGGCTTCCACTACTGAAAGCCTTTTCACTTACCTACCTGTGTCAGCATTGAGATATTATATTTTGTATCTGTGACTGATTTTGGCACAGTAGCAGGGTCTCTGTCATCTGGATGTATGCATGGAAGACTTTGGCACTTTTGAGATAGATCTGATTGGTAGTGCTTCCCTTCCGCAGAGTAGATGTAGTTGACCACAGTGGTCTTTCAACTGATAATGGATTTATATTAGCTAGATACTAATTTGTGCGGCTATCATGAGATTGTCTCTCAAAGACTATTAATTTGGGGATTCATGGTTCTGAGGTTGAAGTGCAGTTCCAGATGGACCCATGTATTTGGGTCTGTGGTGAGGAGGGCACCTCATGGGACAATTGTTGGCACTTAAGGTCAGTGAGACTTTGTCACGGCCCAACACCAAAGATATAAGAAAGGTGTATGTGACCTCTGAGAAGACTAATGAGATGGCTTAACAGGTTAAGGGACTTGCTGCTCTGCCTGGCCACATGAGTCTAAGCCCTGAAATCTATGCGCTGGAAGAGGGGAATAGATTCCTGCGAGTGGTCCTCTGGAAGGCACAACACAACGCATGCACCTTCCACAAAATGAATGTGTAAGACCTGGGGTCTCACAGCTCAGGAGTTCAAGATCGTGCCCTTCCCAGAAACTCCCCCAGACCAAGACTGGTTGCAAAAGCAAGAGGTTTATTAACCATTGCGCAATGGGGTCACCCCTGCCGGTCAGCAAAGAGTGGCACTGGGAGACAAAGGCCTTTAGGTTTTTAAAAGAAAAATTGCGGGAGATTTGAAGTTGCAGTCTTGGCAATTTAGGATTGGATGAGGAAGCTATAAAGTAAGATAATTGGTTAGTCTTAGGTGCTCAAGCTTGGCCAGTCCTGCCAAGTGTGGATGCAGCTGCAATTGAAGGTGGGGGTGGTTAGCTCATCCTTGAAGATTAGGGGCTACAGACTTTTGGCTGGAGGTCAAAAGCTACTCAGAAGAAGTCTAGGTTTGTTGCTAAGAAATGCTATCTCAAAGACAGGAGTTTTTCTTTTTGCTGAGTGAAGGTCATTGCTTGCTTGCCCCCCCTTTTTTTTTTTATCTGTCCTCATAGATAGGGTCACATTTTTCCATTCTCTGGAAAGGTACTAAGAGGCTTTATCTTAACCTGAACCTAAAACTCAAAACTATAGACTTTAGAAGACATACAGGTTACAAAGTTAGTCTAACCCTTTCAAATGAATAAATGTAAAACACATTTTAAATAATAATAATAATAATAATAATAATAATAACAATAAACAAAGGCCTCACACTAGGCCTTCCTTTTTTATTTTTATCTATCTATCTATCTATCTATCTATCTATCTATCTATCTATCTATCTATCTATCTATCTATCTATTGTTTTGAGACAGGCCTTCTCTGTGTAGCTCTGGCTGTCCTAAACTTCCTTTGTAGACAAGGCTGACCTCCAATTCACAGAGATCTGACCGCCTCTGCCTCCCAGAGTGCTGGGATTACAGGTTAGCACCACCACACCTGGCTAGGCCCTGCTTCTTAACAAACCACAGTACCTCTCACTCCAGCCTCCATGGGGATCCATTACATATGGACCTTTGGGAAGGGATACTCATCTAAATTATAACAGGCTTCAAAGGACAACCAGCCCCACTGCCAACCCAGGCAACTTGATTTTTACCTGGTGTTCTCAGGGAGCAAGGAGAGCTAATCTGGAGGGCTTTGTGTCCTGTTCTAAGATGGAATTTCTTACAGATTATTACTAACAGAAAGATAATTTTATTTGCAGGATTCAGCGAAGTCTCCTAAGATTCCTGTTACGCTCTTGTAAAAGTGGGCTTACAATGACAAGTTACCTGGCTACAGTTAAGAATATAACCTATGACTGGACTAAAGAATCAGGAAAACTTGCTAGATCCAGGATGGCAGTAGGCACCAGAATGCTCAAGGCCTGGGGACCACTCTGAGGAGCCAGGAAGACTTTTGAGAGGAAAGACTCATGGAGGCTTTGAAGGGAAACTCTTCAGTGGAGGACGAACCTAAAGAGTGTACAACATCTCTGGAACAATAATTAAAAAAAAAAAAAAAAAGCAAGTGGGAACTAGAAAAAAAAGATGGCTGAAAACAGCAGGCACAAGTGTAACTATGTCATTGTTATGGTTGTTCCAGGGATGTGGTGCCAAGGGCAGGTTGGCTCGCAGTGGCCTGGAGTTCACTAGGGTCCCAACCAAGACACACCTCCCAGCCACAGGATCACCCTGGCTCAGGACAACAACAGGATATCCAAGATGACTCTCAGTGATATTCCAGTATTTATTGTGCTTCAGAAACCTTGAACAAGATCAATCACTCACTGCAATAGGTATTTCCATGGTTGTTTATGAAAAAAATAATATACTGTATGACACACAGATCGCAGTACTACTTTAATAACTGACTATGCAATAGAGAGATGGGAAAGAAGTAGAATGGAGTGGTATATTAAACAGAGAGAAGTGGAACCAGAGACATGGCAGACACAAAGGAGCAGGTCCTTGCCAAGTACAGTCAGTCCTTGGACAGCCAGGAGGTTCAAGCCATCACAGGGTCTACCTTGCTCAGGCCTGGCTGGAAGCATGGACCCTACTGCTGCTGTTGCTGCTCACTTTGCTCACCTGCTGGTAGGAGGAGAGTACAGGGCTTCATGCTGCCCATAGGCTGCAAACACTATGGTTATACCTAGGTACCAGGAAGGGTGGTGTAAAGCACCCCGGAACTTATGCAGGTCCTGCCCAGACATGCTGCCCAACCACATCATCACTCTGACTCTGAGTAACAACAGAATATCTGAGATGAAAATGGTTCATTTTTTTGGATCAAGTCTCCTTAAAAGATTTTGTGGTCCATGCTGCAGCTGGAGACCATGTTGGTGTCCATGATTTGTGCTGCTGCTGGAAGCCATGCTGATATCCATGATCTGTGCCACAACCAGAAACCATGTTGATGTTCATGATCCAGGCTGCCACTGGAGACCATATTGATATTTAAAATCCATGTTGCTTCAGCCTACTATGGGCAAAGAAACTTTTTTTTTTGGCAATGATATTGATGATTGCACACTCATAACTGAAAACAAAAGACATTGAAGGCACTATTACAACCCCCTACCCATAAACAAACAAAAAAAAAATGAAAAGAAAAAGTCCAGGCAGGAAGCTATTGAAGGTAGTCCTTAAAAATTGTGGTAGAGATGCTGAAGTGTAGCTCTTCCCAGTTGATGGCTTCTGGCTGGGGGTGGGGGTTGGGGATGGGTAAAGACTAGAAGTTTGACAATGCTGCAAGGAGTATATGAAAAACACAAACTGGACTTGAACTCGGGGCGGGGCACAAGGGTGGGAGTGTAAGCCTAGAAGGAATGGGAAGAGAGTGTGATGGAGTGCATAGTTGGAAATTTCTAAATGACTGATGAAAATATTACGTTGGGGGAAAAAAAGAACTTACCTTCAGGAAAACAAAGTCTAAAGACTGCCTCTCTGTAATCTATGTTCAAGGGCTGGTAAAAATGGTTCCTGAGTTCAGTCTTAGAGACTCCCGTGGTAGAAGGAGAGAATTGACTCCCGAAAGTTTTCCTCTGACCTCCACATGTACACAGGACTCCCTCTCCCCAATACATAAACATGCTAAAAAAATAAGAAAAATTAAAAGCAGAGAAATTTACTAGTTACAGCTTATTTCCTTATACTGGAAATAAAATCTAAGAAACTAGCACTAGTATGGTGGGTGGTTCAGAGAGCAGGTCATTGCAAAGTCTGAAAAGACAGCAGCCAGCATAGTAGTCGATTGTAATAATCAAGACAATGTTTAGCATATGGAGACCCTCTACACTAACGAGGTTTTATCCTCTTACTGATTCACATATTAATTTGTTTAATAATTCATTCATTTGCTAAGTATATATTAAGCAAAGTATTGTGCTTGGAATAGCACTGAGCTTTAGAGGGCAGAAAGGTAAATGGGATGGCTTTCTTTCCTTCTTTCTTTTTCTCTCCTGAATTTAAAAAAAATATTGTTTAGAATTTCATATGTGCAAATAATTTGTTTTGATTAAGTCTACCCTTACTCCCTCCCCTCAGATATTTTCTCTTCCAACTCTTCCTTCCCAGTTTCTTGTGTGTGTGTGTGTGTGTGTGTGTGTGTGTGTGTGTGTGTGTGTTTGGTTGTTAAATCCGTGGAATCCACTTAGTGCTGCCCATATCTGCGTGGATGTGAAGCATGGGTAGCTCCTCAGGGGGTCTTCTGTAGCTCTGACTGACCTAGAACTCACTACGTGCCTCCAACTGGCCTCAGACTCACAGTGATCCACTTACCTCCACTTCCCACTTGTTTGTTTATTTCTTTCTTTATTTCACAAGGTCTTGCTATACAGCCCAGGCTGCCCTGCAGATCCCAATTTCCTTGCCTCAGTTTCCCACATTCAGGGATTATAGGTGTGTGTCACCACCTCCAACTAAGTAGCTTTTAGTCTAGAAGCCCTCACATAGAAATAAATTAATACTACCACTCCCAATAATTATAATGTATTTGTTAATTATTTTATTATAATACTGTAGTATGATAAACATAGAAAGCACATTTACATGGACTGTGGGATCAGAGATGAAGTGATTAATTCAATCTTAGGGGAAGAGACAGTCAAGTAGAACGTCACAGACTTGGTGTCAAGGTCATGCAGAGTTCACACACACACACACACACACACACACACAACTTGTAAAGATCCATCAGATATTGAGATCAAACAAGTGCTCATTTTAGGACTAAAAATAGAAGAAAATATATTTTATACAAATAAAATAGGTTCCTGGTATTTTTCTCACTCCATTTGTGTCTGCATTCAATTAGTGTTTGTTCAATGTACTATGTATTATGCACACTATTCAAGACACTGAGAATACAGCCCTATGATAACAGATAAAACTCCCTGATCCTTGTAGCTTACTTTCTATAGGTAAGCAGGTAGACAAGAAACCAATAAGCAAAAAATGTTGCATAAGTTTGTATAGTAAGTTTTCTAGATCAGATGTAGGGAAGCAATACAGAGGGTACTCAAGTGAGGTGATAAGGCAAAACACTGATGTAAATGTTTCATCGGAAGCCAAGAAGAAAGTCATGAGACTGGAATGGGAAGGTGGTCTAGGTATATCAATCAATACAGCTTGATCTGGCAGGGATAGTGGCAGGAAATGAGATCCAAAAGGGAACAGGAGTTCAAACGATGGGAGAACACTGTAAAATTTACTGAAGTATTTTACATTTATTCTGAGCCATGAAATCGTTGGAAGTCATAAAATTATAGTTGGTGGTTATAAATTTTTCTCTCAAGCTTTGGGAAACTCCTAAAATAAAATAAGCATTGCTACGTTCCAATGTCAATAATAAAATGTGGTTTTAAAAGCTTTTTACTACAATAAACTGAGATTAAAAACATACTTTAAAAGCTTCCAGGAAGTTAAAAAATTAAGATATTTTTTATTGAAGTTATCATTTTAGAACCTTTCCTTCTGTCATTCAGTGTTTCTAGCAGAGGGCCAGGCAGATGTTCATGGTCTGTACTGCCACCAGACACCATGGTGAGGTCTATGGTATGTGCTGACACTGGATAACCTGTGGATGTCAGTGGTCCTTGCTGTCTCCAGAATCCATGTGCAGTTCTGTGCTTCTGTTGATTGTAATGGACAAGGAAACTACTTTTGTCATGGTATTGATGACTTCAGACTCACAGCTGAGAAAGAGCGACATAGAAGGCTTCTGGGACAAGCCTATCCAGACCCTATGCTCACCCTCCCCGCACCAAAAGGTAATGGCCTAAACAGAAAGCCTTCCAAGACAACACTTAAAAATTGTGATAAGGATGCTGAAGTATAGCTTTCCACAATTTATGGCTTCCGGAGGGAGTGCAGTTGGCGAAGGACTCAGTTTCTTTTTTTAATTAAATTTTTATTTTTTTATACTAATTACAGTTTATTAACTTTGTATCCCAGATGTTCTTCCTCCCTCATCCCTTCCCAATCCCATCCTCCCTCTCTGTTCTCCTCCCATGCCTCTTCCCCAGTCCACTGATAGGGAAGGTCTTCCTCCCTTTCCCTCTGAGCCTTGTCTATCAGGTTTCATCAGGACTGACTGCATTGTCCTTCTCTGTGGCCTGGCAAGGTTGCTCCCACCTCAGGGGAAGATGCTTCTTTTTATTCTTCTCCTCCTCCTTCTCCTTCTTCTTCATTTTTTTTTCAGAGGGAGGATCAAAAAGGTGTCAGGTAGACCTGAGAAGACTTGGAAGAGAGTGTTCTCAGGGTTCAAGCTGTGAAATTTCCAAATAATCAATAAAACATATTATGAAAAAGACTTGCATCTGATTCTAATGCTTGCTTTCTCTCCAGAGTAAGAAGCAGTGGAGTGCAAGTACAAATAGGCTGATAAGAGAATGACAAATGCATCACACAAAAAGTTGTCCAAGACAGACTGATGGAGGAGCACACAGGTGAAAGAACCGAGCATGTCTTTAGAAGATCTTTTCTGTCTTTGTTTAAAAATATTCATTTTATTTTTAAGTGGCAGTTGTGCCTCTGTGCTCTACTGACTGCTTATAGAATCTCAGGGAGAAGTGGAGTCCTGTGATACACCCTTCTTGTTAGCTTGGTTTTAAAGAAAATGTCTTATACTATAGCTCTGGCTGTACTGGAACTCTTGTTTTTAAAACACGCTGGACTTGGACTTGGAGCAATCCCTATGCCAGTATCTCCTTTTAAAGGGTATCTTGAGAGAGAAGATACAGAAGAATTCTCCAAACGCTTTGAAAACCTTTGAGAGATGCTCACCATGAAAATTTTAAATAAATGGAACAGTGAGGTGGATAGATGCAAAGTCCTGGCCTTAAAGACAGTTGATGTTTAAAATTCAGTAGCACTAGCTTACTTGAATTTCAGCATGCTTATAGCCAAGAAGAATGAGGAAGCTTTTGTGTCTGGCCCTTCCTAAAAACAGTGTAAAGTTGATCAAAGCAGCAGACTCCCGTCTGGGTATTTCTCCAAATGGCCACTGAGTGGCAGTCCAGGTAAAATTATAACAAAAAACAACCTTGCTGAATATGTGTTTTTTTTTACTAAATGGAGCTTACATAATGCTAAGCGTGACAGCATTTTCATCTCTCTGACTTGTGCCACGTGCCCACTGGAGACTAAGAAAGTAATTTTGGAGAGGTGTGCTACATGCAAAGGCTATGCACCATTTCCCCCCTCTATGATCTGTTTACTATGTTGGTAGTGTGTGTGTGTGTGTGTGTGTGTCCTTTTTTTGGATTTTCAAGACAAGGTCTCTCTGTGTAGTGTTGGCTGTCCTAGAACTCTTTCTGTAGATCATGCTGGCCTTGAACTCAGAGATCTGCCTGCGTCTGCTTCCCTGAGTGCCGGATAAAGACAAGAGCCACCACCGCCCAGCTGTGTGTATACTTTTAAAAAGACAGGGTTTCAATGTGCAGCTCTGACAGGACTGGAACTCACTATGAAGAACAGGCAGAATGGCCTGGAACTCACAGTTTCACTATCATGCCAGGCATATATGTGGCATATATACCTCAGGATGACACTGAACTTGCTTTGTAGCTGAGGATGACCCTGAACTGCTGGTCCTCCTGCTTTTACTTCCCGAGTATTGGGATTAACAGATATCTGACACCATGCTCCATTTTGTGTTGCTGTGAATGAAACAGAGGACAAGCACTTGATTTCCTCAGCCTGATACTCATGAGTTTATGAGCAACTCATGAACATTAATCTACTGACGCTGTTAAATGGCGCTTTGCAAGCTTCTATTTTAGCTCCACAATATAGCCTAAACAGAACTAGACAAATCTTTATGTGGCATGATGGTGGAGTGATAAGGCAAAGGAAAAAAAAGTGCTGCCAGCTAGCAGACATGACAGAGCAGGGGTTGTGTTGGGAGAGGGCAGTAAGGAACTGAAATGTACTGCTGCTTAGTTTCGGATGTGAAGGCGACTCCTGTTCCTCATTTTGGTTTTTTTTTGTTGTTGTTAATTTAAATTTATTTTAAAAATTTATTCACTTTATATCTCCCTTGTCTCTTCGTGATCCTACCCTCCCTTATTTCCCCGCCCACTCCCCTATTCCTCAGAAAGTGGGAGCCCTTCTTCCCTAGCAAATGACCCCAGCCTATCAAGTCTCATCAGAACTGCCTGCATCCTCTTCCTCTGTGGCCTGGAAAGGCCGCCCTGCTAGGGGGGAAGTGATCAAACAGAGTCCATGTCAGAGACTGCCACTGCCCCTGCCCCCTTACTACTGAATCCACATGGAGACTGAGCTGCCATGGGCTATATCTGAGCAGGGGTTCAAGGTCCTCTCCATGCATGGTCTTTGGTTGATTTATCAGTCTCTGCAGGAACCCCTGAGCCCCTGGTGTTTGTTGGTCTCCTTGTGGAGCTCCTGGACCCTCCAGGTCTTTTTATCTCCCCCTTTCCATAAGATTCCCTGCACTCTGCCCAATGTTTGAGTTCAATCCCCTGCTATTAAGGTATTTATTTATTCAATTTATATCCCGACAGTTGCCCCCTTCCTCCTCTTCTCCTGGCCCCACCTTCCCATTCTCTTCTCCCCTCTCCTTCTTCTCAGAAAAGTGGTTCCACTCCCCCTCCATATCAACCCACCCCAGCACATCAAGTTGCATCAGCACTGAACACATCCTCTTCCACTGCACCAGGCAAAGCAGTCATGCCAGGTGGAAGTGGTTGAAAAGCGGACAACAGAGTCCATGTCAGAGACAGCCCCTGTTCCACTTGCTATTGGACCCACATGAAGACCAAGCTGCCCATTAGTTACATATATGTAGGGAGCTTAGGTCCAGACTATGCATGCTCTTTGGTTGGTGCTTCAGTCTCTGTAAGTCCCTGTGGGCCTAGGTTAGTTGATTCTGTTGGTCTTCTTGTGGAGCTCCTGTCCCCTCTAGGTCCTTCTATCCTTTTGCATCCTAACTCTTCCACCAGGCTCCTTGAGTTCTGCTCCATGTTTGGCTGTGAGTCTTGGCATCTTTTTCTATCTGTTGCTGGGTGGAGCCTCTCAGAGGACAGCTATGCTAGGCTCCCATCTGCAACCATAGCAGAATATCATCAATAGTGTCAGGGGTTGGTTCTCTATGTGTCTCAGGTTGGGCCAGTCATTGGTTGGACATTACTTCAATCACTACTCCTTCTTTATTTTGCCTATTCATAATAGGCAGTGAAAATAGCCTAGATGGGGCACAGGGGTCTTTTCTGAGACTGATACTCCAACCAAGTACCAGGCCTGGAGATGGCCTGGAACCCCTCACAGAGGTAGCCTATGGCCGTTCAGTATCCACGTGGGTTCCACAGTAATGGGGACAGGGACTGTCTCTGACAGGAACTGATTGGCCTACTTTTTGATCACCTCCTTTTGAGGGGAGGCAGCCTTACCAAGCCACAGAAGAAGACAATGCACCCACTCCTGATGAGACCTGATAGACTAGGAGCAGAGGGAAGCAGAGGAGGACCTCCTTTATCATTGGACTGGGAGAGGGACACGGGTGGGGAAGAGGGAAGGTAGGATTGGGAGGGGAGAATGGAGGGAGGTACAGGGGAGATACAAAGTGAATAAACTGTAATTAATAAAATAATTTAAAAAGAATTCTATAAATATTGGATATTTAAAAACAAAACAAACAAACAAAAAAAGAAAATAGCCTAGATGTCCTTTAACTGAAGTATGGATAAAGAAATTGTGATGAATTTACACAATGGAACACTACTCAGCTACTAAAAACAAGAAAATCATGCAATTTGCAGGCAAATGGATGGAACTAGAAAAGATCATCCTGAGTGAGGTAACCTAGACACAGAAAGACACACATGGCATGTACTCACTTGGATATTAGCTATATAATACAGGATAGCCATGTTACAACCCACAAACCCTAAGGACCCAAAGGAGGATGCTTGAATCTCACTAAAAAGGGGAAATGTAATAGATAGATGAAGTGGATGAAGAGAGGGAACTCGGTAGGAGATGGTGTGGAGAGAGAAACGAAGGTAGGGATCAGATGTGGGGAGTGCAGGGGCTAGGAGAGAGAAGAGAAACCTAGGGGGTGAGCATATCTGTGACTAGCTGTAGACCTACAAAAGGATAGGCTCTTGGAAGGAAATGGGGGTAATTTTAGCTGAGAGTCCTTACAGCGGAGGGGATATGCAGACTGAGGTTGCCATCTTCTAGCGAGGGATGTGGGACTCCTAGTGGAGGGAGGGGAACACCAACCCACCCAGAAAACTTTCAACCCAAAATTTACCCTGCCTACAAGAAGTGCAGAGGTTCCAGTTCCTCTTAGTTGGCCTGTGATACTCTATTAAAACTGTTATGTTCTAGATGGCAGTTAACTGCAGGCATTATGAGAAACAGTTCAATAATCCTCTGTCCTCTCTTCTTCCTTCTCTTTACCTACTTCATCTTCTTTCCTTTCTCTTCCCCTCTTCATTTCCTCTCTTCTTTTTCCCTCTCCTTCATCTCACTTTTCTCCTTTTCCCTTCCTGTTGTTCCCCTTTCCTCCCTTCCTTCTGTTCTTCCTCCCCCTTTTCTCCTTCTCCTCCTTTATTCCATCTCTTTATTCTTCTCTACTCTTCTTCTCTTTTCTTCTTCCTCTTTGTTTTCATCTTCTCCTTTCTACTCCCCACTTCACCCCTTTTTTCTTCTCTTTCTGATCTACTACTACCCTCCATCCCTCTTGTCTTCCTTCTTGCCTTCTGTTTTTATCTCATTCTTCTCTTCTTTGCTCCTTCTCCTGATCCTTCAATAGTCTTTTCATAATCATATTTATTCACTCCTTGTATGCATAACTGCAGGCCCAGAGCACTAACTGTATCATCTTTAATAAGATGCAACATAAATTCTAATGCCTATAATCTTCCAATGTGACTGTCTTATTTAGTTTTTTTTTCCTGTGATGAGACACCATGACCACAACGATTTTTATGAAAAAAAAATTAATTGGAGTGGCTTACAGTTCAGAGGTTTAGTCCATTATCATCACAATAGGAAGCATGGTGGAGCACAGGAAGGCATGATGCTGAAGGAAGAACCCAGATATTTTTATATGTATCTATAGGCAGCAGAAAAGAAAGTGAATCATTGGGTCTGGCTTGAGTTTCTGAAATGTCAAAGCCTAACCCCAGTGACACACTTCCTCCAACAAGCCACACATGCTAATGGTGCCACTTTTTGTGAGTCTACATGTAATAGCAGTACTTGGGAGGCTGAGGTAGGAGGATTACAAGTTGGAGGCCAGTCTGGTTAAGAATATGCTTTAAAACAAGCAAGCAAGCAAGCAAACAAAAAAGAAGACATGGGACACAGTTTTGTATTGAGGGAATACCATGTGAAGATACAGAGAGAAAGTGGCCCTAGGCAAGACATTATAAAAGCCAGTTTTTCCAACACCTTGATTCAGCCTGCAGAACTCTGGAAAAGTACACTGAGTTGTATGTCCTGAAATTTATATTACTTTTTCATGACACTCTAACAAACTCAAAAAACCACAAACCCAAGCATGTCTCCTGTTTTGTAGTCCATGACATTCCTATTTTCACTTCATCCAGGAACAGTCACTTTAGTGACCCTACAGTATCTTTCTTCCCTGGTACTCCCTTATAAATAGGACTTCAAGTTCTGGGATTATAGATGTGCGTCACCTCGCCTGATGCACTACCACTTCTGAAAGTACATTTTAGCCCTCTGTGTCTTCCTTCCTTCATTATTACTATAGCACCATAAAAAAATAAGAGCATGATTACATGCAAAGCATTAACTAAAATTTATCCAATTGGTAAATAAAGGATCTTTATGAAGTACCTCCCAAAATTGTCCCTAAAATTCAACCTAGGTTGTAGCTGTTTGTTTGTCTGGTTGTTTTTAGGTTTTTAAAGTTTTTAAAAAAAATTCTATGTGTATGAGTGCTTTGCCTGCACCACGTGAGTGCAGTACTTGAGGAGGCCAGAGAAAAGTTTGTTTCCTGGAGCTGGAGTTACAGATGGCTGTGATCAAATACGTGCTTGCTAGAAACTGAACCTTGACCATCTGCAAAAGCAGCAAAGGTTAGTAACCTCTGAGCCATCTCTCCAGCTCTATCTGTCTGTTTGTTTGTTTGTTTGAGAGGATCTCATGTAGCTCAGACTGGTCTTGCTATTCACTAGAGGATGACCTCAAGCTTTTGATTGACTTGCCTCCATATCCCAACTGCTGTGATTAGAGGCATATTCCAAGATCTCTGGTTTATGGGGTGTCTAAGGGTTGAACCCAGGGCTTTGTATGTAATAGGCAATCACCTGAGCTACAGCTTCATCTTTAGCTCTATTTTTGCTGTTTATTTTTTGTGTGTGTTCTTTGAGACAGGATCTCATGTCATTCAGGCTGGTCTCCCATTAAACACATGGTTAAGGGTGACCTTGAACTATTGATTCTCCTACCCACACTTGAGTGCTAAGTTTGTAAGTCTCTACCTCCATGCCTTACACCAGTACAATTGTCTGTAAACATTTGGTACTTATGAACTTAATGGTTGTGAGCCCCATGTTTAAGAGAAACCCAAGACATCCATGGCCTGTGGTGATTTGCAATTTGGCAGAGGCATGCATTTGGACTTTGTTTCCTATCAGGCTGATAAGTAAAGTAAGACACCCATGGACTAGCCTTGTTGAACTTAGCTAATCACATAACTTTTGCAACTCAGAGAAGGAACTCTTAAGAAATTAGAACACCTTTGTTCCCAATGCCTGGGGAAAAAAAAAAACCTAACTGAAAAGAAAAGCAACTGCTAGTGTTAGAAATGGAAGAGAGCAGAAATGGTAGGATGCTAAGAAGGTAAAGATTCTTTTGCAGAACACAAGCTTTTATAAGGGAAATCACATACTACAGTGATCTTTGGCAATCTCTAGAGCCCCCTTAACAGCTGTAAAGAAAAAAGAAAAAAAGTTTATGTCTTGTTTCCCAAATGCTTTTGCTCTGTAATGGCCAAAATATGTCTTTATTGTACATCTTCCTGCATCCCCCAGCATGTGATGCTTGCAAAGTACAATAACAAGAAGTTGCTTCATGTAAAGAAAATAAAAGGCATCGAGTCTGTCTCTTTTCTACACATTGGAACAGTAGGTGTTCCTTAATGGAGATAAGGGTGAAACTAGCAAGTTTTGTGTCTTGTCAAGGTTTTTAAAATAGAAGTTTCCCTGTAAAGGGGGTTTGAGTGGGGTGAAAGTTATACAAAAGCCAAAGAAATATTTAGGTCAGGTGGACATGTATTTTAATTATCAGCTGTACATATTTTCAGCCTTTGTGAAATCTCTAGACTGCCAGCCCCAGGTAACCACTCAGTTATTGGAGTGAGGTAGAGAGGCTCTCTTCCCAGAGAAATTAAAATCAGAAATGTAGCTAATTTCAAACCTGTATCCTGAAAGATGAGATCCTGGCACAAAACCAAGAAGGACCATCTATTTAGTCTATTTATAGAGCACTTGAACAAGGAAGCATGCTGTGTTCTAAGTTTAATGTTTAGGGTTCTCATAAGGCGGTATTTTTAAAAGGAGGATAAATAATAGATACTTGACTTCACTTGAGTGGTATCTTTGTGAAATTCTTTAAGGTCCCTTTTAGCCCTCAGATCTTGTGGTTTTACATCTGAAAAAAAAAGTACCTTGCTTTTTTCCTCTTATTTTTTTCCTCTTATTTTTAAATGTTCTTAAACATTTAATTCTTTGTTTAAGTGTTGTGGTGTGTTAAATAGAATTGGCCCTCATAAACTCATGTGTGTGGATGCTTGGCCCATAGAAAGTGGTACTATTAGGAGGTGTGGCCTTATTGGAGTAGGTGTGGCCTTCTTGGAGGAAGTATGTCACTGTGGGAGTGGGCTTTGAGGTCTCTTATGCTCAAGCCAGACCCACTGTGACAATGTCTCTTCTTGCTGCTTACAGATCCAGATGTTGAACTTTCAGGTGCCTCTCCAGTACCACGTCTGCCTGCACATCACCCTGCTCCCTGCCATGGTAATAATGGACTAAACCTCTGAACTATAAGCCAGTCCCAATTAAATGTTTTTCTTTATAAGAGTTGCCCTGGTTATAGTGTCCCTTCATAGAAATGAAAATGTAACTAAGACAGAAGTTGGTACCAAGAGTGGGGTATTGCTGTGGTAGGCCAGACAATGTTTTTGTTTGGAGGAATTTGATTTTTGGACTTTGAATTAGGAAATGACTGGAATGCTCTAAGAGCTGCTTAGTGGGCCATGCTAGTAGGAACATGGAAGACAGCAGTGCTGAGGGTTATTTGAACTGTGGGGGCCTGGCTCAAATGATTCAGAGGAGAAGAATGTTAGTATGTGGCCTAGAGACTGTTCTTGTGATATTTTGGTGAAGAGTATGGTTACTTTTTGTCCTTGTCTGAAAAGTCTGACTGGGGCTAAATTGAAGTGCTTTGTATTAATTGCACTGGCAGAGGAAATCTCAAATCAGTATGGACTCTGTTGTGTGGTTGTTGGTGGTCACTCTTGTTAAGATTTATAATAGAAAGGTGTGAGCTGAGCAAGGAAAAACATAAAATGTACAATTTGAAGAGAAATGGGGCACCAGGAAGTGGAATGGAACTAAGTCCTCTGTTCAAAGAGATAAACAGATTAAAGAAAAGCCCCTGATTTCAGTGGGATTGATTTAAGTTTCTCTCCATTGAGTATGATGTTGGCTATAGGTTTGCTGTATATTGCCTTTACTATGTTTAGATATGTGCCTTGTATCCCTGATCTCTCCAAGACTTTAAACATGAATGGGTGTTGGACTTTGTCAAATGATTTTTCGGCATCTAAGGAGATGAACATGTGGTTTTTCTCCTTCAGTTTGTTTATGTGGTGGATTACATTGATGGATTTCCATATGTTGAACCACCCTTGCATGCCTAGGATGAAGCCTACTTGGTCATGTGGATGATATCTTTGATGTGTTCTTGGATTCGGTTTGCAAGTATTTTATTGAATATTTTTTGCATCAATGTTCATAAGAGGTCTGAAGGTCTCATTTTTTGTTGGGTCTTTGTGTGGTTTAGGTATTAAAGTGACTGTGGCTTCATAGAATGAATTTGGTAATGTTCCTTCTGTTTCTATTTTGTGGAATAGTTTGGAGAGAATTGGAGTTAGCACATCTTTGAAGGTCTAGTAGAATTCTGCACTGAATCCATCTGGCCCAGGACTTTTTTTGGACGGGAGACTGTTGATGACTGCTTCTACTTCCTTGGGGGAAATAAGACTATTCAATCTTTTGGAGGAATGGATACAGAAATTGTGGTATTTTTACACAATGAAATACTACTCAGCAATCAAAAATGAGGAAATCATGAAATTTGCAGGCAAATGGTGGGATCTAGAAAAGATCATTCTGAGTGAAGTATCCCAGAAGGAGAAAGACAAACATGGTATATACTCGCTTATATAGACCTACAAGATATAATAAACATAATCAAGTCTATACACCTAAAGGAGATAAACAAGAAAGCAGACATCAGGTAAGATGATCAATACTCACTTAGAAAGACAAATGAGATGTGCATTGGACATATGACAGGAGTCTACCGCAGAAGGCATCTGAAAGATCCTACCATGCAGCGTTTCAAAACAGATATTAAGACTCATAACCAAACCTTCGGCAGGAGGGGAGTTAGTATGACAGGGAAAGGATAGGAGCCCCACAAGGACCAAATATATTTGGGCACAGGGTTTTTTTCTGAAACTGTTTCTCCAACCAAGGACCATGTATGGCTATAACCTAGAACCTTTACTTGGACGAAGCTCGTGGTAGCTCAATATCCAATTGGTTTCCCATAGTAAGGGGAACAGGGAATATCTCTGACAGGAACTCAATGGCAGGCTCTTTGACTCCCCACCCCCCAAGGGAGGAGCAGTTCTGCTAGGCCACAGAGGAGGACTTCGAAGCCAGCCCTGAAGATACCTGATAAAACAGGGCCAGACGAAAGGGGAAGAGGTCCTCCCCAGTCTGTGGACTTGGAAAGGAACAGGGAGAAGCTGAGGGAGCGAGGGTGGGATTGGGAGGGAATAAGGGAGCAGGATACAGCTGGGATACAGAGTTAATAAAATGTAACTAATAATAACAAACAATAAAAAAAAATTAAAAAAAAGAAAAGCCCCATGTTACATTAAATAAAGGGAGTGGTAACCTCAGGGCATGATCCCACCCAATTAAGCTTCTAACTTGTGAAAAGGAACTAAAGAAAAGTTTAGGGTCAGGGTATGGTGGCACTTGCCTTTAATACCAGAACTCCTTAGGCAGAGTCAGGTAGATCTCTAAATTCAAGGTCAGCCTGGTCTACAGAGATAGCTCCAGGATATCGAAGCTTGGGCAGTGATGGAAAACAGTAACTGGTGAATATGTAATAGAATGAGGGGGCCATGTTCCAGTTCCAGCAAGCAACAGAACCTGACCGCTTCACCACGTGGTTCTGGCTTTAGAATCAATGACAGAGGAAAGGGGTTATGGAATCTCTCTCTGTGACTAAGAAAAGCTGCTGAGGCCACATGTGTGGCAAGCTTGTCACTGCAAGGAGGTCTAGAGAAGTTATTGTGTGAAACTGTGAAAGTGAAGCCTGGATTGTGTTAGAGACTCTGAGAGGTTGAAGATGCCAGAGCCGTGAGATGTCAGCCAAGGAAAGCTGCTAGCAGGGAGTGGAACCAGCCCAAGAGAAAGAAGTGTGTTGTAGACAACAAGGCTAAAAGGAGTTGGAGATCTGAAGAAAGATTTGATATCAGACATGGAGATGCAGAGTTTGGTATTTGCCCAGCTGGTTTTTGGTGTTGCTTTGGTCCAGTATTTCCTCACTATGCTCTCTTTCCTCCCTTTTGGAATGGTAATGTATATTCTGTGCCATTGTATGTTGAAAGTGTGTGATTTAATTTTTAAATGATTTTATTCATTTTACATTCCAGTTGTAGCCCCCTCCCTCCTCTTCTCTCAGTCCTACTCTCCCTTATCGGACTCCCTTACTCCTTAGAGAAGAGGACCCCTCCACCTCAGCACATCAAGTTGTATCAGGACTCTCCACATCCTCTTCTCCTGTGGCCTGATCAGGTAGCCCCACCAGGGTAAATTGATTGAAAAGTAAGCAGCAGAGTCCATGCCAGAGTAAGGCCCCCTCTCCCCTTACTAGGGAACCCATAAGAGGACTGAGTTGCCATGGGTTAGTCTGTGTATTGGGCCTAGGCCTAGTACATGCATGTCCTTGAATGGTGCTTCAATCTCCACAGCCTTCTCTACCCCAGGGCCCTGGTTATTTGGTTTTTTTGGTCTTCTTGAGGAGCTCCTGTCCCCTCTGGGTTTTTTCTATCCTTCTTCCCACTCTTCAGCAAGACTCCCTGTGCTCCACTTAATATTTGGCTGTGGGTTTCCATCAGCTCCTGGGTGGAGCCACTCAGAGGACAGTTATGCTAAGAGTCTCATTGCAAGCATAGCAGAGTAGTGTGATCTATTTTCTTATTTTTTTTAACTTTTATTAATTACACTTTATTCATTTTGTATCCCCCCCTGAGTCCCTTCCTCCTCCCCTCCCAGTCCCCCTCCCCCCTTTCTGCATGCATGCCCCTCCCCAAGTCCACTGATAGGGGAGGTCCTCCTCTCCTTCTTTCTGATCTTAGTCTATCAGTTCTCATCAGAAGTGGCTGCATTGTCAGGGTTCTAGGTTATCTCCATGGATAGTCCTTGGTTGGAGTATGAGTCTCTGGGAAGTCCTCTGTGTTCAAATTTTCTTGTTCTGTTGCTCTCCTTGTGGAGTTCCTGTCCTCTCCAGCTCTATTTCCCACTTCTTACATGAAATTCCATTCACTCTGCCCATCAGCTGGCCATCAGGCTCAGCATCTGTTTTCATAGTCTGCATGGCAGAGGCTTTCAGAGGCCCTCTGTGGCAGGTTCCGAGGTTGTTTCCTGTTTTCTTCTTCTGGCTTTCAGAGGCCCTCTGTAGCAGGTTCCTAGGTTGTTTTCTGTTTTCTTCTTCTTCTGATGTTCATCCTCTTTGCCTTTCAGGATGGGGATTTACTGTTTTAGTTAGGGTCCTCTCTTTTGCTTAGTTTGTTTGGATGTACCGATTTATGTTGTATGTTTATATGAGTGAGTATATACCGTGTGTGTCTTTTTGCTTCTGGGACAACTCACTCAGGATGAACCTTTCCAGGTCCCACCATTTACCTGCAAATTTCATGATTTCCTTATTTTTCATTGCTGAGTAATACTCCATTCTATAGATGTACCACAATTTCTGCATCCATTCTTCAGTTGAGGGGCATCTGGGCTGTTTCCAGCTTCTGGCTATTACAAATAAAGCTGCTACAAACATGGTTGAGCAAATGTCCTTTTTGTGTACTTGGGCCTCTTTTGGGTATATGCCTAGGAGTGGTATGGCTGGATCTTGAGGAAGCTCTATTCCTAGTTGTCTGAGAAAGCGCCAGATTGATTTCCAGAGTGGTTGTACAAGGTTACATTCCCACCAGCAGTGGAGAAGGGTTCCCCTTTCTCCACAAGTTCTCCAGCATGTGTTGTCACTTGAGTTTTTCATCTTGGCCATTCTGATGGGTGTAAGGTGAAATCTCAGGGTTGTTTTGATTTGCATTTCCCTAATGGCTAATGAGGTTGAGCATTTCTTTAAGTACTTCTCTGCCATTCGATATTCCTCTACAGAGAATTCTCTCTTTAGCTCTGTTCCCCATTTTTTAAGTGGATTACTTGGTTTATTGCTTTTCAGATTCTTTAGTTCTTTGTATATATTGGATATGAGTCCTTTGTCAGATAGAGGGTTGGTGAAGATTCTTTCCCAATCTGTAGGCAGTCGCTTTGTTTTGATGACGGTGTCCTTTGCTTTACAGAAACTTTTCAGTTTCATGAGGTCCCATTTGTTGATTGTTGCTCTTAGAGCCTGTGCTGTTGGTGTTCTGTTCAGGAAGTTTTCTCCTGTACCAATGAGTTCTAGGGTATTCCTCACTTTTTTTTCAAGCCGATTTAATGTGTCTGGTTTTATGTTGAGGTCTTTGATCCACTTGGAATTCATTTTTGTGCAGGGTGATAAGTATGGATCTAATTTCATTTTTCTACATGTAGACATCCAGTTGGACCAGCACCATTTGTTGAAGATGCTATCTTTTTTCCATTGTATGGTTTTGGCATCTTTGTCAAAAATCAGGTGTCCATAAGTGTGTGGGTTTATTTCTGGGTCTTCTGTTTGATTCCATTGATCCACCATTCTGTTTCTATGCCAGTACCATGCAGTTTTTATAACTGTTGCTTGAGTACAGCTTGAGATCAGGGATGGAGATACCTCCAGAAGATCTTTTATTGTAGACGATTGTTTTAGCAATTCTCGGTTTCTTGTTATTTCATATGAAGTTGAGAATTTTTCTTTCCAGGTCTGTAAAGAACTGTGTTGGCAATTTGATGGGAATTGCATTAAATCTGTAGATTGCTTTTGGTAAGATGGCCATTTTTACTATGTTAATCCTGCCAAGCCATGAGCATGGGAGATCTTTCCATCTTCTCATATCTTCCTCTAATTCTTTCTTCAGAGACTTGAAATTTTTTTCATACAAGTCTTTGACTTGGTTAGGGTTACACCAAGGTACTTTATGTCATTTGTGGCTATTGTGAATGGTGTTGTTTCTCTAATTTCTTTCTCAGTCCTTTTGTCTTTTGTATACAGGAGTGCTACCGATTTTTTTGAGTTAATTTTGTATCCGGCCACTTTGCTGAAGGTGTTTATCAGCTGTAGGAGTTCCCTGGTAGAGTTTTTGGGGTCACTCATGTATACTATCATATCATCTGCAAATAGTGATAATTTGACTTCTTTCTTTCCCATGTGTATCCCCTTGATCTCCTTCAACTGTCTTATTGCTCTAGCAAGGACTTCCAGCACTATGTTGAAGAGATATGGAGAGAGTGGGCAGCCTTCTCTTGTCCCTGATTTCAGTAGGATTGTTTTAAGTTTCTCTCCGTTCAGTTTGATGTTGGCTATAAGCTTGCAGTATATCGCCTTTACTATGTTTAGATATGTATCCCTGATCTCTCCAGTACTTTAAACATGAATGGATGTTGGATTTTGTCAAATGCTTTTTCAGCATATAGGGTGATTATCATATGTTTTTTTTTTTCTTTCAGTTTGTTAATATGGTGGATCACATTGATGGATTTCCGTATATTGAACCACCCCTGCATACCTGGGATGAAGCCTACTTGGTCATAGTGGATAATATCTTTGATGTGTTCTTGTATTCGGTTTGCAAGTATTTGTTTAAGTATTTTTGTATCAATGTTCATAAGGGAGATTGGCCTGAAATTCTCTTTCTTTGTTGAGTCTTTGTGAGGTTTAGGTACCAAGATGACTGTGGCTTCATAGAATGAGTTTCGTAATAATCCTTCTGTTTCTATTTTGTGGAATAGTTTGAAGAGAATTGGAGGTAGCTTTTCTTTGAAGGTCTGGTAGAATTCTGCGCTGAAGCCATCTGGTCCTGGGCTTTTTTTGGATGGGAGACTTTTGATGACTGCTTCTATTTCTTTGGGGGATATAGGACTATTTAATTGATTTACCTGGTCCTGATTCAGCTTTGGTAGTCAATCGATCAAGAAAATTGTCCATTTCATTTAGATTTTCAAATTTTGTGGCATATAGACTTTTGAAGTAAGTCCTAATGATTGTTTGGATTTCCTCAGTGTCTATAGTTATGTCCCCCTTTTCATTTCTGATTTTGTTGATTTGGGTGGTGTCTCTCTGCCTTTTAGTTAGCTTGGCTAAGGGTTTGTCGATCTTGTTGATTTTCTCAAAGAACCAGCTCTTGGTTTCATTGATTCTTTGAATTGTTTTATTTGTTTCTAATTGATTGATTTCAGCCCTGAGTTTGATTATTTCCAGCCGTCTACTCCTTTTTGGTGTGTCTGCTTCTTCTTTTTCTAGGGTTTTTAAGTGGGCCATTAAGTTGCTTGAATGAGCTGTCTGGAATTTCTTCTTGAAGGCACTTAGTGTTATGAACTTTCCTCTTAGCACTGCTTTCATTGTGTCCCACAAGTTTGGGTATGTTGTGTCTTCATTTTCATTGAGTTCTAGAAAGGCTTTAATTTCTTTCTTTATTTCTTCCCTGACCCAGCTGTCATTTAGTAACAAGTTGTTCAGTTTCCATATGTGTGTAGGCTTTTTGCTATTTCTGTTGTTGTTGAAGTCCAGCTTTATTCCATGGTGATCAGACAGGATACAAGGGATTATTTCAATCTTCTTGTATCTGTTGAGGCTTGCTTTTTGACCGACTATATGGTCTATTTTGGAGAAGGTTCCATGAAGTGCTGAGAAGAAGGTAAATTCTTTTGTGTTTGGGTGTAAAGTTTTGTAAATGTCTGTGAGGTCCATTTGATTCATGACCTCTGTCAGAGATATTGTTTCTTTGTTTAATTTCTGTTTTGTTGACCTGTCCTTTGTTGAGAGTGGGGTGTTGAAGTCTCCCACTATTAATGTGTGAGGATCTATATGTGGTTTAAATTTTATCAATGTTTCTTTTACAAATGTGGGTGCTCTTGTATTTGGGGCATAGATGTTCAGGATTGTGATGTCTTCCTGGTGGAATTTTCCCTTGATGAGTATGAAGTGTCCTTCCTCATCTCTTTTTATTAATTTTGGTTGAAAGTCTATTTTATCAGATATTAGAATGGCTACTCCTGCTCGTTTCTTGGGTCCATTTGCTTGGAAAGTCGTCTTCCAACCTTTTACCCTCAGGTAATGTCTATCTTTGTGTCTTAGGTGTGTTTCTTGTATGCAACAGATTGCTGGGTTTTGTTTACGTATCCATTCTGTTAATCTGTGTCTTTTTACTGGAGAGTTGAGTCCATTGATGTTGAGAGAGATTAATGACCAGTGGCTGTTAGATCCTTTGATTTTGATGTTGGCTGTGTTCATAAGGTTGTGTGCTTGTTTGCTTTTTGTTTTGCTGTAGTAAGGTTAATTATTTCCTGTGTTTTCTTGACAGAAGCTAATTTTCTTGGGTTGTATTTTCCTTTCCAGTATCTTCTGTAATGCTGGATTTGTGTGTAGGTATTGTTGAAATTTGTTTTTGTCATTGAATATCTTGTTTTCTCCGTCTATGACGACTGAGAGTTTTGCAGGGTATAGTAGCCTGGGTTGAGATCTGTGTTCTCTTAGGGTCTGCATGATATCTGTCCAGGCCATTCTGGCTTTCATAGTTTCTGTTGAAAAGTCAGGTGTGATTCTAATGGGTTTGCCGTTATATGTTACTTGGCCTTTTTCCCTTGCAGCTTTTAGTATTTTTTCTTTGTTCTGTATACTTACTGTTTTGATTATTATGTGGCGGGAGGATTTTCTTTTCTGGTCAAATTTGTTGGGTGTTCTGTAGTCCTCATGTATTCTTATTGGCTTCTCCTTTAACTTGGGGAAATTTTCTTCAATGATTTTGTTGAAAATATTTTCTGGGCCTTGGAGAAGGGAGTCTTCTTTTTCCTCTATACCTATTATTCTTAGGTTTTGTCTTTTCATATTGTCTTGGATTTTTTGGACGGTCTGTGTCAGGAATTTTTTGGATTTAACATTTTCTTTGACAGATACATTGATTTCTTCCATTGTATCTTCTGCACCTGAGATTCTTTCTTCCATCTCTTGTAGTCTGTTGGTTATGCTTACCTCTGTAGTTCCTGTTTTCTTCCCTAAATTCTTCCTCTCCATTATTTCCTCCATTTGTGTTTTCTTTAATTTTTGCAGTTCTATCTTCAGGTCTTGAGTTGTTTTGTTTACTTCCTTCACCTGTCTGATTGTATTTTCCTCTTTTTCTTTTAGTTCCTTCAACTCTGTTTCTTTTATTTCTTTCAGTGATTAATTATTTCTTCTCTGAAGGCCACAAGCTGTTTGGCTGCATCTTCCTGTATTTCTTCATGGATGGCCATAATCTGCTTGTCTTTAACTTCCTCCATTTCTTTACGGATAGCCATGATCTGTTTGGTTTTATCTACCTCTAATTCTTTATGTATTTTATTTGTTTCCTCTATTATCCTCTTCATCAGCATAGATGTAAGGTCATCTTCTTGATTTTCTATTATGCTGCGTTGTCCAGGGCTGTTCGCCCCTGGATGGCTGGGTTCTGGAGATGCCATATTGCTCTTTCTTTTGTTGGTTGAGCTTTTATGCTGACCTCTACCCATTGGGCTCTTTTAGGTGTTGGCTGTTAGTTTCTGTGCTTCCTGGATTCCTGAGGTAGGGAGAATCCCCTTGGCCGGAAGATGATTTTTCCTCAAGGAGTCCTCCTCTGCTTTTTGGTTATGGTCACTGTATGGCCAGTGTTTCTCAGGAATTGAGACTGCTCACCTCAGGTGTATAGCCCTGAGTAGTAGCTGTCATCTTTGTTAGGCATGGGGGGATCTCCTCTTACCCATAGAAGTTCTCAAGACAGCTGCCCCACTGCTGGGTTTCTCGTTACAAATTTAGTGAGCTGCTCTTGTTGTTACAGTTTTCCAGGTACAGTCCTCTTGAAGAACCTGCTGATTCCCTAGCTGTGGGGTTTTCTCCCAACAGGGAAACTCAGTCTGTTTATTTTCTTATTTTGATTTCACAAGTGATTACTGTTAAGAGCTTGCCATGAGTCTCAGAATAGTCTTTGATCTTTGAAACAAAATTAAGACTGTTATAGAATATGGCAACTTTTGTAATTTGGGTGAATGTATTTCTGCATTGTTGTATGGCTACGAGACTCTGGGGGCCAGGAAGTTAAATATAGTAGTTTGAATGGGAATAGTCCCCATAGACGCATGTGTTTGAATGGTTGGCCCATAATGAGTGGTACTATTAGGAAGTGTAGCCTTGTTGGAGTAGGTATGGTTTTGTTGGAGGAAGTATGTCACTGGGAATAGGGTTTGAGATCTCATATGTTCAAGTCAGACCCACTATAACAATGTCTCTTCCTGCTGCCTACAGATCCAGATATAGAACTGTCAGCTACCTCTCCAGCACTATGTCTGCCTGCACACTGCCATGCTTCCAGCCATGAGGATAATTGACTAAAATTCTGAAACTCTAATCCAGTCCCAATTAAATGCTTTCTTTTATAGGGTTTGGTGTGGTCATGGTGTCTCTTGACAGCAATAGAAACCCTAACTAAGACAAGTGTATGTGTGTGTGTGTGTGTGTGTGTGTGTGTGTGCATGACTGATAACTTGTGGGAGTCCATTCTTTCCTTTAATCATGTGTGCTCTGGAGATTGAACTGGTGTTATCTGGCTTGACAGCAAGAAGTACATTTAACCCCTGACTCATCCCCACCCTCTTTTGTGAGCTAGAAGAGAGCTTTCCTTCCTTAAGTTAGTGTTGTCAGAGTATTTTATCACAACAACAACAACAACAACAACAAGACAGAAATTGGTACTGAGAAATGGGACCATTACAGTGATAAAGCTTTGGATCTAGTTTGTATGAGTAATGTGAAACAGCGTGGAACTTTAGGCTAGCCCCTGGATGCTGTAAGCACAAATTTTATTGGGCTGTTCTGGTGGCATTTGGGAAGACTGAAGCCAGGGAAAAATCTGTGGGGTTTCAAAGTGGAACAAGGATTCTCCCTGGAATAGGGCAAGGGGCTATTTGTGTGATATTCTAGCCAGGAATGCTGTTTCATCCTGCCCATGTGGAGATTTTGAGTGAAACTGATCATAAAAGTCACTATGCTGTAATAACTTTGGATGCTAACATACTTCCTAGAGGATTTAGAAGGGAAATACAGTCAAATGACTATACATCTATGTAAATGTTTCATAATGTATACTTATAATTTGTTTTGTGTCAATCACAAAGCACACGTGGAAGGGCAGAAATATTTAGAAAACAGTTTTATATGCAATTTAGCTTAAGTGGATATAAGTAAAAATCAATTTTTATGTTTTTTGAATATTAAATATTATTCTATACTAGTTTCCATAATAACCACAGAAAAGATGTCAAAGAATATCCTCAAAATAGGTATGCATCATAACAAAAAATTAGTTAAACACAAAAGAAATTAGAGATGAGTGACAAGACATTGTTTTTATATACCAAAAAGTTTAAAACTATTTTATATATAAAAAGGAATTAAGAAAATAATTTCATTTGCAATGGTTAAAAACAGAAATACTCACTAAAAGACTTAGTGTCAGCTTTGGGCCTCCATGTGCACAGACATAGCATGCATGTGTACATGCACCTGCATATTCACTAACATGCATCCACACATGAATACATGCCACACACACATCACATAAAAAATAATAATAAATAAAAGTAAACAAGCTAAATTGGAAGCCTGGTGCAGTGAGTGGCACATTCCTGTAGCCATAGTACTTGTGGTACCGAGGCAGTAAGATCTCAAGTTTGAGAACAGCTTGGTTTACACAAGATCTTGTCTCAAAAATATGCTACATATAAATAATAGAATACTATTTAATCATAAAAGTAATGAAACCTTGTCATTTGTAACATGGTTGTTACTGGACACTATTGTTAGATGAAATAGGCCAGGCACAGAAGGACAAATACAACACTGTCACACTTATATGTGGCATCTAATAAAGCTGATGTTCTAGAAACTGGGAGCAGAAGGACTGGGGATTTAGCTCACTTCATAAAGTGCCTGCCTAGTGTAAATGATAATCCACAACACCTCAACAAATGGGTGCGGGGGCACAATTCTTTAAAACCAGCACTCTGGAGGTAGAGGCAGGAGGATGAGAAGTTGAAGGTCACCCTTGGCTACGTAGCTAGTCTGAGGCCAGCCTGGGAACATGTGGCATTTTGTATAGACAACAACATTAACTGTAAAAAAGTTGAGACTAGAAAGTTGTTCAGCCAAGATGAAGGAAATAAGGAGGAGGTGGAATAAGGAAAGTTCAATCAGTGAATGTTAAATTATAGTTAGACTAAACGATCTGCTGTTCTACTGCATAGAGTGACCATAGGTAACAATTATGTACTTTATATTTTAAAAGCCTAGAAAAAAAAAGCCGTTTGAATTTCAGCTTTCATCACAAAAGGATTATAAATTTTTGTGGAGAAAGGTACATTTATTTTTATTTTTAAAACGTTTTCAGCCTTCCGAGACAGTGTCTCACTATCCATACCGGAGGTCCTTGAATTTGCACCAAACCTCCTTTCTTACTTTCCCAAGTGCAGATTACATTCCTCCTACTTTCAACCATGCTCAGCAGAAAAGCTATAACTACTTTGATTTACAAATCACACACTGTATTCATGTATGTCATCGCCCATAGTGTTCTAGCAACATGTGCCAACTTTATTTTACATTTTAGCATATGTGCTGGTTAATTTTTGTCGACTTATAGTCACTTGGGTGGAGGGAAGAAGTCCAGTTGAAAAAGAGGCTCAATCAGACTGGCCTCTGAGGCATTTTCTTAATTGATGTTTGATGTAGAAGAGCTCAGGCCACTGTGGGTGTTGCCACTTCTGGGCTGGTGGTCCAGGAGTAGTATATGAGAGCAAACTGAGCAAGCTATGGGGAGCAAGCCAATAAGCAGCCTTTCTTTATAACCTCTGCTTCAATACCTGCCTCCAGGTTCCTGCCCTGCTTGAGTTCCTGATTTGACTTCCCTTTGTGGATTATAAACCGTAAGCTGAAATAAACCCTTTGCTCCCCAAATTACTTTTGTTCATAATGTTTATCAGAGCAAGAGATAAGTGAACTAACATAGCTAGAAAAGTGAATTAAAGAGAATAAATACCATAGTTTTAGTGATTTTTTTAAAATAAATAGAAAATCACCCACCACTTTATTTTGAATTTCAAGGAACTCCAAATAGTCAAAATAATCTTGAAAAATAACGGAAATGGATGGCTCAATTTAAAAAAAAATTTAAACATTTTCTCTCTCTCTCTCTCTCTCTGTGTGTGTGTGTGTCTGTGTGTGTGTGTGTGTGTGTGTGTGTGTGTGTGTGTGCATGTGCCATTGTGTGCACATGAAGCTCAGAGCATAACCTGCAGAATAGGTTCTCTCCTTCCATCATCTGAAGTTCGGGGATTGAACTCAGATTTTCAGGCTGGTGGCAAGCACCTTTACCCATCGAGCCACCTAATAGGCCCCCCTTTTGTATTGCAAGTTTGGAACGTACTGCAGAATTACTGAAAGGAAACCGTGTGTTACTGGAGTGAAACTAGACACATAGATCAGTGGGGTGGAATCAAGTGCTCAGAAATATAGGAAGAGGAAGGAAGGAATCGGGAGGGGAGGAGGGGGGGAACTACAGGGGGAGATACAAAGTAAATAAAGTGTAATTAATAAAAAAAAATCCTTAAAAAAGATTGATTTAGTCACCTGGGCTTTTTTGTAATTTGGTATAATTTTTGTTATTAAAAATAGCCATCATAAGTTTTCACATAGATTATGGACATTTTCTTAAATTTATGATTTGTTGTTATAAACCTGTGTGTGTGTGTGTGTGTGTGTGTGTGTGTGTGTGTGTGTGTGACAGAGATGTGATGTGTGTGTGTGAGTGTATGTGTCTGTGGTATGTGTGTATGTATGTATGGCATACTGTGTATGGTATGGCATGTGTGCGAGAGTATCTATCTGTGTTGTCTGGTATGGTGTGGTGTGTGGTGTGAGTGTGTGAATGTCTATGTGTGCTGTGTGGTGTAGTGTGGTATGTGTTCAGGCTCATTCCTAGATCTACTTTGTTGGGAGCTTTTATAATGAAAGCATATAGAATCTTGCCAAATATTTCTGAATCTACTGAGAAGACTACGTAGGGATTGTCCTTCATTCTGTGAATGGAGTGTATCACATTTCTTAATTTTCATGTGTTAACCTGTCCTTGCATTCCAAGAATAAAGATCACTTATTTTTGGTTCATGAAAAAAATATACCTTCATATACCTTTTTTTTTTGTTATATTTTTTATAATGGCACCAAGAACACTTAGTGGAAAATGGTAAATATTGCTAAGAAAGCACAATATCCTCATGTTAAAAATGCAATTAGGTCCATCCCTTACAACTCATTGTTATTTGAATCTGAACTGTCCCTTCCTGGTTCTTGTTTTCAACGCTTGCTCCTGATTGGTGTTACTGTTTTGGTAGGCTCTGCATAGTTTAGGAGACCAGACCTAGCATGAGGGAGCTAGGTCATGGAGGATGGGCCCTTGGAGGTATACTATCTCAGCTGCTCCTTGTCTCTCTTTGTCTCCTAGTTCACTGCCAGGTGAACTAGCTGCTGCCACATGCTCCCACTTCTTCAGAGAGAGAGTCGCTATACTATGCTTCGCTGCCATTTTGCCTTTGCTGCCAGGATCAACTGTGACCTTCAGAAACTGCAAGCCGAAACAAGTCTTTCCTCTCTTAAGTTGCTTCTGTTGGGTCATTTATCACAGTGAGGTGAAATGTATCTAATAAATACTACATACAACAATTAAGATGGATCAAAGACCTAAATGTAAAAGCTGTGATCAGTGATTGCTGCAAATATGGTCTGTTCCCTGGACAAAGCTGCTGCCCTCTTTCTCTACAATGGCTAGGCAGAAGCAGCAAAATCATGTAAATTGGCAGGCATGCAATATAGGATAGTGGTTCACAAATGCCAGCTCAGAGGCAAAGATGGTTGCATCAGCTTCACCAGAGGAGCTTGAAGAGATGCAGAGGAGGGGGAGCAGCCTTGCCAGGCCACAGAGGAGGACAATGCAGACAGTCCTGATGAGACCTGATAAGCTAGAGTCAGATGGAAGGGGAGGAGGACCTCCCCTATGAGTGGACTTAGAGAGGGTCATGGGGGGAGATGAGGGAGGGATGGTGGAATTGGGAGGGAATGAGAGAGGGGGCTACAGCTGGGATACAAAGTGAGTAAACTGTAATTAATATAAAAAAGAGAGATGTAGAGGAGCAGACTGCATAAGATTCTCAGTCCCTGTTCCCATTACTATGGAACCCACTAGGAGACTGAACTGTCATGGGCTACATCTGTGCAGCAGTTCTGGGTTATCTCCATGCATGGTACTTGGTTGGACTATCAGTCTTAGGGAAGACCCCTGTGCTCAGATTTTTTGGTTCTGTTGCTCTCCTTGTGGGGCTTCTTAATATTGCCCACTTCTTTCATAAGATTCCCTGCACTCTGCCCAAAGGTTGGCCATAAGTCTCAGCATCTGCTTTGATAGTCTGCAGGGCAGAGCCTTTCAGAGGCCCTCTGTGGAAGGCTCCTAACTTGTTCCCTGTTTTCTCCTTCTTCTGATGTCCATCCTCTTTGCCTTTCTGGGTAGCAGAGAAACACTTAAAGAAATGCTCAGTGTCATTAGTCATCAGGGAAATGCAAATCAAAACGACCCTAAGATTTCATCTTACACCCATCAGAATGGCTAAGATCAAAAGCTCAAGTGACAGCACATGCTGGAAAGGTTGTGGAGAAAGGGGAACACTCCTCCACTGCTGGTAGGAATGTAAACTTGTACAACCACTCTGGAAAGCAATCTGATGCTTTCTTAGACAATTAGGAATATATTGCTTCCTCAAGATCCAGCTATACCACTTCTAGGCATATATCCAAAAGAGGCTCAAGTACACAATAAGCACATTTGCTCAACCATGTTTGTAGCAGCTTTATTTGTAATAGCCAGAAGCTGGAAACAACCCAGATGCTCCTCAACTGAGGAATGAATACAGAGATTGTGGTACATCTACACAATGGAATGTTACTCAGCAATAAAAAACAAGGAAATCATGAAATTTGCAAGTAAATGGTGGGATCTGGAAAAGATCATCCTGAGTGAGCTATCCCAGAAGCAGAAGGACACACACCGTATATACTCACTCATATAGACATATAATATAGGATAAGCCCACTAAAATCTGTACACTTAAAGAAAATAATCAAGAGGGAGGACTCTGGCTAAAACGCTCATAATGGCATTTTTATACATAGTTTCTATTGGTCTTCCTCCCCAAGTACTCCCCCCACTGCCCGGCCCTCCTGGTTCTCAACTCATCTCCTTCTAACTTTTTGTTTTTCTTTTGGTTTTTCGAGACAAGGTTTCTCTGTGTGGTCTTGGATGTCCTGGACTCTCTTCCCAGACCAGGCTGGCTCAGAATGCACAGAGATCTATCTGTGTATGCCCCCTTTAGTGCTGGGATTAAATGCATTGCCACAACTCCTGGCTCTCCTTTTCACTTCTATGTTACATGTCTTCTGATTCTTTTACAAACCTCTGCCCTACTCAGACTCTTCTTGGTGGGAGGGGGGATTTCATACATCAGCACTATATTAACATCATTTTCACTCTTTCCTTGTGCTCTTCAGCAATCTTCACAGTGTCCTCCCTGCTCCCTCTCAAATTTGTGTCATCTTCTTTACTATTGTTTTACATACATACATGCACGCAGGCACACACACAGAAACACACACACACACACACAGAGAGAGAGAGAGAGAGAGAGAGAGAGAAAGAGACCCTATGAAGTCCATTTAGAATACACATGTGTTTTCTCTCAGCTCACACTTTCCATTTTACACAGTGATATAGAGTTTAGACAGCTAAGAGATGGTTAAAGTGCTTCCAAGGTTCAAAGGGTTCTTACTGAAGACAGGAGGTAGAGAATTCAGACAGATGCAGAGAGTTACTCCAGTGGCTGCATAAAATGCTAACCAAAGGAATCCACTGGCAGAGTTGATTCAAAGTACAGAACTGGTTCCAGATAACTGGGTCTAGAACAAAGGCCACAGCAAGAATGGAGGTGTCAAGCTGAAGCCCCAGGGAGAGCTGGCATATTCACTGTATGGGCTGGTAACAGACAGGTCAGTGAAGGCTAATTAACCCCTGTGTTAGGTGTCCCTCTCTCTATAGGACTGTGTGAAAAGGTTGCATCATTGATTGGTCTAGCATGTCTGATAAATTTAATATGATGGGTTGATAAGTGGTATTATTTTATTTGTGTATATAGATAAATTCTTTGTCAGTTTGAGCCTCATGGTTTGTACCGGACAAATGGTGATCATTTATTTGTACAAGCAGCATTGGGTACAAATGCTTCAGCATTTGTACTCAAAATGGCACAGACTGCTCTTTTATAATGTGTAATCACTCAGGGCAAGGCACAACATGTAATTTATTGTGCATATAGTTTTCCTGGTCTGCATAGTGAATTCCAGGCTGCTGAGGCATGCACAGTGAAACCACATACGAAAACGAAATAAAACAATAACAACAACAATGTGTGTGTATGTGTGTGTGACTGCAAATACGCATAGACAGATACAGAATTTAATATTTAATCTGTGCTTTATTCAGAGAGCCAGCAATCTATGAAAACAGAGGACCAGCATTGTAAAATTTGCTGTCCCATCTCCAGCTAGTTCATTTCATAGGGAACCTGAACAAACGAGTTAGTCATTCTAGAGTTTAGTCTTGTCCCCGTAGTCATTTGATCAGCCTTGTCTCTGAGACTTATAGATAATTAGCAAACAGAACTTAACAACAACAACAATAATAATAAATGTAAATTTGCCCATACCTGTTCCTCCTGTTTCTGGGCCCAGCATAGGATGGCCCAGCCCTGATCTCTTGCTCTATAAAGTCAAATAAATGGGTCAGCAAATTAAGGCTGATTACCTCAGTTTGATTCCTGGAACCTATGTGATGGGAGGAGGTACCCATCTTTCAAAAGTTGTCCTGTTATCTTCATACTCCCACAAGAGTAAGGAGACACGCTGATAATTTCTTCTCTTCTGGGGAAGTGCATAGGGAGATGTGTAGCTAAAATCTGATCTTCCAGCTGCTCTGAACTGACCTTACACGGACAGGCAGAATCCTGGCAAGCTAATTATTTTTGTCCCACCCTCAGAGACAATGTCCTTTGTTCCAGAAAAAATATATCCTTGCCCCAGTGTTCTGACAAGGAAGAGGGTGTGTGGACTGAAGATGCATTTATGCATTACATTGATGTGTAGCGAGGACAAGGGGGTGGGGCACTGGGGCTCAGGGACACTTTTCTTTTTTAGTTAGCCTGGGTAACTGGTGAAATTAGCTCTGGAGGGATGATAACAAGTTTTGTGTTTTTGGAATATTGCTTGTTTGCTTGCACCTTTCACATGAAAATATCTTATAGATGTTATTTTTTTAATTATTTGTGATTTTCTTTGGAAACAAGGTCTCATATAACCCTCTGCTGGCCTTGAGTTTTTTATGTAGCTGAGAATGACTTTGAATTCCTGTTCCTCCTGCCTCTACTTCCTGAGTGCCAGGGTTACAGGCATATGTCATCACACTCTGGTTATGGGGTGCTAAGGAAAGAACCTAAGGCTTCATACGTGCTAGGCAAGTAATCTTTTAAATGATCTACACCACTACTCCTGAGGTTTAAATTTAATGTGAAAAACAAAGTGTGATGGAAAATTCTCATGCTTGGATGAATCAGAAGTTTTAGGTGATAAGAGAGCTTAGAAATACTAGCCTAGTGTAACACATTTGGAAGTGAACACTTTCAATAAGACTGCCTAAATTCAACTTCTGTTTTGTTTTATACTTTCCATTCACACAAATCATTTAATTAGAAAGCTGATAGAATAACCAAATCAAAGTTAAAACTGAAAAAGGAAAACATTTTCAAGATTGTAGGTCCAGATCTCAAGAATTATATACTAAACAATTCATCAAGTTTGTAAAGGAAAAACATCAAAGGCTTATTGATCAGTGAAATTCTAAAAATAAATCAGTCTAACTAAGGCATCTGAATATTGACAGAGGTACTAAGCTAACACAGTGGAAGATGATGGAATTTTCACAGGATGGGGTTAAAACTCTTAGCATTCTACAAGCACAGAAATAAATAAGCTTATACATATGTTCAAAACACATGAAAGAAATCATTGAGTAAATCACAGATTCAAATGTAAAATATATATTCATAGACCTTCTAGAAGAAAAGGTAGAATATCATTTTGACTTTCAGCCAGAGGTTTGGACAGAATAAGAAAAGCAGAGCATTTGTAAATTTTATTTACTAAGAGTACATCACATTAAGAGTGTATAACCCAAGGACAAGGAGTTTAGGGTGTGACTCCGTGGAAGAACACATACTTAGCATGCCTGAATTCCATCCCTAGTGTCCTAGCACCACCACCACCACCACCTCTTTCGTCTCTCTGTCTCTCTCTGTCTTACACGCGCGCACGCGCGCGCGCGCGCGCACACACACACACACACACACACACACACACACACACGCACATACACACACACACACAAGACACTAAGAAAATTCAAAGATGGAGGCTACTATTTAGCCCATTGGCTCATTAAGAAAATTTGCTGATCTTTGAGAGGATCAGAATTGGGAGCTGGATTGATAGCTCAGCAGTTAAGAGCACTGGTTGTTCTTCCAGAGGACCTGAGTTCAAGTCACAGCAGCCACATGAAGGCTCACAGTTGGCAGTGACTCAAGTTCCAGCAGCTCCAATACCTTCTAATGGCCTCTGTAGGCATTGCAAGCACATGGTGCACAGACATACGTGCAGGAAAAACATCCATACACATAAAAATACATTTTCAAAGAGGGGATGAGAATTTTGTCACCTACTGCCTATAACTTGAGCTACATGGGATCTGACCTTTTCTGGATTCTAAAGTCACCTGCACACACATGGTATTCACTACATGTCATAATACATAAATAAAAACTTAAAAATCAATATTTCAAAAACTGTTTATTTCATTGCATAAGTCTTTTCCTTGCATGTTTATCTGTTTACCATGTAAGTGCTAGTAGAAGCAGAGGCCAAAAAAGAGCATCAGGTTCTATGACATTGGAGTTACAGAAGGCTATAAGCCACTAGGTGGGTGCTGAGAATCGAACTCTTCTGCAAGAGCAACAAGTGCTCTTAACCACTAAAGCCATTTCTCCACTACCATATAAAATAAATCTTTAAAAAAAGAAATTCAAAAATACCTACAGACTAGAAAAATATATTAAGGAAGCATATTCTAATAAAAGGCAGATCCAGTGTATATAGAAAATATAAATAAACAACAAAAGTGTTTAACATGGGTGAATTGTTATGTCTGTGCAAAAGTATTGTATGCTATAAATGAATAAAAGTAAAATACATTCATCTTTTCTGACCTTGACAACCATGGTATAACTCAAAGTTGTAAAACAAATATGAAAATATTTTAACTTTTATTTTATCCAGCTAAATCATTTTTCTTTTTAAAACTATTTATTTTTAATTAATTACAGTTTATTCATTTTGTATCCCAACTGTTGACCCCTCCCTCGTCCCCTCAAAAATCTACCCTCCCTCCACACCCATGCCCCTTTCCCAGTTCACTGATAAGGGAGGTCCTCCTCCCCTTCCATCTGATCCTAGCCTATCAAGTCTCATCAGGAGTGGCTTCACTGTCTTCCTCTGTGGCCTGGTAAGGCTGCACCCCCCTCAGGGGGAGGTGATCAAAGAGCCAGCCACTGAGTTCACGTCAGAGACAGTCCCTGTTTCCATTACTAGGGAACCCACTTGGACACTGAGCTGCCATGGGCTACATCTGTGCAGGGGTTCTAGGTTATCTCCATGAATAGTCCTTGGTTGGAGCATCAGTCTCAGAAAAGACCCCTGTACCCAGATATTTTTTTTCTCTTCTTATGGAGCTCTTGTCCCCTTCAGATCTTTCTATCATCCCCTTCTTTCATAAGATTCCCCTGCACTCTGCCCAAAGTTTGGCTAGGAGTATCAGCCTCTACTTTGATACTCTGTTGGGTAGAGTCTTTCCGAGTCCCTCTGTGGTAGGCTCCTGTCCTGTTCTCTGTTTTCTCCCTCTTCAGGAATCTTCAAGATCCAGCTATACCACTCCTAGGCATATACCAAAAAATGCTCAAGTATACAACAAGGACATTTGCTCAACCATATTCATAGCAGTTTTATTTGTAATAGCCAAAATCTAGAAATAACCCAAATGTGCCTCAGTTGAGGAATGGATACAGAAATTGTGGTACATTTACACAATGGAATACTACTCAGCAATTAAAAACAAGGAAATAATGAAATTTGCAGGCAAATGGTGGGAACTAGAAAAGATCATCCTGAGTGAGGTATCCCAGGCACAGAAAGACACACATGGTAAATACTCACTTATAAGTGGATATTAGCCATACAATATAGGATAAACACACTAAAATATGTACACCGAAAGAAACTAAGCAAGGAGGAGGACCCAGGGTAAGATGCTCAATCCTTATTCAGAAAGACAAACAGGATGGATTTTAACTATTTTTTTAAAAGACCCGTTGTTTATTTATTACATATACAGTATTCTGTCTGCATGTGAGCCAGAGGGCCAGAAGAGGGAGACAGATCTCATTATAGATGGTTATGAGCCATCGTGGGTTGCTGGGAATTGAACTCAGGACCTCTGGAAGATCAGCCAGTGCTCTTAACCTCTGAGCCATCTCTCCAGCCCCCGGATTTTAACTTTTTATTTGTGTACATGCATGTGGGAGTCAGAGGACAACTTGTGGGAGTCAGTTCTCTACTATTATCAGGTGTGTCTTGGGGATCAAACTTAGGTCATCAGGCTTGGCAGAAAGAGTCTAGTTGATGAGGTAAGTTGCCAGGTCTAGGTTACCATCTTGCTGCCCCTATTATCTATGCAACTGAATAGGGGCCGTAAGTTCTCTGTACCTCAGGTTTCACATTTGTGCAGTGAAAATAATGGTACTCATACACATAGAATTCCTATGACAGTTAGATTAAGCAAATTAAAATTTGTATAATGCTTAGAATAGGAGCAGGATATGGAGCTTAGAATGGCTTAGAATAGGAGCTTAGAATGGCTCAGTGGATAAGAGCAGGTAGCTCTTCAGGAGGACTTTGGGTTGATTCCTAGCAAACCACAGGACAGCTCACACCTGCCTCTAAGAGTCCCAGGATATCTAGCTCCCTCTTTTGACTTTTGTGGGTTCCATGCACATGCATGCTGAACATACATACATCAGGAAACCACATACAGGCATAAAATTAAGACAAAGCTTTAAAACTTCTTAGGATAATGCTTGACACTGGAAAAGTATATGCTAATACAAAATAAACATTTATTCACTGCCTGCTATGTCTGAAAAAAAATTTTTTTGAGACAGGGTCTTGTGTAGCCTAGACTGGCCTTGAAAGTGCCTGAGAATAACCTTGCCCTTCTGATGTGGTTAGGGTTAGGGCTAGACTTAGGGACTGAACTATACCTCCAGCCCTACCTGCTGTTCTCAAATACAAACTTGTCTCTTCATATAAAACTGTCCTGGAAAGTAAGTACTATCATTTCCCTCTTTTAAAAATAGGGTATTTTGGGGGCTGGAGAAATGGCTCAGTGGTAAAGAGTGCCGACTGCTCTTCCAAGAGACCCGTGTTTAATTCCCAGCACCCACATGGCAGCTCAGAACTGTCCGTAAGCAGTTCCAGATGGTCTGACACCCTCACTGATGCACATAAAATAAAATTAAATAAATTATTTTAAAAAATAGGGTATTTTATTAATTCTTTGAGAATTTTACATCCATACAATCTATTTTAATCACATTTACCATCTCTCTTCCTCTAGACTTTTCCTAGATCCACCTCATCTGGCATCCCCACCAGCTTTATGCCCTTTATTTTATTTTTAAAATATTGTCTCTATCTATTGAATTAGGCAGGGTTCTCTAAAGGAACAGAACTTATAGAATGAACATATATCAATGGGATCAATAGGGATTTATCAGAATAACTTACAGGCTGTGTTTGGCTAGCCAACAATGGATGTCTAATAAAAGAAGGCCTAAAAACTCAGTGTTGTTCATTCCATGAGACTGGATGTCTCATTTGCTCTTGAATATATGTTAAGATCCTGAAGAAGTAAGTTCTGATGCCAGTGAAGGAATAAACTTGCCATCAAGAATGAGGGCAAACAGGCAAAGACATCAAGCTTTCTTCTTTTATTTCATTTATATAGGCTGTCACCAGAAGGTATGAGCCAGATTAAAGGTGGATCTTCCCACCTCAAAAGATCTGGATTAAAAGTGGATCTTTCTACTTTAAATGATTTAATTAAGAAAAATCCCCCACAGGGGTACATAGCTTCTTGGATTTTAATTAGTTAATTACTCAAGCTGATAATCAAGGATAGCCAACACATAGATTACACACTCGGGTGCACACAGACACGCACACACAGATACACACACACACACAGACATACACACACACACTGTCTTACTTTGTAACCCAGGCAGACCATAAAGTCACTGTGTAATCAAGGCAGGTCTCAAATTCAGACACTCTCCTGTCTCAGCCTCCCAAGTGCTGAGGTTACAGTCATGCACAGCCGTGCCTACTTAGTCGCTATTTTCAAATACTTCACATGATTGTTCCAATACCACATGTTTGTTTCAGATCAAGATTCAAATACAACATGTCTGATTAAAAAATGAGGTCCATCCTATCACAAGCCCCTAGCTTTCCCTTTGTACTTCCATGCCATTATACTTTCTGCCTCCTGGAAGAAAATGAATTTTGAATAAATTTCTGAAACTAACCTTTATGACTCCCCTGTGTCAGTCATCCTATGAGCAGTGGCTGCAGGTGTCTTGCTCCTCCATATGCCTCAACACAGGCAATCTTTGGTTCTGGAAACTTCCAAGTTGCCATAATAGACACATCATCAGTGAATCCATATCCTACCTAATTGTTTTTGTATTTATTTGAGTGCTTAGGGGTGGTAAGCATGTGCCACAGAGTATGAAGGTCACAGGACAACTTATGGGAATTAGTAATCTCCTTCCACCATGTGGACTCAGGGGTTAAATTCAGATCATCAGTCTTGGTGGCAAGTGCCTTTACTCCCTGAACCATGTCAGTGAACTGCATCCTCTAGCTTGTCCCCCCCAAAAAATCACTTGATATTTGAATTCAGTTTGATTTTGTTTTTTTTTCTGTTTTTAATTTTAATTTAATTTTTTATATTAATTACAGTTTATTCACTTTGTATCTCAGCTGTAGCCCCTTCCCTCATTCCCTCCCAATCCCACTCTCCCTCCCTCATCTCCTCTCATGCCCCTCCCCAAGTCCACTGATAGGGGAGGTCCTCCTCCCCTTCCATATGACCCTAGCCTATCAGGTCTCATCAGGACTGGCTGCATTGTCTTCCTCTGAGGCCTGGCAAGGCTTCTCCACCCTCACGGGGAAGTGATCAAAGAGCCAGCCACTGAGTTCGTGTCAGAGACAGCCCCTGTTCTCCTTACTAGGAAACTGAGCTGCCATGGGCTACATCTGAGCAGGGGTTCCAGGTTTTCTCCATGAATGGTCCTTGGTTGGAATATCAATCTCAGAAAAGCCCCCTGGGCCCAGATATTTTAGTTCTATTGCTCTCCTTGTGGAGCTCCTGCTGATTTCTTCTTCGATAATCCATACAGTCTTCCATAGGTAGCTTATGTTTGATCATAGACTCACCACAGCTCTTTCACAGGCTGGCATTTGCTATCCTGTAGGATTCCTGCTGCTAGTCTATCCTCCCAGGTTTCACTCTGGACTACGAATCTTGACTCCACTTTGACCCTACCAGCAGTACCTATACCCTAGAGTTTCCTTTTCTGGTTTTCAAGCAGGACTGGTTCTGTGGAGATACCCTTTTAGAGTAACAATGGTTTAGTAGCTATAACAGAGGTTTTTAAAAGGGATATATTTGAATTTAAGACCAAGGCTGACTATTTAATAGCTATTATTGAGCAAATTAACCTTTCTGGACCCCAGCTTCCTCATTATAAGAATGAAGACAATAGGATAGATCTCTGTACATTGTGAAAATTAAATGAAGTAATGAATGTAAGATATTCAGAATGGTGCTTGGCATATAGACAATATGAAATTTGAGCTCCAGTCTAAGAAATAACCAGAAACTTTTGGCTGCACATTTTAATATATAGCATCCCAGTTTCTCCTTTGAATCCTTAAAATCCTCAGGTGGATATTGTCTGCTCTTATTCCCCACGAATGATTTCACTGGCATAGTTTGTGAATTAACATCAGAACATCTTGTGCATTTAAACTACTGCTATCCAGTCTGTCTATGTGGTCTGAATACAAATCTTCAGATAAGCATGCTGGCTCACTCCTGTAATTCTAGATATAGGAAATCAGAGGCTGGAGGGCTCTCCATAGAACTCAAGACCACCCTGGGTTACTTAGTAAATTCCAGGCAAGCTATGCTCTACAGTGACACCCTGTCTTAACTTTACTGGCAATAACAACAAAATACCCCCACTATATGGAGATTTTTTTTCAACTTCATGTTTAAAATCTGAACGAAAAACAGTTTAGTGCTACATCCATATTTGAGACATGTTCTCATGTAGTTCAGGCTGGCCTTGCACTCAGTATGTAGCTGAGGATGACCTTGAACTTCAGCTCCTCTTTTGTCTACCTACCAAGTGCTGGGTTACTGGTGTGAAGTACCACTTTGGATTCTATTCGGTCCTGGGGATCAAACCCACGGCTGTTGTCTGCTATGCAACAACTCTACTAATTCAGTTGCATTGTCTGATAAAAGAAATATTTGCAAAGCTGGCTGGAATGGTATTTCCCAGTTCACATACCCTTTTATAATGTGGGATTTTTCTCTCTACTAATAACTGAATTTGTACGGTTTTGCTCTGCTTTGACTAATATAATAGAACGTGAATGAAAGCATATCTTCTGAGGTCGAACTTGAGGGATCTATAGTTTGCCATCTGTCTTAGGTTTTTCTATTGCTGTGAAGATACACCACAACCAAACCAACTTATAAAATGAAGCATCTAGTTTGGAACTTACTTATAGTTTTAGAGGGTGAGTCTATGACCATCATGGCATGAAGCATGGCAACAGACAGGCAGCATGACACTGAAGCAGTAGCTGAGAGCTTATATCTCATCCACAAGCAGGAGGCATTAGGAGTAGTTTGCATGGACATTTGAACCTTCTGATCCTACCTCCAGTGACACACCTCTCCCAAAAAGGTCATGCCTTCTAATGCTTCTCAAAGCAATTCCACCAACTAGGGACTAAGCATTCAAATGTAAAAGCCTATGGGGGCATTCTAACTCAATCCACCACACTATCACATTATTGGAAAGCCAGAAACAGACCCTTGCAGAGGACCACATGCAGGACATCTGGGGCCCTAAACCATCAGCTCTGCCTGAGTTCTCCAACAGGTACTAGCCCATCACTGTCTGTGAATGAAGCTATTTCATTGACCCTGCCAACACAACATGAAGTTGAAAAATCTGATGGTAATCCACATAATAATAAGGAACTGTTAAATTGATGTATTAAGGCATGGACTTTATTGTTGCTATTATACTGCAATATACAACTGGCACAGAAACATTTAATAAACATTTTAAGATACCTTAATGCATTTTATTTTATTTTTGATAAATATGTATCAATAATTCATATTAATGGAGGACAGTGGGATCTTTCAATCCATGCGCACAGAATACATTGATTTAATTCAGTTTGCCCTAATGCACCTTTACTTATCTCTATTATCAGTTTATAGTAAACATTATTATACCTTCAGGTCCGTGTTTTCCTTTCTCTAGTCTCCACATATGACAGAGAACTCAAAGACCTTGTCTATTCATGCTTGGCTTATTTTACCTATCATGATGCCCCCCCCCCCAGGTTCCATCCATTTCCCATCAGTGTATTACATCAAGAAGATACAAACAACTCTAAAAACTCAACATTTAGGAGCAATAATCCAATGAAACCAAACAAACCATCCAAATAGACACTTCTCAAAAGCAGAAATACAGATGACAAACTGATAATTGAAAGGTACTCAATATCACTAGCCTTAGGAAAATACGAATCAAAATTACAATGAAACTGCATCTTACCTCAGCTAGAATGACTATTAAAACAAAATGAAACAAAATAAAATCAGGAAGATGAAAAACATCATGTTACTTTCTAATAGGTTTGGAAAAAAATGTTCTTCATGAAGGGTGATATTTCAGTGTTAGTAGCGTATATATTCATTCATGTTTGTAGAAGTGACCTTTCTGCTATTTTGTTTTAATTATGGCTCTCATAAATTGCTAACTATTGAGAACAAACAAGAAAAAAAGCTTACTGCTGGTAGAGATGGGGGTGAGTGAGTTTTCTCTATGACTTTCAGAGACACTGAGAACTGCTGAAAGAATGTATGTTTTTGGTTTTGTGCTATGATTATAGTTTTGGTCATTGATTTTTCTTTACCTTTGCAACAAAATGTTATTGCCTACTCTGTTTCAGTATTAGTAAGAATATGAGATCTACTGAAGAAACATTCATACAAGAACCCCAACATGAATGTTGTGTGTATTGTAAATTCTCCAGTTATCCACTAAAAAAGTCATTACTTGTAACTAACTGGTGCCAGGTATTGCCTTTCAGTGCTAAAGAGCTTCTCTGCAATAGATCAAGGGTCCATTTGACATGAAGATTCAAAAACATACTGTAGTAACACTGGGTATTTCTTTCCTGATCTATTATGAGGGAAGGCCGCAGCCATACATGTGGTAGCATTGTATTCAGAAGAAGTTGGCTCCCAAAGCCATGGCTTCTGAATCTGTGACTTCAACATCTAATAACAGGACAAAAGTATTTTTTTTAAACTTGCATCTAGACGCTGGAGAAATGGATCAGCAGTTTAGAGCACACACAGAATGAGATACACACACATGCACACACATATTTCTAGAGAGTCTGACAACTTCTGACTTCCATGGGAACCTGCACTCATGCACATTCCCATTCATGCTCACGTACACATATGATAAATAAAAATTGTATCTGTACTTCACATGTAAAGACATTTCTTTTTTCCTGTTTCAGAAAGTCTATTTGCATATATATATATGAATTTGCCCAAGCAAACAATGCCAGACAAACAAACAAACAAACAAACAAACAGCTTTTTCCAGTTGAGAGCTCCTTCCTTTCCTTGGTAATGCACTCATATAATTATTTCATTAAATTCCACACATTCCATGGAGCTAATAATGCAATAGCTGCCTATTTAGTTATTTTAAACTCACGAGTACGTTGGTTAATCAGATTTGTACTATAATGTGGTAACAAAGAGTAAGAGTTAGTGGAGGGCACACCTGGCTAGGAATATGAATTGTTTTGTTTTGTTTTGTTTTGTTTTTTGTTTTGTTTTGTTTTGTTTTGTTTTGTTTCAGGGATGTCAGCACTGCTGCTTGCAGCCATTTGTTGGAATAGTTCTGCAGACTCTTGTCTAATTTTGAAATTTAAAATCATCTTAAGACCTACAAAGTGACTCCAAGTTCCATGATGATAGGGGCTCATTTTTCCATCACTGTAATCTATCATAACTCTGGAGCTTACTTGGGCGTACGGCATAAAACAAGCATGTGTAGTACACATACAAAGGTCAATGTGACTCCAGTATAGAATATAATGGGAGAATGACAAGAGATGAGATTCTTTCAGATGGCAAGGACTGTTGGTATAATGCGGTTGTTGAATGTATACAATTTACCTTTGTTCATTCACATGCTTATTTTCTCTGCACCACTATCTGCTTTCAATATGGACACTGCATTGTGATGTTTATTCTAAGCATCACCTGTCTCATGTTAGTGTAAACATGCTACCATTTGTTCTCTGTATTGCCAATAAAACAACCAGCCAGTGCTGATCAGTGGAGAAAATAGGTTGGGGCATCCTGGTCTAGAGGGGAAGAGAAAGAAGTGAGTGGGAGGAGGGTTTGCAGAAGAGAGATCCGAGAGGAGAGGACCTGGAGACATCAGGAGAAATGAACTGGACCTAAGATATGACTAAATGCAAGCTGAATGTGGGAAATTTGAATGGGAGGAAGCTACGTGGGCTTGGAGGTTTAGGATGGAGTAATTATTGCCTAGCATTGTGCTCTAGGTTAATTAAATAAACCTTAATCTTGGTGTGGTGACTTGGGTGTACAGCTAGTTTAGGGATAACTGCTGTTTAACTAAAAGATAAACCAATAATAAATATTAATAAACAACAAAGGACAGTTTATTATATACTTTTTATGCTATGCTAAAGGATTTTGATTTCATATTAGCTGATAATGTTCCTGCATAATTTTCATATACCTGATATCCCTTTTAGAAAGGGTATTTGCCATTCAAAGAGGAAACGTGCCCACCTCAAAGCTGATGATACTAGAGTAGAAACACTACATAGAATGTGGAGAAGATAAGGGTGGGATGTAAGACCATACTTGGGGGGGGGGTAGACATGCCCAAGGTGCATACAAGAGATCTTTGCAGGTACAAGTGGTTTAATGGTGACTAACCATGAGTGAGGAGAATCTTGCAGGTAACTCCCATTTTTTTTTTAGAATAGATAAAAAATCATGGATGGATGGATGGATGGATGGATGGGTGGATAAGTAAGTTAAAGCAGTAAGTCAATGAGCTGGCAAGATGGCTCAGTGACTAAAGATGCTTGTTGCCAAGCCTGACAACCTGAATTTAATTTCTGGGATCCACATAGTGGAAGGAGAGAGCCAGATTCCTCAAGCTGTTCAATCACCTCTATACATGTACTGTGGGACTTGTGTGCCACTAGTGTATGTATGTATGGCACACAAGTCCCACAGTAACTAACTAGCTAGCTAGCTAACTAACTAACTAACTAACTAACTAACTAACTAACTAACTAACTAACTAAGTAGATAAGCATTTAGACAGACAGATAGAATAGATGATAGATAGATAGATAGATAGATAGATAGATAGATAGATAGATAGATAGATAGATAGATAGATAGATAGATCGATCATAGCAGTAAGGTAAATGTGTGCACATCCAATGTGCTATCCCATTCCAAACTCCATCCACATCTGTCATCTCCAAATCTCTTCACATTTTCCTAAAGAACCTACATTCCTTTTTTTTTTTTTTTTTTTTGTTAACCTTTCCATAAAAGACACACCACAGAGTCCCTTTTCCAGTAATCTGGAGGATATGTTGGCAAATCATTTTATTTAAGAAACTTAAATCTTTGCATATTTAGTTGTCCAATGTAGATTCTGGAATTGCTCCCTAACATAGACTGAAGGATGAGTGTATGCAACTGTGCAAATGTAATTTAGCATCTTATTCCATTTAAGGCCAGACATTTAGGACTAGCAATGTAGCTTAGTTAACATTTGTCTTATGGACATTTGGCCATGGATTCCACCCCCAAGTAATGCCTAAATCTTGTGAGATGGCACATGCCTATAACCTTAGCACTCAGGAGGGTGACCAGAAGAACCAGAAGTTCAAGGCCATCTTTTAGTACATAAGTGATTTTGAGGCCAGCTTGATGAGCTACATAAAAATTGTCCTTCTATGCTTTTTTCTATACCCACCAACTTGAGCTACATGAAATGCAATGAAAAACATGCGTATGTTATTGACCTGCCATAGATGAAAACCTTCCCTTGAAAAGCACAATCCTAACCATTAATTATTTTTCAGATCATTGTGTTTGAGTGCAGAAGCTATTTGATCAGAGGTAGCCAGGATTTTTAATTACTCTCAGCTGAATTCTGAGTTAGGACAATTTCACCTTCAAGGTAAAAGAGGAAATGTTCACATGATGCATTTTTGCAAATAAATAGTTAGCTGTCTCTGGAAAGTCAGACTTACAGTCAGAGTAACTCATATACTCCATAGACGCTCTGGCCTCACTATGTCTTCCCTTGACCTACCTTACTATTTTTTTTTCTGTAAAGGGCTTTTTCTAAGTGTCAGTGCTCCAGGAATAGATGAAGCAAGCCTGTGATGCAGACCATTGCACCCCAATTTTGTTTAAACTGCCGTTCATTATTCTCTTCCTGCCCTTATTCGGGACCTCATTGTTCATTACTCTTTCATCACTCTGTGATTAGACTAATTTGTATATGTCCCTTGTATATTGGCCACATAATGAAATCATCATCTCTGCATCTACAGGGTGTTTTACTTTGATTATTCACAGGCTAATTCGCTTTACAAAGTCATTTGATCATTTTATAACACAAGGGGCGAACCTCTGAGACATGCGCTCAACGCAGACAAATATTTACTGAGCATCCTTGAGGTGACAGACACTCTCTTAGGCCCTGGAAAAACAGACAAGAATCCCTGTCATTGGGAACCTTACATATTGGAGAGTGAAGACAGCAACATATTAGTGAAATAATCTGTATGTGAGTGGATAAAAGGTGTTGTGTAAAAGAAGAATAAGAAAAGCCTTATTTAACTAAAGGCCTGTGTTCTTTCAAATCTGATTTTCAAAAACTTTCAATCCAGTTGATGAGGACAGAGAGGAAACTGTGGTCCAGATGTAATATATGAGAGAACTGAAAAAAAAAAAGAACTAATGCAGTGAATGGATGTTACTACTACTTTTCAATGAAATCTGCAGCTTGATAAGTGTATATGACATCAATAGCAAAACTTAAGGCCTTCCCAATTTAGTTCCTTAAGGAAATGCCTTAGGTCTCCTATTTCTCCTCATCACCCTCAATTAATGATACAGAAAAGGAAGACTACTAACCATCATGGGCACAGGATTTAGTCCACCATACATCTTGACTGAAGGATCCTGCATCAGACCAGTGGTCACCTGAGGATTCCAGGGAATCCTTGCCTTCCCAGAGATAGTGCTAGGGAGACAGTGTACAACTAGCTCTTATCATCCTGTGATGGTTTTGGCCTCCATGCTACCACATTACTGTGTCTGCTGCTCCAGCTGCCCACAGAGCAGTTTTGCTAACATGCAGGCTTTATAGTACTCAGAAGTGTTGCAGATGCCTGTGTCTTTAAACGATGTCACATTTTTTTAATTTTATTTTTTTCTTATTAGTTACATTTTATTAACTCTGTATCCCAGCTGTATCCTGCTCCCTCATTCCCTCCTAATCCCACCCTCCCTCCCTCCCTCAGCTTCTCCCTGCCCCTTTCCAAGTCCACTGATTGGGGGGACCTCCTCCCCATTCATCTGATCCTATTTTATCAGGTATCTTCAGGACTGGCTGCAAAGCCCTCCTCTGTGGCCTAACAGGACTGCTCCTCCCTTGGGGGGGGGCGATGGGGAGGTCAAAGAGCCAACCATTGAGTTCCTGTTAGAAATAGTCCTTGTTCCCCTCACTATGGGAAACCAATTGGTTACTGAGCTACCACGGGCTACATCTGAGCGGAGGTTCTAGGTTATATCCATACATGGTCATGGTCCTTGATTGAGTGTCAGTCTCAGAAAAGACCCTGTGCCCAGATATATTTGGTCCTTGTGGAGCTCCGATCCTTTCCACATCATACTAACTCCCCTTCTTTCATATGATTCCCTGTACTCTGCCAAAGGTTTGGTTATGACTCTCAGTATCTGCTTTGAAACACTGCTAGGTAGAGTCTTTCAGATGCCTTCTGTGGTAGACTCCTGTCATATGTTCAATGCACATCCCATCTGTCTTTCTAAATGAGGATTGATCATCTTACCTTGTGTCTACTCTCTTGATTATCTTTTTTAGGTGTATAGATTTCATTATGTTTATCATATCTTATAGGTCTATATAAGCGAGTATATACCGTGTTTATCTTTCTCCTTCTGGGATATTTCACTCAGAATGTCAAATTTTGCTTAAGTTTGTAATAATTACCGAGTTAGGGCTTTCCAAACAAATCACCAGCCTTGGGATCATTATGTAATATTTTAAAAAATTCATTTCCAATTTTAGTTTATTGTAGTTTTTAGCTAACGGTAATAAGATATTATCAAGTCAGGGTGTCTCCTCAGCAAAGGATCACCCACTGGATAAATACAATTATGTAAGAAGGCCTCAGAGAGTGCATTTTAACTAACACCTCGAGGAGTCTTACTTAATGAAGTCCATTTTCATGTAGCTATCTAAAGGAAAAGAGTAGTTTGTGCAGGGAAAATAAGCTATGCAACACCTAGCTATGGTTGTGAATCAGCAAAGGACCCTATGTCATTGATGGAGTTAATCAAGAAAACACACTTAAGATGCATGAATAAGGGGCAGTGCTGTTATTCAGGTTCTCAGGGGCCACTCTCAGAACTTTGACTTTTAGCAGAATATCTAAAGGCTAAATTTCTATTAGTGGATCATTTTGTTTGCTACCTCGAGGACTGACTGTAAGGGGGATCAAGTAAGATGGAAGTAGCAGTAATCTGGGTGAGAGAAGCTGGTGGATCTCTCTATTTACTGTAGACACTTTGAGCAGTAAAGGCATTCTGAATAATATTTTCTGGGCTGATCCTGCAGTATTTGCCAAAAACAAAACAAAAAACAAACAAACAAAAAATGTGAAGATTGGGCATGAGAGAATGAGAAGTCAAGGACGGCACTAGGATTTTGCTCTTTTCTAGTACTGGTCTCCCCTACGTGCTGTCTGTGAACCCACACATCCCTGCCACACAGCAGCAATAGACCTGGCTTGCCAGAGGCCAAAGGGTGTTGGTGGTAGAGACTCCACAGCTGGCTTAAAGAGGCCGCAGCCAGCTTTGCATCACTAAAAGGTTCAGCAGAGGAAGTAGACAAGACAAAGGAGGGGATAGCAGCAACTTCAAGGGCAGCTACAGAAAAGGCTGCCACATGTCTGTTTTGTCCCCAGACCACGCAGATCAATTGGCCTGGGAAGGGAGAGCTCTTGTGATGCAGGTTGTGCAGGAACTGGAAGGAGCTGGGTGAGAACATTATGTTTATGAACAAGCCAATTTTATAACAGTAAATTCTGCACATTTTATATATGGCATCTATGGCAACAAAAGGAGTCATGAAAGTTAAAGTAATTCAGGATTTGAAAAGAGAGAAAAAATGGGGGATATAAATGGCAATAGATGGGGTTAGCATGGTCAGATTTGCATTATATCCATTTATGAATTGCTAATACCAGACTGTCTTGATTGCTAGAATTTTGAGATATCATTTGAAATTATACATGATAGCTCCAATTTTCTTAGCAAGTTTTTTTTTTTTCCCCTTTGGCTATCTGGGGTCTTTCGTGGTTTCATATAAACATTAGATTCGTTTCTGTTTCTGTTATGAGTGCCATTGAAACTGTGCTAGAGAGTGTACTAAATTCATATGTTGCTCTGGGTAGGTTGGCCCTTTTATCTATATGAACTCTGTCAATACATGAAGAAAGAATAGCTCTCTGTTTTTGTCTCCAGTTTCTTACATCACGTTTTAGAGTTTTCAGTGTACAGATATTTTAGTATGTTGATTCCCAAGCATTGTATTTATTTTTAATAAATGTCGTTTCCTTGATTTCTTTTTCTGATAGGCAGGCATTGCGGTAAAACCTAGAACTGATTTGTGTATGTTCTCTTTACATCATTCCTTTTAGTGGTTTTATTAAGTAGGCCTAATATGTGAAGAGTTTGAGTTTTTTCTTCCAGTTATCCAATTCATGGCTATATAATTGTTATAGTGATCCCTTATAATCTATTTTAATATGCCCTTTTTAATTTCTATTCTTATTATAACTCTCTCTCTCTTATTAATCTAAGTATTTGCCCTTTGTTCATGTTTGCTTTGATCTTTGTGGTTTCTGTTACTTCTGAGTTTACTCTGCTCCTTTGTACCCTACTTTTACATCTTATTTCTTTTAATTTTTCTTTTATTATTTTAATTATTTCTTTTAATTTTTGAAACTATAATTGCCATTTACCAGTATAACGTTATTTTATTTTTCTTCTTGCATTTTGAGACAGGGTGTACAGGAACCCAGGCTGGCCTTAAATGTGTTAAGTAATTGACAATGACCTTGAATTCCTGATCCTCCTACTTCCCCTTCCTGTTGCTAGATCTACAAGCATGCATGATCATACCCAGCTCTTATAACTATAATTTTGCTTGTTTTAAAGATGCATTTTGTTATTAACTATGTGTATGTATGGATCTGTATCTAACTATGCACACATGACTATAGACCATAGACCAGGGGCATTGGCTCTCCTGAAGCTGGAGTTATAGGTGGTTCTGACACAAGTGCTAAGACTTGAACTCCCATCTTCTGTAGGAGCAATATGCACTCACCATACTACCTTTTTTACATCCCATAATTTTAGTAAGTTGTGTTTTCGTTTTTTTCATTTATATTTAATTTTAATCTAGTTTTGATTTCCTCTTGTTGAAGCACAAACTATTTAATTTCCATGTATTTGTATGTTTTTAATTAAATTTTTATTTTTTATATTAATTACAGTTTATTTACTTTGTATCCCAGCTGTAGCCCTCTCCCTCATTCCCTCTCAATCCCGCCCTCCCTCCCTCCCTCATCTCCTTCCTGCCCCTCTCTAAATCCACTGATTGGGGAGGTCCTCCTCCCCTTCCATCTGACCCTAGCTTATCAGGTCTCATCAGGACTGGCTACAATGTCCTCCTCTGTGGCCTAGCAATGCTGCTCCTTCCTCGGGGGAGGTCAAAGAGCCAGACATTGAGTTCACCTCAGAGACAGCCCTTTTTCCCCTAACTAAGGAACCTACTTGGATACTGGGCTACATTTGTATGTTGTTGTTAATATCTTTTTTTTTTTTTTTTTTTTTTGGCTTTAGAAAAACTCAATTAGCTTTACCTTTCTTAAGCGGTATTAACTACTGAGCAAGAAAATCATGCACAGACTAAATGTCTGCCTCACAAAGGTATGAGCTGTTTTGACCTTGGCCCTTTCCTCAGACTCAGGGTGGCAACAATGTTAGCATAGGAGACATAAGTGCCAATACAGCCTTCTTTCTCAAGAACCAGCCAATGCTCACCAGTTAGATTTCAGGTAAGACTCAAAAAACACAAGTACTGTGTATTTATGCTCTTCTTCCCACCCCGCTCCCCCCCCCAAAAAAAAAAAAAAACTGTGAGTCCTTCTTTGAAACTGCTTCTGGGAGGCTTAGAGAGGCTCCAGACCCCACTCCTATCGCCTGAGTCCTCCCCAGCCCTGGAGGAGGACCAAACACAGCTGGGAAGCCACAGAGGAAGAAGATGCAGGCAGTCCTGATGAGACTTGATAGGTTAGGGTCAGATGGGAAGGGAGGGGGATAGGGGGAAAGTGGGAGACATGGTGGGACCAGGAAGGGATAAGGGAGGGGACTACAACTGGTATACAATGTGAAAAAATTTTTCAAAAGAAGCAGAATGAAAGAAAGAAATAAGTCTGAAGCTAAATGGAATAAAGAAAGTTGTGACCTCAGGGCAAGATCCCACACAGCTAAGCTTCCTACCTGTGAAAAGAAATTAAAGAAAAACTTAAGCAGTGAAGGTAACCATCAAAAAACAGATAACTGAGGCAAATGTAATTGAACAAGGAGGTCATGTTCCAGCAGAACTTGGCAACTTCAGCTATGTGGTTCTGGTTTTAGAGTCAAGAATACAAGAGGTTGTGGAATCTCCCTCAGAGTCTAAGGAAAGACACTGAGGCCAGGCGTATGTCAAGGGTTTCCTGAATGGAGGTTTAGAGAGACCACTGCATGTAGCTGTGAAGGTGAAGCCCTGAGTTGCTTTGGAGACCCCAAGATGTTGGAGGTGACAGAGCTGTGGGATACCTGCCAAGGAGAACTGCAGACCAGGTATGGGACCAGCCCAAGAGAAAGAAGTATGTTGCAGTCAACAAAGCTGAAAGGAGTTGGAGATCTTGATTATGAGTTTGAATTCACCTGGAAACACCAACAGATTGATTTAAAACTATAATTAGCCCAATTTTTATTTAAGCTGCAGCTGATCACAGTATCCCTGGTAGGATTTTTTACTTACCCACCTTAAAGTGTGTGTGTGGAGGTGTGACTTTCACAGGCAAGTTACAATGACTTCATTCCTGTAGAATTTACAGCTTTTTGAGGGTGAGAAACCACCATGAGAAACCACCTTACTCCTAGCTACAGGAGCAACTGTCTCACTCTGCCTGGATGTAGCGATGATAAGTGGAATTTACAGAAACCAGAGTAAGTGGTTAACCATCTCACAATAGTTTTACAATTCTGGGGTAGGTGCAAGGATTCAGAATGTTAGGAGCTTATCTTTTATGAATTTATAATAGGTTCCTAGCACAAAATGGAGTTTTCCTTGGCCATCATAATCAGAAGAGTGCTTGGACATCAGACAGGAATATGCAGAATGTGGCATTTTCCCTGCTAGTTTTGAACTTGCTTTGGTCCAGTATTTTCTCACTACGCTCTCTTTTGGAAAGGTATGGTATATTCTGTGCCGTTGTATTTTGGAAGTATGTGATCTGTGTTTTGCTTTTTAGTTTACAGTTAAGATGTTGCATGAGTCTCAGAAGAGACTTTGAACTGTTTCCATTAATTTATTTACTTATTTGTTTTACATCCTGATCACATCCCCCAACCAACCCCCTCTCCTGTCCTCCATGTCCCACCCTCAAAGAAGGGAGGTGCTCCAATGGATACCAACCCGCATTGGCACATCAAGTCTCAGCAGGACTAAGGGCGTCCTCTCCCACTGAGGCCAGACAAGGCAGCCCAGCTAGGGGAAAGGGATCCAAAAGCAGGCAACAGAATCAGAGATAGCCTCTACTCCCATTGTTAGGGGACCCACATGTTGGCCAAGCTCCACATTTGTTACATATGCGTAAGGGGCCTAGGTCCAGCACATACATGCTCCTTGGTTGGTGGTTCAATCTCTGTCAGCCCCCATGGAACCCAGGTTATTTTACTCTGCCAGTCTTCTTATGGTGTCTTTGACCCCTCTGGCTCCCTCAATCCTCACCCCTACTCTTCCTCCAAACTCTCAGGAACTCAGCCTATTGTTTGGCTGTGGGTCTCTGCATCTGTTTTCATCAGCTGCTGGATGAAGACTCTGAGAAAACTCTATGCCAAGCTCCTGGGTGCAATCATTGCAGAGTATCATTAACAGTGTCAGGGATTGGCTCACTCCCATGGAAGTAGATATTAGCAATAAAGTACAGGATAACTATGCTATAATCCACAAACCCAAAGAAGCTAAATAATTACGGTTCAAGGGAGGATGCTTGAATCTCACTCAGAGGGGAAATAAACTAGACATCAGAAGTGGATGGAAGGAGGGAACTAGGTGAGAGAGGGGGTAGGGAGGGGAACAAGGTGGGGATCAGATGTTGAGAGAGGTGGGGAGAGGGCTGGGAGAGAGAACAGAAACCAGTGGTGGGGGACTCCCTGGGACAGCCAGAGATCTGAAATGAGGGAGATGCCTAAGAGTCTATGGGGATGATCCTAGCTGAGACTCCTAGCAATGGGAGATATGGAGCCTGAAGTGGTCGCCTCCTGGAGCCATACATTATTTACAGTGGAGCAAGGGGGATACCAAATCACCCAACAATACCTTCCACCCAAATTTTGTCCTGTCTACAAGATGTGCAGGGATAAAGAGAGAGCAGAGATTGAGGGAATGGCCCACCAATGATGGGCTCAACTTGAAACCCATCCCATGGGAAAGAGCCAAATTTGGACTTTTAAACAGCGCTGAGACTGTAATAGACTATGGGGACTTTTAAAGTAGTTTAATATATTTTAATAGCAAACTTATAAGAGCAGCACAGAAGACAGACAACATTAAAAACATGTTCTTGCATGTAGGACAACTCCGTTAGAAAAGTATAGTGAATGGATGGAATCTACAGTCTGATAAAAATGCTACAAACACCCTTTAGTTACTGTCAATAAGAAATTTACTTATTTTTTACAAAATCTAAATGCTGGCATTGTACAGAACTTTTTTTAGTGTGGTAAATTTTTTTAATAATTTTTATTTTTATTAATTACAGTTTATTCACTTTGTATCCCCCTTGTACCTCTCCCCCTTCTCCCCTCCCAATCCCAACCTCCCTCTTCCCCACCCGTGTCCCTCTCCCAGTCCACTGAAAAGGGAGGTCCTCCTCCCCTTCCCTCTGATCCTAGTCTATCAGGTCTCATCAGGAGTGGCTGAATTGTCTTCTTCTGTGGCCTAGTAAGGCAGCTTTCCTCTCAGGGAGAGGTGATCAAAAAGCAGGCCAATCAGTTCATGTCAAAGACAGTCCCTATCCCCATTACTATGGAGGCCACTTGGATACTGAACTGCCATAGGCTACCTTTGTGCAGGGGTTCCAGGCCATCTCCATGAGTGGTCCTTGGCTGGAGTATCAGTTTCAGAAAAACCTCCCTGCATCAAACTAAAGTCCAAGTGAATCAAAGACCTCAACATAAAACCAGATACATTAAATCGGTTAAAAGAAAAAGTGGGAAAGAGCCTTGAACTCATTGGCACAGGAGACAACTTCCTGAACAGAACACCAACAGCACAGGCTCTAAGAGCAACAATCAATAAATGGGACCTCATGAAACTGAAAAGCTTCTGTAAAGCAAAGAACAATGTCGTCAGAACAAACGACAGCCTACAGATTAGGAAAGGATCTTCACCAACCCTATATCTGACAGAAAGCTAATATCCAGAATATAGAAAGAACTCAAGAAGTTAAGCAGCAACAAATCAAGTAATCCTATTAAAAAATGGGGTACAGAGCTAAACAGAGAATTCTCAATAGAGGAATATCAAATGGCAGAAAAACACTTAAAGAAATGTTCAACGCCCTTCCTCATTGGGGAAATGCAAATCAAAACGACCCTGTACAGAATTTTTTAACAGGTTTATTTAGAATAGTTATAAATTTGAACCGTTCAAATGTGTTCACTAAAGCATTTTGCTTGCAATAATGCATTACATCTCGCATTCGTGTTAAAAATTCACACACAAATGAAAATGGAAAAACTGCCAATACCCGATTTCTGTCCCCTATTTTTCCACTCACAAACATATACTTAGGTACCTTTTGACCCCATGGAAATATATCTAACATTCAGAACTAGTGATAGCAGGAAGAAGAAGAAAAAAAGTTTTGAGAATGAAATGTTTTCTCCCAGAGTGGACTCTTAAGCCTGTTCTCCTCATATATAGCATAATAGCTGGATATCTCTTGGCATAACTGTTACGTTTGGCATGGATAGCACACAGGTTGGTATCTTCAAAAAGGCCAACCAGATAGGCCTCACTTGCCTCCTGCAAAGTACCAATAGCCGCACTCTGGAAGGACAGATCCATTTTGAAGTCCTGAGCAATCTTTCAAACCAGGTGCCGGAAGGGGAGCTTGCAAATGACAAGTTCTTTTTTGTTGTTGTTGTTTTGTTGGTTTTTAGAGACGGGGTTTTTCTGTGTAGCCTTGGCTTATTTTGGACTGCCTTTGTAGCCCAGGCTGGCCTTGAACTCCCAGAGATTCACCTGCCTCTGCCTCCCAAGAGCTGGGGTTAAAGGTGTTCGGTACCACTGTCTCACGAATGGACTTCCTGTAACAATGAGGTTTCTTCACCCTTCCAGTAGAGGGAGAACTCTTGCGAATGGCTTTCGTAGCTAGTTGTTTCTGGGTGTTTTACTACCAGTAGATTTGCCGGCAGTCTGCTTTGTATGAGGTATGGTAAGGGCACCTCATTACCTAGCCTCCTTCTCCTTCGGCTGGATCTCGGCAAGTGAGAGGTGGCGCTAGTGTTATGGAACCAACTATAGGGACTTTTTTTTTTTTTTACTTTTTAAAAACTTTTTATTAATTACAGTTTATTCACTTTGAATTCCAGCTGTAGCTCCCTCTCCCATCCTCTCACAATCCCACCCTCACTCCCTCTTCTTCTCCTATGCCCCTCCCCCATAGGGACCTTTGAAGTTGGACTGAAAACTTTTCTGCATTATGATACGGCTACAAGCTTGTGGGGACCAGGGAGTGGAATAAGGTAGTTTGAATAATATGGCCACTGTAGTGTCATATATTTGAATGCTTAGAAGCTGGGGAGTATTACTATTTGAAAAGATCAGAAAGTGTAGCCTTGTTAGGAGGGGGTGTGTCACTGGGGTGAGTTTTGAGGTTTCTAAATCAAAATGCTCATCCCAGTTCTCTCCCCTCAGCTTATGGATCCGGATACACTCCCCAGCTACTGCTGTAGCGTCTGCATGCATACTGCCAAGTTCCCTGTCGTGATGATAATGGACTAAAAGCATAAGCAAGCCCCCAATTAAATGCTGTCTCTCAAAGAGTTGCGTTAGTTATGGTGTCTTTTCACAGCAATAGATTAGTGACTAAGACAAATACCTCGAAATTTTCAATTACATTTATTTTTAGCGCGCTCTTGTGTGTGTGTGTGTGTGTGTGTGTGTGTGTGTGTGTGTGTGCATGTGTGCATGTGCCACAGGATAGGTGTGGGGGTCAGAGGACAAACTTGCAGGAGTTGGTTCTCCCCTTCCATTGTTTTGGTCCTAGGAATCTATCTCAGATTGTGAGGCTGGTAGCAAGCGCCTTTCCCTATGGAGCCATGTCACTGGCTATTGTAATAACTTTTAGAAATTGTTTTTCTACTATTTCAGTTTCTGGATCATCTCAAGGTCATCACTTGTTAATTATCCCCTCCCCAATAATGGGTCATATTTTCTTGATTCTTCAAAATAGTACTTTTGGATTGTACTACTTCACTTTTCTTTTTTCTAGCAATACTTGGGATCAAACCCAGGAAACCCAGGCCTTGAACACTCTGCTTGAGTGCTCTAACACTGAGCCTAATGCCAAGTGATGGCTTACATCCTGAACATCATGAATAGTGTATTATGAGGATCTCCATTTTTAATCATTCTTTGAAGAATATTAGGTATTCAGTTATTATAGGTTCAGAGCAAAAGGTCTGCCCTACTTTATACTACATGTGGTTCAAATCTCTTTTCAGGAACGTAAAACAATGATACACTGATTTAGATTCATCATTCCCATGAGTCCATGAGAGGTGAGTCTAAGATATCATGGTTGACATTCCAAAATGAAGGAGGTGTTCTTATTCTGATGTCAATATGGCTTCAATAACCTCTGATTTACAATGGTTCCTTTTTCTGTTTTTCTCCTGTCACAGCAGTAGTGCATTGTTTATAACCCCCAACGTATCCCTCCACAATTGAGTTTCAGTATTAAAAAAACAAAACAAAACAAACCACAAAGAGTTACAAGTAGAAAAGCAGTAGGTTGCTTTTCCAAGTTATGCCTTCTGCTATAATCTACTTCTTTTGTTTTTGAAGAGTTATCAAGTTATCAGATGATTGTAATCTATATCTTTACAATGATAGAATCCACATATGATCAAATTTATCACTTTAAACTGGACGTGTCCTTGAAAGTTAAATGAACTTTCTGATGATCCTCAGAGATATTTGCAACAAAAAGCACAATTAAATTGAGAGCATTTTGGTCACTTTAAAAGGAAATCTTTTATATATATAACATATATTTTACACACACACACACACACACACACACACACACACACACACACACACAGTTTCTTCCTCCCCTTCCTCACCCCATCCACTCCTCTTTTTCTTCTCAGAAAAGGGCAGGCCTCCCATAGGTATAAACCAACCATGGCATATCAAGTTACAGCAGGACTTAAGACTAGTCACGTCTTCTTCTATTAAGACTAGACAAGGCAACCCAGTAGGAGGAAAAGGTCCCAAAGGCAAGCAACAGAGTCAGAGAGAGTCCATGATCACCATTAGGAGTCACACATGAAGACTCAGCTACACAATGATTACATATGTACAGGGGGCCTAGGTCAGACCCATGTAGGCTCCCTGACTGTACGTTTATTCTCCGTGAGCCCCTGTGAGCCCATGTTAGTTGATTCTGTAGGTTTGCTTGTGGTGTCCTTGACCCCTCTGATTCCTACAATCCTTCCTCCCCCTCTTCTATAGGATTCCCCAAAATCTGAAATATTATAAGATGATGAGCTGGTTTAGTGAATAAAGGTACTTGCTGCCAAGACTGGTGATCTGCATTTGATCCCTGGGACCTACATTGTGGAAAGAAGGAAAGAACTGAATCCTGCAAGTTGTCCTGTAACCTCACACAGGTACCATGGCATACACCCTGTGCCTGCCTCCGTAGAAGAAAAAAAATGTAAAATAAATCGTATGACTTCAGGTATTACCAAGCCATCCCCTACTACCACAACCAAGATTTAACTATGTAAATTCTCCTTGTCTTACCATGTTTAGGATTCCATATTCTGGACTTTAATATGAGCAGAATTGTATTTTCTGTGGCTTTGGGACTGACTTCTTTCACTTGCCATAAGGACCATCCATGTTGTAGTACCTTGCTGCTTTTATGGCTTGAATAAGAGCCCACTATATTGCTATAGTAAATTATTTTAGGATAGGGTCTCACAATTTAGCCCTAGCTGGCCTGAGATTTGCTATGTAGGCCACAATGGACTCAAATATCCACCTCCACTGCCTCACAAGTACTGGGATGAAAGGAGTGTTCACCACACAAGGCTGCTATAGTGTATTCATATTTTGTTTATTCCTTTAATGGGATAGATACCTACATCTGTGATTGTTTGCAGCTTTGGTTTTATAGAACATGTTGCTGTGAGCAGTTGTGTGAAACTTTCTGTGTACATATGTTGTTTTTTTTTTTCTTTCTTCAGTCTGCACTTAGCAATGTAATTACTGGGCCAGGTATCAATTCTCTGTTAAATTATTTGAGGACCTACAGGACTGTTTTCCACACTTTGCATCCTTACTCGAACAAGAGTTTAGATTTTTCTACACCCCCAGAAACATTTTTTTCCTTTTTTTAAATTTTTTATTTAACTTTTATTAATTACACTTTATTCATTTTGTATCCCCTCATAAGCCCCTCCCTCCTCCCCTCCCGGTCCCCCCTCCCCCCCCTTTCTGCATGCATGCCCCTCCCCAAGTCCACTGATAGGGGAGGTCCTCCTCTCCTTCTTTCTGATCTTAGTCTATCAGTTCTCATTTTTGGTTTAGCCATCTGAGAATGTTTTTAGTGGAACCTCATTGTGGTTTTGTTTTCTGTACTGGTAACTATTGATTTTGAATATCATTTTTATGGCTTATTGGTTATTTGTGTACCTTCGTATTAATTGTTTGTTTAAATACTTTGGCTGTTTGAAATGGGGTTCTTTCTATAAGCTTGAAATATTTTCTCTCATTATTTTAGATTATTTAAATATTCTATGTTCCTTTTATAAAAGATAACTTTTTTTCTCACATAATATATCCCCTCTCTTTACCCTCGCAGTTCTTCCCTATCTTCCCTCCTATCTTTATATACCCACTTTCTGTCTCTTATTAAAAAACAAACAGGCCTCTAGGGAATAAAAATGTAAACTATAATATGATATGATATAATAAATAATATAATAATATAAACTATAATATAATAAATAATAATATAATATATGTCATATAATATATAATTAATATAATATAATATATAATATAATGATTATTATATAAAATATAATAAAATGAATGATAATATAAAATATAATCTACAATATAATAAATAATATAATGTCATAATATAAAATATAATATATGTTAATTATTATATATAATTAATATGATATAATAACATATAATATAATATGATATGATAAAAAACCCAACATATCAATAAGACAAAACAAAAAAAGAGCCTAAGAAAGGACAAAAGAAAGAGACACGGGCACAGAAATCTACACGTTTGAATACTCAAGAATCCCCACACTTAAGAATTCCACCCATAAAAATCACTAAACTGGAAGTCATAGTATATATGTGAAGGACCTGTAGGGTAAAAAGAGAGAAAAATATACAACCAATAATGATTTTTGAGAGAAAGAAAACTCTAACATTATGATAGAAGGAACCTCCAAAGATGCCGCTGAGCTCATTTTCTGTTGGCCATCTATTGCTGGGCATGTGGCCTACCCTTAGGAGTAGTTGGTTTCTCCAGTGAGACTCCCTTGGAGAAAACTAAATTTTTATTTGCCAGTGTTTATCAATTAGAGATGGCTTCTGGGTTAGGGATTGGGCATGTGTCCACATCTCCTTTCAGCTGTAGGACCCCATCTGGTACAGACCCATGCAGGCCCTGGGCATGCTGCCTCAGACTATGTGAGTTCATATCAACATTGATCAAGTTGATTTAGAGGGTATTGTTTCCTTGGTGTCTTCCATCCCCTCTGGCTCTTACACTCTTTCTGCCTCCTTTTCTACAAGATTCCATCATATTTAGCTATATTTTGCTTTTAAATTTTTTGGTAGTTATCAGAGCATAAACTTTGAATTTTATATTTTTCCTAAGAATCTTGTTCTTTCATTCTTTTTTTTTGTATTTTATTTTTTTCTTATCAGTTACATTTTATTAACTCTGTACCCCAGCCGTGTCCCGATCCCTCATTCCCTCCCAGTCCCTCCCTCCCTCCCTCCCTCATCTCCACCATGCCCCTTGCCAAGTCCACTGATAGGGGGGACCTCCTCCCCATTCCTCTGATCCTGTTTTATCAGGTATCTTCAGGACTGGCTGCAAAGCTCTCCTCTGTGGCCTAACAGGACTGCTCCTCCCTTGGGGGGTGGGGAGGCCAAAGAGCCAGTCATTGAGTTCCTGTTAGAAATAGTCCTTGTTCCCCTCACTATGGGAAACCAATTGGTTACTGAGCTACCACAGGCTACATCTGAGCAGAGGTTTTAGGTTACATTCATACATGGTCCTTGGTTGCATGTCAGTCTCAGAAAAGACCCTATGCCCAGATATCTTTGGTCCTTGTGGAGCTCCTATCCTTTCCTCATCAGATTAACTCCCCTTCTTCCTTATGATTCCCTGTACTCTGCCAAAGGTTTGGTCATGAGACTTTGCTTTGGAAACACTGCTAGTTAGAGTCTTTCCAATGCGCTCAGTAGACTCCTGTCAATGTTCAATGCGCATCCCATCTGTCTTTCAAAATGAGGATTGATAATCTTACCCCATGTCCGCTCTCTTGATTATCTTTTTTAGGTGTATAGATTTCATTATGTTTATTATATCTTATAGGTCTATATAAGTGAGTATATACCGTGTTTGTCTTTCTCCTTCTGGGATATTTCACTCAGGATGATCTTTTCTAGATCCCACCATTTGCCTGCAAATTTCATGATTTCCTCCTTTTTGATTGCTGAGTAGTATTCCATTGTGTAAAAATACCACAATTTCTGTACCCATTCCTCCGTTGATGGACATCTGGGTTGTTTCCAGGTTTTGGCTATTACAAATAAAGCTGCTATAAACATAGTTGAGCAAATATCACTTTTGTGTACTTGAGCAAACTTTGGGTATATACCTAGCAGAGGTATAGCTGGGTCTTGAGAAAGCACTATTCCTAATTGTCTTAGAAAGCGCCAGATAGATTTCCAGAGTGGTTGTACCAGTTTACATTCCCACCAACAGTGGAGGAGGGTTCCCCTTTCTCCACAACCTCTTCAGCATGTGTTGTCCCTTGAGTTTTTCATTTTGGCCATTCTGATGGGTGTAAGGTGATATCTCAGGGTCGTTTTGATTTGCATTTCCCTGATGGCTAATGAGGATGAGCATTTCTTTAAGTGTTTCTCTGCCATTCGATATTCCTCTGTCGAGAATTCTCTGTTTAGCTCTGCTCCCCATTTTTTAAGTGGATTACTTGGTTTGCTGCTTTTCAGCTTCTTTAGTTCTTTGTATATACTCGATATTAGTCCTCTGTCAGATAAAGGGTTAGTGAAGATTCTTTCCCAATCTGTAGGCAGGCGTTTTGTTTTGATGACAGTGTCCTTTGCTTTACAGAAGCTGTTCAGTTTCATGAGGTCCCATTTATTGATTGTTGCTCTTAGAGCCTGTGCTGTTGGTGTTCTGTTCAGGAAGTTGTCTCCTGTGCCAATGAGTTCTAGGCTGTTCCCCACTTTTTCTTCTAACAGATTTAGAGTATCTGGTTTTATGTTGAGGTCTTTGATCCACTTGGACTTTAGTTTTGTGCAGGGTGATAAATAGAGATCTATTTTCATTTTTCTGCATGTGGACATCCAGTTGGACCAGCACCATTTGTTGAAGATGCTGTCTTTTTTCCATTAAATGGTTTTGGCTTCTTTGTCAAATATCGAGTATTCATAGGTGTGTGGGTTTATTTCTGGATCTTCTATGCGGTTCCATTGATCCTCCTTTCTGTTTTTATGCCAATACCATGCAGATTTTATTACTATTGCTTTGTAGTACAACTTGAGATCGGGGATGGAGATACCTCCAGATGATCTGTTGTTGTACAGGATTGTTTTGGAGATTCTGGGTTTTTTGTTTCTCCATATGAAGCTGAGAATCTTTTTTTCAAGGTCTGTAAAGAATTGAGTTGGTATTTTGATGGGAATTGCATTGAATCTGTAGATTGCTTTTGGCAGGATGGCCATTTTCACAATGTTAATCCTACCAATCCATGAGCACGGGAGATCTTTCCATCTTCTGAGATCTTCTTCAATTTCTTTCTTCAGAGACTTGAAGTTTTTCTCAAACAGGTCTTTCACTTGCTTGGTTAGAGTCACCCCAAGGTACTTTATGTGGTTAGTGGCTATTGTGAAAGGTGTTGTTTCCCTAATTTCTTTCTCGGCCCTTTTGTCTTTGGTATACAGGAGGGCTTCTGATTTTTTTGAGTTGATTTTGTATCCTGCCACTTTGCTGAAGGTGTTTATCAACTGGAGGAGTTCTCTGGTTGAATTTTTGGGGTTGCTCATATATACCATCATATCATCTGTGAATAGTGACACTTTGACCTCTTCCTTTCCGATTTGTATCCCCTTGATCTCCTTTAGTTGTCTTATTGCTCTGGCTAGGACTTCAAGTACTATGTTGAAGAGGTAGGGAGAGAGTGGGCAGCCTTGTCTTGTCCCTGATTTCAGTGGCATTGATTTAAGTTTCTCTCCATTGAGTTTGATGTTGGCTATCGGCTTGCTGTATATTGCCTTTACTATGTTTAGGTATGTGCCTTTTATTCCTGATCTCTCCAAGACTTTAAACATGAATGGGTGTTGGACTTTGTCAAATGCTTTTTCAGCATCTAAGGAGATGATCATGTGGTTTTTCTCCTTCAGTTTGTTTATGTGGTGGATTACATTGATGGATTTCCGTATGTTGAACCACCCTTGCATGCCTGGGATGAAGCCTACTTGGTCGTGGTGGATGATATCTTTGATGTGTTCTTGGATTCGGTTTGCAAGTATTTTATTGAGTATTTTTGCGTCAATGTTCATAAGAGAGATAGGTCTGAAGTTCTCTTTTTTTGTTGGGTCTTTGTGTGGTTTAGGTATCAGGGTGACTGTTGCTTCATAGAATGAGTTTGGTAATGTACCTTCTGTTTCTATTTTGTGGAATAGTTTGAGGAGAATTGGTGTGAGCACTTCTTTGAAGGTCTGGTAGAATTCCGCGCTGAAACCATCTGGCCCAGGGCTTTTTTTGGAGGGGAGACTGTGAATGACTGCTTCAATTTCCTTGGGGGATATTGGGCTGTTCAGTCTTTCTACCTGATCTTGACTTAATGTTGGAAGATGGAATCTATCAAGAAAATTGTCCATTTCATTTAGATTTTCAAATTTTGTGGCATATAGGCTTTTGTAGTATGACCTAATGATTGTTTGAATTTCCTCAGTGTCTGTAGTTATGTCACCCTTTTCATCTCTGATTTTGTTGATTTGGATAGATTCTCTCTGCTTTTTAGTTAGTTTGGCTAAGGGTTTGTCTATCTTGTTGATTTTCTCAAGGAACCAGCTTTTTGTTTCATTGATTCTTTGAATAGTTTTATTTGTTTCTAATTGATTGATTTCAGCCCTGAGTTTGATTATTTCCAGCCTTCTGCTCCTCTTGGGTGTATCTGCTTCTTTTTTTTCTAGGTTTTTCAGTTGGGCCATTAAGTTGTTTGTATGTGATGTTACGAATTTCTTCTTGCAAGCACTTAGTGCTATAAATTTTCCCCTGAGCACTGCTTTCAGTGTGTCCCACAAATTAGGGTATGTATACCTTAATTTTCATTGAATTCTAGGAAGTCTTTAATTTCTTTCTTTATTTCTTCCTTAACCCAGCTGTCGTTGAGTAACAGGTTGTTCAGTTTCCATGTGCGTGTAGGCAGTTTGTTATTTCTGTTGTTGTTGAGGTCCAGCTTAAGTCCATGGTGGTCAGATAGAATACAAGGGATTATTTCAATCTTTTTGTATCTGTTGAGGCTTTCTTTATGACCAACTATATGGTCTATTTTGGAGAACGTTCCATGTGGTGCTGAAAAGAAGGTATATTATTTTGAGTTTGGATGAAAAGATCTGTAGACGTCTATTAGGTCCATTTGATTTAGGGTCTCTGTAAGTGTTTTTATTTCCCTATTTGTTTTCTGTCTAGTTGATCTGTCCCTTGGTGAGAGTGGAGTGTTGAAGTCTCCCACTATTAGGGTTTTAGGATCAATGTGTGATTTAAGCTTTAATATTGTTTCATTTACGAATGTAGGTGCTCTTGTATTTGGGGCATAGATATTCAAAATTGTGATGTCCTCTTGGTGGATTTTTCCTTTGATGAGAATATAGTGGCCATCCTTATCTTTTTTGATTAACTTGGGTTGAAAGTCTATTTTATTAGATATTAGGTTGGCTACTCCCGCTTGTTTTCTGGAACCATTTGCTTGAAAGACATTTTTCCAGCCCTTTACTCTGAGGTAGTGTTTATCTTTGTTGCATAGGTGTGTTTCTTGGATGCAACAGAATGATGGATCCTGTTTCCGCAACCATTCTGTTAGTCTGTGTCTTTTAATTGGGTAGTTGAGCCCGTTAATGTTGATAGAAACTAGTGACCAACAATTGTTACTTACTTTAGGTGTGGTGTTGGTGGTGTCACTGAGTTTCATTGCTTGTCTTCTTTTGTTTTTGTTTTTTTGTTGTTGTTGTTGTGTAGTTATCTATTTCCTCTGTTTCCTTCGATGTAGTTGTTTTCTTTGGTTTGGAGTTTCCCTTCTAGTAACTTCTATAGAGCTGGGTTACTATGTAGATATTGTTTAATTTTGGTTTTGTTTTGGAATATCTTGAATTCCCCGTCTATGTTGATTGAAAGTTTTGCTGGGTATAGTAGTCTGGGTTGGAATCTGTGGTCCCTTAAGGACTGCATGATTTCTGTCCAGGCCCTTCTGGCTTTCATAGTTTCTGTTGCGAAATCTGGTGTGATTCTGATAGGTCTACCTTCATATGTTACTTGGCCTTTTTCCCTTGCTGCTTTTAGAATTATTTCTTTGTTTTGTAGGTTCAGTGTTTTGACTATGATGTGACGTGAAGAATTTCTTTTCTGGTCTAGTCTACTTGGTGTTCTGTAGGCCTCTTGTATGTTTATGGCCATCTCCTTCTTTAAGTTGGGAAAGTTTTCTTCTATAATTTTCTTGAAAATATTTTCTGGACCTTTGAGCCTGATGTCTTCTTTTTCTTCTACTCCTATTATTCTTAGGTTTTGTCTTTTCATGGTGTCCTTGATTTCTTGGATGTTTTGTGTTTGGAACTTTTCTGATTTTATTTTTTCTTTGAGAGACGTGTCAATTTCCGCAAGTGTATCTTCGGCTCCTGAGATTCTTTCTTCCATCTCTTGTATTCTGTTGGTGATGCTTACCTTTGTAGTTCCTGATCTTTTCTCTATGTTCTCCAGCTCCTGGTTTTTCTCTATTTGTGTTTTCTTTATTGATTCTAATTCTAATTTCTAAGGAAATGCACCATTTCCTTCATCTGTTTGAATGTGGACTCCTGCTTTTCAATGATAGCTTCTATTTTTTTGTCCGTTTCCTCTCTATGTATTACTAATTGTGCCTCTACTTCTTTGGGTATAATTGCCTGTATTCCTATGAGAGCTTTGTTTATTTCTTCTTTATTTGCCTTCATTTGTGTGGACATTTCTTTGAGAGCTTTGTGCATTTCTTCTCTGTTTGCCTCAATTTTCGTGGTCATTTCTCTGAGAGCACGATTTGTTTCCTCTTGGTTAGTCTCGATTTCTTTGGTTATTTCTCTGAGGGCTTTGTTCATTTCATCTCTATGGGCCTCTAGTAGCTGGAGAAACATAGTTTTGAGGTCATTTTCTTGTATATCTATTGAATTGAAGTGTCCATTGTTTTGTGGGGTTGCTGGTGGGGTCATTGTGTCCTGATTTTTGTTGGGAGTGTTCTTACGTCTACCTCTAGCCATCTGGTTATTTATAATCCTCACTGGTTGTTCCTCGAGATTGTAGTTTGGGCTATGATCCTCTCTTTCTGTTTTCTGGACTGTTTTTTCAGGAAGATGAGAGAGGTTCACTGCTTTGGGAGTGTGCACTTTGTTTTCCGTTTTGCCTAAGTAAAGAATGTGACGCTGGCGCTATTCGCGTGCGCTTTTAGCGGGCACAGTGTGGATGCGTGGATTCTCTGACTATTGCAGTGGCCTGCAAGCCACTATTATGCAGTTCTGACTAAGATCCAAGGATTGTTTGCCTCGATTACCCTGGTGGACCCGCAAGGCAGAGGCTTCACTGTTGGGGTCGCTATCCCAAGAATCCCTCTGATGCCCACATTAGGAGTGTGGGTGCCAGGGATCTTGTCTGGTTGCTTCTGTGGAGAGGCCCTGGATCTGGGGCAATCTCTCCCTAGAAGGCTCACTCACTCTCTTGCAGAACCAGTTGGAATGCACAGAGGTTCCCCTTGCTCACTACTCTCTGTTTTGGCCCTGCTGTAGAAGTGCACGGGTAGGCTATCAGTCAGCTCTGTGACACTGTGGCTGCAGAACTCGGTGTCCACCTTTCCTGTGTGCTGCCTCTTTGTCCTTTCCCTCTGCCAGGAGGGGTTATGTTGACTGGTCCCTGGGTGGCGCGGAAAAGAGTTAGGTTGAGTGTACTCAATCCCAGATCCCGGGCCCAGATCTCTCTGCCAGAAGCAGCCTAGCGGTAGAATCTCTGTTTGCTGATCCCGAGAGAGTACCGGGTAGGGTTGAGTGTCTTCAGATCCAGAGCTTGGGTTTCTCTGCTAGGGGCCGCTGGAGAGAGGGTGCTGTGTCCTTGGCAGGCTGCCTCTCTGTCCTTCCCCTCTGACCTTCTCCTCTGCTAGGGCAAGCTTATGGAGGTGCTCTCAGGGGAGTGCCAGCAGGGGTTGGCGCTTCTCAGT
>NW_026594184.1:3862452-3903884 GCF_907164565.1 Psammomys obesus | reverse complement strand
CCCGAGCTGTAGTTTGTTTGCTAGGAGCAGCTGGCAGCACTGGAGTCCCGGCACTGTGAAGCCGCTGTGCGCCTCTTTATCCTTCTGCTCCGCTGCGGCAGGATGATGGCGGCGTTTGGGGGTATGCCCGAAAGGATTGGGTTTTCTCAGCCCCGATCTCAGGTTGGGGTACAGACAATGTGGTCTGTGGCAGATTCTGCTGGACGCCTCCTGCCTCCTCCGAAGAGGGAGTAGGGATTTTGAGCTGGGCACGCAGTTGCAATCCGTGCGCGGCAGGAGCTCAGTTGTGATGGCGGCAGGTACCCGTGGTCAGAGAGACCTTCCAGGGAAAGACTGGGTGACCCGTGAGCAGTCTGGCCACTTTCCTTCCCCGTGGGGTTTTTTTGCAACTGGGACTCCCAAGCCTTAGGCCCCCTTGTGCCCACCGATCAGCCTGGAAAATTGATCGTGATTAGCAGGCTTGCGGCACCAGCCTGGAGACCCAAAGCCCGCGTTAGCCGGGTTCTCTTCTGGGTTCTGACTGGGCAGCCGAGAGTGGACCCGACTGATTCCCACGCTGTGGGAGGCTCCCCTCACCTGGGAAACACGATTGATCGCTGTTGTTTTAGGGCCCAGAGTTCAGTCTCCTGGTCGCTGCCCGGAGTGTGTTGTCCAGCTTCTTAGACAGGGTGTTCTCCCGGTGCCGCCATCTTGGCCCCTCCCTCATTCTTTTAGATTACTTATGTGAATATAATTGGTTTCTTAATTTTATTTTTTTGTGTGCATGAGTCTGTTGGGGGTACACATATGTATGTTTACACCCATATGGTAGCCAGAGATCAGCTTCAGGTGTCATTCTACTAACACCATCTACCTTGTTCTTTCACATAGTATCTCTCCTTAGCCTGGAGCTCTCTAAGCTAGACTAGCTGACCAGACAGTCTCAGAGATCCACCAGTCTCTGTCTCCCTAATGCTGAGATCTCAAATATGTACCATCATGGCTATTTATATTAGTATTGGGGATCAAACTTGGACCCTTATGTTGTATTTTTCAATTTAAATTATTTTATCTTATCTATATGCCAGTTTTGTCTGGATATATACCTACCTGTAGCTGGTACCTGCAGAAGCCAAAAGCAAGCAAGCATTGGATCATCTGGAACTAGGGTTATAGAAGGTTGGTGCTGGAAATTGAACTAGGATTCCTCTGGAAGATCAGCTAGGGCTCCTACCTGCTGAACCACTTCTCCAGCCCCAGGTCCTTTTGCTTTGTAAGCACGTTACAGACTGAGTGTCTCTACAGCCATAATTTTATTTTTTGGTGACTATTATTTTCATTGATGTGTATGTGTATGTGTGTGAATGTAAACATGTGCCTACTGACACACATACATGCATACCCACATGTTCAGGCATGCACACATGTGCATATACGTACACATGAAAATATGTGGAAGCACACCGCAGATTGGAGTGCTTACTAAGTGAACCTCTCCACCTCCTGCCCTAATTCTTGAATTTAAACTTTAAGCTTTCTTTTTCTCTCCGCACTGCACACTGATTATAATCTCCACTTCATCAATCATTGTCTCTTTAATTGATTTATTGGGATGGGTGCCTGAGCTGGTACTGTGAGGAGTGCTGTAGCCAGGCCATTTGCACCCCCCTCTACACAATTCTGGCTATATCATTTAGGAGGCTTTTTAAAATATGGATTTTTGTTCATAAGCAACGCTCAGAAACTTGCATAATTAAGATTCTCTTTAAGTTCATGTTCATTAATGTTCATAGCAGTACTGTTCAAAATTACCAGAACTCTGTAATTCTTCATGCTCTTTCATGTTGAAGGCTTCTGGTGGGCTAAGCAAACGGAACTGAAGTACCGTGGTGTGGTGGTGGATGTTTGTAATCCCAGCACTTGGGATACTGGTGGATCTCTGAGTTGAGGCCAACCTGATCTACAGAGAGTTCCAGGATAGCCAGGGATTCACAGATTCACAGACAGGGATTCCCTGTCCCCCAAAAAACCAAAACCAAAACCAAAACAACCAAAACCAAAACCAAAACCAAAACCAAATCTTCAAGGAGCCAAACTTAGTGCGTGTTCTGCCACATTCCCCCTTCTCTCACCCTGTATGGATAAGATCCTCCGGTTCTCCGGTTCTCCCTCTTCACCTTCCACTCTCGACCCGCTGTGGTAGTTTCTCTTTTAAACTCTGAGGGGCTGATCATGAGGCAGATGTGGTTTCATTCGCTGTTTTTTTTTTTTTTTTTTTTTTTTTTACCTTGGGCTTTACAGAGTTTTGTCATTATCCACACAAGTTCAAACATCCACATACTAAGTTGGGAGCTTCCCATCTCATCCAGCTGGCTGCTCACTGTTGCGATTTCTGAGGAAACTCCATTTTGTTCCCTGAACCCTCTTTAGTACCCGTTGGCCTCTGACCTAAACTTCTCAAAACTCTGACCTTGCCCCCTCCTCAGAACTGTATAAGTGTGGTGAAATTATTAACCTCTTTTTATGTTTGTTTTGTTTTTTGAGACAGGGTTTCTCTCTGTAGTCTAGGCTGTCCTGGAACTCACTCGGTACACCAGGCTTGTCTAAGCTCACAGAGATCCTCCTTCCCCTGGAATCTGCCTGGCATTAAAGATGTGCATCACACCACCATTAAACTCTTGCTCTGGTTTCTGTAAGTAAACTCAGATAGAGGGAGTGAGGCAGTTCGTCACCTGGTGAGATAGTTTCTCACAAAGCTGTAAATTCCACCATGGTCGAGTAATTGTTGTTTTCACTTTAAAAAATAAAACAAAGCAAAGCAAACCTATCCTCCACCTGCTTTGGTAAGGCATGTCTCTAATTTGGCTTAGAGATGGTGGTGCTGCTAGCAGTTTTAATAAATGAGCCTGGTGTATGGACTCGAACTCCATTTTGCTGTTCCTCAGTACTTGGATCCCTTCCCACACTAAGACCAGCCAGATTTCAGGCATCTGGTGTGTTTTTAACAGCTACGGCAAAAATGATGGGGAAAAATTCTCCATAAAAGGAAATAACAGACCTGGGCTCCAAGGTGTATGCCTGTAGTTCCAACAGTCAGGGAGGCAGTGGCCAGCGAATCTTTGTGAGGTCAAGGGAAACCTGGTCTACAAAGCGAGTCCAGGACAGCCAAGGCTGTCAAAAAAAAAAAAAAAAAAAAAAAAAAAAAAAGGAATAACCGCTTCTAACCGGCTGAGGTAGAAATGGCGCTAAAATAAAAATGGCGCGGAAGAACTCTCCATAAAAAAACAAAATGGAGCCTGGAGCCAATCAGGGTGTGTCATGTGTGTTATGTCACTGTAGGTGTCATTTGACACCTCCCCCAATTCTTAAAACACCCAACGGTCAGAAGGACTTAAATGGAAATACTTTCCACCAATGGGGAGTAAGTATCTATGGTAGGTAGGTTCTCTAGTTAAAGAGAGGACGTGAGTAAACATTATCCCTGTCAATCATCTTCAGCACAACCAATCAAGATCAGGGGGTGGGGCTATTACTGCCTATAAAAGGAGGCTCACAGGACGCTCGGAGGCCATTTTGTCGCGACCTTTGGAGCGCGCAGCTGTGGAAAGCTGAGGGATCGGTAAGCGCCCGAGGCAAGCCAGCCTCGCACCAAGCGGACAAAAAGGCGTGGGCCAGTAGTGGCGAAGGGGAGCAACTCCTGGGAGCATCAACATCAAGGAGTGTCGACCTGACCACCTTGTTGACCCTGGCGGCTGGGCGGTTAGACGAGCGAAACGTTAACGGTAAGTATCCACGGGGAGTGTCGAAGGGGGGTCTGCCCGGAAGTACATTTCTTAAGACTCCGTATGTAAGAAAATATAATGAAACCCACTTTACCCGTTAAGATTTTTTTTTTTTTTTAATGGCCAGGAAGCAGTAGAACAAAGCCCTCATTAGGTTGAGCTGTTAATGGGTAAAGCGGAATGCGGAGAATCTCAGTGCCAGGGAGGCAGGGGCGGGGGGTGGGGGAACGACAGGAAGGGAACAAGAGGTTAAGAGCACTGGGTGTTCTTTTGGACCATTGTGGTTTGAAAAATTGTGGGAAGTGCAAAATGACACCCATAGTGACGTAACGCACATTCCACACCCTGATTGGTTCCAGGCCAAATTAAAATAAAAACCAAACTGGTAAGCCCACTCTAGAGAGCGCTTTTGTTATTCCCGCTTATGGAGAGTTCTTTCGCTCCATTTCTAATGTTTCTACCTTAGCCATTTAGAAGCAGTTACTCATATTTTTCTTCTGGGTTTGGTTTGGCACAGGTTTGATTCGCAGCACGTACAAGGTGGCTAACAACTGGCTGTAACTCCAGTTCCAAAGGTTCTGCTGCCCTCTACTGGACTTTGCAGGTACTGAATGCATGATATAGAAAGACGTACATGCATGCAGGAACAGCATCCATACAAGTAAAATCAATCCCTTTTTTTAAAAAAGTAAGGTTGGTAAACCTTATAAGGTGGTGTACTTTGAGGCACAGCTAAACTGCCTGCATTGTTATCTGGTCTTACAACTGATTTTCTTTAATATTTTATTTGGTAGTTGTTTATTTTGGACCCTCTTGTATATTGATCTTATAGTTTGGTAGCATTTTCAATTTAAAAGTGAGGAAATCCAGTGATACACTGGATTTTAAGGAAGAGTATGTGCAGGGACTGAAGCAGGAACCATGTGATATTAAAATTTTGAGCTCAATCTGGCCTCACTAGTTAGACATCTCAAAAAACAGAGGGGGAGGGAAAGAGGGGAGAAGGGAGGGAGATTAGATAGATAATGGATTTGGTTGAGCAGGTTCAGGAACAGCACAGTGGCCGCTATAGATGTGATATATTTCATATTCTACATTTTCCGATGGTGTTTGTAATTGTGTGCTTGTTGAAATCTTAAGTTGTTTCTGTTATTTTCAATGAACATAAAAGAAAAATAATTATACCCTGAGAGATTGATAAAAAATTTAGGATACTTAATAGTTGATAGCTACTTGTCTTTCTGTGAATTTTGTGGGTCTTCCTCATTTATTAATGCCACTTGTGTGGTTAAATTTTGCCATCTCTTATAGTCTTGTAGTGATTTAAAAAGAAAAGTTTCTGTTTTATGTATTTAATTTTTTAAAAAAGATTTGTTTATTATGCAGTATTATTCCTACATGTGTACCTACACTCCAGAAGAGGGCAACAGATCCCATTATAGATGGTTATGAGCCATCATGTGGTTGCTGGGAATTGAACTCAGGACTTTGGAAGAACAGCCAGTGCTCTTCACCCCTGAGCCATTTCTCCAGCCCTGTATTTAATATTTCGAGTGGTAGCATCCTGTAATTCAGTTGTACCACTAGTGGGTGTTATTTTGAAACATTTGAGGCATTTAAGTGGGTAAATAATGAAATAAACAATATTTTCTTTGTATGAAGTGTTTGTGCATGTGTGTGTGTGTGCGTGATGCATGCATGCATATGGGTGTGCATGTGAAGGCATGACAGAGCACGTATGGAAGTCTGGAAAACTTGCGTGTGTCACTTAATGTGCCCCACTGTGGGAAATGAAAATTGAACTTAAATTGCTGTTTGTAGGGCAAGTGCTTTTACCATTTGGTAAAAGCCATCTCAGTGTCTTCAGAAGACACTGTATTGTTAATGTACTGTTTAAAAAACTCTGATTTATATTTCTTATATCCCTTCCTAATCCACCCCAGTCCCTTCCAACACCCCAACATCAGGTAGAAGATAGGGTCAGTGGGAGAGAGGGGCACAGTTTTCTTAGCTGCTTCCTGCTGGTTAGGGTCGTTGGGTTCCGTGGAGCCAGCCCAGTCCTTGTTTCAGGAGATTTCCAACTTCTTGTCTCACTGCATCAACAGGAACAGGAGCCTGGGGGTCGGGGAGAAGCAGCAGCTGCCTTGTTCTTTCTTGGATCTCCCCAACACCCTCTGGGCTCTGGCATTTATTTTCTCTCCAGAGTCCTTAGATTTAAACTATCTGCAGCTGGCAAAGAGCTCCTCTCAGAGCCTGCAGGAGGCAGATACTCTAGTGCTGTGGACCATCTGAATCAGTCCCACATCCCACACCTGAGATTGAAAGAAAAAAAAAAACGGTGTTATTTATATCCACAACACAGCATTTGGAAGTCATGTTGTATAATGGGGCTTTTTTTGTTTGTTTGTTTGTTTGTTTGTTTGTTTGTGAACTGGATCTTGTGAACTCTAAACTGGCCCCAACTTCACCACATATCTGAGGCTGTCCTTGAAGTCCTGATTTCCTCCTTCTACAGCTTAGGTGCTGGAATTTTAGGTGAGTACCACATCTCCCAGCCTTGTCTGTTTAGTCTTGAAGTTGGATATTTTAAAGGAAAGTTATGTAGTAATTTAGAAATTCTGATGGGGCGGTTCATTCCAAGATTTTTCATAGGGAAAAAAAATTTCAAGAATTTTATTTGCAAACAAAGAGGACAGAACTTGTCCAGCATCCTGTTTGGATAAAAACTGTTTAGAGCACACATGCCCCATAGTTGATATGGTAATCTCGCAGTAATGCTTCCAATGATGCCTTAAATGCAGGCATTTTATATTTTATGTTTTTTATTTTTAGTCAGGATCTAATTGTGTACCTCATATCAGCCCCAATCCTGCCTCTATTGCATGATACTTGTTATGTATTCAAGGTAAAAGAAAGATAAATTTTTGGTGTTCTAAATTCTTTCAAGCATTTAAAAATCCTTTTTTTTTAAGTTAGCAGATAAAGTTGTGGGTTTATTTATGACTGTTTCAGATTATGCGTTGTTCAGATTCATTGTTTACTATCATCCCGTTTGTTTGCTTTTTTGTTTTTGTTTTTATTTATTTATTTATTTTTTTCTTTTTAGTTTATCAAGACAGGATTTCTTTGTGTAGCCTTGGCTGTCCTGGACTCACTCTGCAGACCAGGCTGGCCTCAACTCACAGAGATCCACCTGCCTCTGCCTCCTTGAGTGCTGGGATTAAAGGTGTGTGCCATCACTGCCCAGCTGTCATCCTCCTTTTTTCCCTTTTTAAGAAATAATTTTGATACATACGCAGCTCAGGCTGTCTTCTTTTGTGCTGAGATTATTGGCATGTAGTGCCACACTTTGTAGCCCTGACTGGTCTGGATTTACGTGCTTTTGCCTCTGGAATGCTGGAATTAAAAGTGTGTGTCACCATGTCCACCATCTGGCTTATTCTTGATTTAGAGTTGATTGTATATGTTTTCTTGTAGCTAAGTAACTTACTGGACACTTTTAAAATGTTTGAGAAAGAGATTGTGTGTGGGGTGTGTGTGTGTGTGTGTGTGTGTGTGTGTGTGTGTGTGTGTGTAAAAGATTGTGTGTGTAAGTGTGCTATGGCATGTTTGTACTGGAGCAGAGGACAATTTGTGGAAGTAATTCCTCCTTCTACCATGTAGGGGCCCTTCAGGATTAAACTCACATTGACAGCTTTGTTGGGAAGAGGCACTTCTTCTGAACCATTTTGACAGCCTTTACTCGTGTCTTTGTTCTTCAAATATTATCCACTCAGATTATGTCAGGAATTGGTAAGCTTAAAAGTTTTCTTAGATTTGTTACTATGACATAGGAAGAGTTTAGGAAATGGGGCATTAGCCTTATAAATCCTAACTTTTCATGCAGAGCACTAGACCTGAATGATATCTGTAGTGCTTGTGTTTAGGTATCAGGCTGAAAGGTATTTTACTGCATCCACTTGACCCCTAGGGTCAGTATAGTCTATAGAGTATATTTTCCAGATCATGTTCTCGAAAGACAGAAGGTGTGAGATTTGTTACTTTCTTAGTTTCCTGAAGATCTAAATTCAGTATTCACATGGTAAAATTATTAGTTAATGGTTAGAATAATTTAGGACCACCCTAAATCATATTAGATTTTTTGTGATATCTACCTTTCTAATTTACTCTGTAACTGGCTGCAGCCACTAATATACTATGAAATGCTCTTAAATAATCTTAACAGCTCAGTTTCCCATTTCAAATCCTATGTAAGTTTTCTTACAAGGGTCTTAATAAAATAAACTTGACATGTACTTGCTGGAGAATAATGGACATTGCTTAGTAGATAATATTAATAATTTCTTTTTGATGGGTTCAGTATGAACTGTGGTTCACTTTGAAGGGAGTGTCAAAACTCTGAAGAGTAATTTTGATTCTTTACTCAGGAATAGAATGTGCTGCTTACCTTATGTTATCTTTTTCTCTACATGTTTGCCTCCTGCCTCTCCATCCATTTTCAGAACTTCATCTGGGAAAGAAGGCCTGTGTCCCAGCTGGTAGTGCTTGACCACCAGTTCACAGGTAAATGCCCTTACAGGGTTTTTTTTCTTGTTTGTTTGTTTTTGCAGAACCTCATTTAGAGTATGATAGAAAACTACTTTGAAGAAGGTGAAAAAATGTTTTCAAGATGACTTAGAAAAATTCAGAGCATATGTATTCTGTGAGATGTGATAGATGTTTTGTTGATGACCAGCCATCCCCACCCCTGGAACCATTCCCTATGCTAACAGTAAAATATATGTTCAGACTCTTTCCTTGAGTCTCTAGAACAGTGATAGAGTCACTTTTAGAGTGTTGCTAACTCATTCTTGTCTCTAAAACCTATTTTTTCCCACTAAGATTTATTTTTATATGCGTGTGCACGTGTATGGGGGGGGTCAGAGAGTAGGTATAGATCCCCTGGAGCTGGAATTACAGATGATTTTGAGCCACCTAATGTGGGTGCTAGGAACTTAAATCTGGTCTTATCTCAGAACAGAACAGTATGTACTGTTACCTGTGGGCCACTCTCTCATCTCATAAGCTATTTCTTTAATTAGGCAGAAGCATCCTTTCCCCATTATTACTTACCATCTTGTATGCTGTGGCTTTCACTGAGACACATTAACATCCTTATACTGTGCGCTCATTTCACAAGAATGGATTCTGAGCTTTTAGTTAAAAAAATTTTTTTTTCAAGACAGGGTTTCTCTGTATAGCCTTAGCTGTCCTAGACTCACTTTGTAGAACAGGCTGGCCTTGAACTCATAGAGATCTGTCTGCCTCTGCCTCCCTCAGTGCTGGGATTACAGCTGTGCCCCACCATGCCCAGCCAAGTTATAATTTTTATTTTAAAAATATTTTTATTTTAGAAAAGCTAGCTGATAGTGGAAAGATTGCCTGGAGTGGGCTGTAAAAAAAAAAAAAAAAAAAAAAAAAAAAAAAAAAACAAAACTGTTCAGTGTTCAGTGTTCAGGTACCTTTCTGGTATATGACAGTGCGATTTTGAAGAGAGCTCAAAAGCCAGCTCTATTTCTGAGATGGGAGTGGGTAGAAATATAGGACCAATGCAACAAATGGGTGATAGCAAACATGAGAGCTTATTGTAGGTCTATCCTACTCATAGCATATATTTGGTATAAAGATATAGGAAGCATACACAAGCAACTTAAGTAACAGGCCAGTTGTGCAAACCTTAACTTTTCCATTTCTTTTGAAGATGTTGCTGAGACTTAAAGGCATTCTGGGGAGTCTAAAATTTAAAATTCACTTAGATTCTTTTCTTTTCTTTTTTCCTTTTTTATTAATGATTATTATTTATTACAGTTTATTCACTTTGTTCCCAGCTGTGGCCCCCTTCCTTGTCTCCTCCTAATCCCACCCTCCCTCCCTCTTCTCCCCCTATGCCTCTCCCTTAGTCCACTAATAGGGGAGGTCCTCCTCCCCTTCCCTCTGACCCTAGCCTATCCAGTCTCATCAGGATTGGCTGCATTGTCATCCTCTGTGGACTGGCAAGGCTGTACCCCCCTGGGGAAGGTAATCAGAGAGCCTGCCACTGAGTTCATGCCAGTGACAGACCCTGCTCCTCTTACTAGGGAGCCCACTTGGAGACTGAGTCTATGGGCTACAAGGGTTTTAGGCCCTCCATGCATGGTCCTTGGTTGAGGTATCAGTGTCTGCAGGGCCCCTAGGGCCCAGGTTTTTGGCTCTGTTGGTCTCCTTTTGGAGCTCCTATCCTCTCCCAGGCTTTATATCTCCCTCTTTCATAAAATTGCATGCATTCTGCCCAAATTTTGGCTATGAGTCTCAGTTTTTCACTTAAGGGTTTTTGAATAGTCTGTGTACTTAGCTGAATTCTAACATACATTTTTACATTTTAAGCTCTTGCTAAAATTGTCAATGAATTCAGGCATTAGAAACTGTGGAAGGGTTTGTGCTCTTCATGCTAAGGTACTTTGACCCCTCTGTCTCCCATTTCATGTAAAAGAAACAGAGGGATGAATGGATTTGGTTGTATGTGACAAATAGATATTAGTTTCAAATATGTCACTGAATACTCGCTCTGTATAATAAATGGTCTTTTTTTGTTTCTGTTTAGGCCACTCTCTGCTTCATACAGCAACAAAGCCTAAGGCTTGATTGGTAAGCACTTTGTATTTGTTGTGTTTTGACTCAGCTTACTGTTTGAGGTTCTTCCCACCAAGGTGTGTAGAGGTCCTATGTCTCAACTGGATTTTATATTTACTGTCAATTGTCTGCCTAAGTATACAATAACTTCGTAAAAATTCCTTTTTTTTTCTTGTCTGAATTTTTTTAAAATTTTTTATTAATTACACTTTATTCATTTTGTATCCCCCCATAAGCCCCTCCCTCCTCCCCTCCAGATCCCACCCTCCCTCCCCTTTCTGCATGCATGTCACTCCCCAAGTCCACTGATAGGGGAGGTTCTCCTCTTCTTTCTGATCTTAGTCTATCAGGAATTTTTAGACTAAGAGTAAAAATTCCTTTTTAAAATGTTATTTATCTGATGTGTATTTATGTTCTGTATATATGTACCACATATGTGCCCCGTGCCCATGTAGAACAGAAGGTCCCCTGGAAATGAAGATACAAATAGTTGTGAACCTTGTGGGTACTAGGAACTGAATCTGGGTCTGTTGAAAGAACAGCAAGCTCTTAACTACTGAGCTCTCTTCCCATACCCAGGATTTCTTTCTAATGTGTTATAGAATTTCCTGTTAATTTGAGATCAAAGCATTCAGTATATTGGAATACCAAATTTCCAGAGTAGAGGAACTTCTAAAGACAGCATACATTTTAGGAGTTATTACCCACTGTGGCATATGTACAGAAATGTGGCCTTGTACTACAGCATCTTAGTAGTTTATCTTATGACTCATACTTATTAACAACATGTATGAAGTATTATTTATTATGTAAGTCTTAACTATGTTACATAACTCTTTATTTTATAGATTCCTTCTTAGACTGCCTTGGTGTCAGATAGACTTCAGTTTAAACTTGATTAACCAGTAACTGGCTGTCCTTGGCTCCTGTTATTGTTTTCCTCACTATGACCAAATATTTGATAAGAAGTGGCTTAAGGAAAATAATATCTTGTTTTGGCTTACAGTTCTAGGGTACTGTTCTTAACCTTCCTTATGCGGTGATCCTTTAATACAGTTCTTCATGTTGTGGTGACCCCCAACCATAAGATTATTTTTGTTGCCACTTCATAACTGTAATTCTGCTATTGTTATCCTGATGTACAGGACATCTGATATGTGACCCCTGTGAAAGGGTCTTTTAACCCCCAAATGGGTGGCAACTCCCAGGTTAAGAACCACTGTTCTAGGGCATACATTGTGATAGGCAAGATATGGTGCCAGGAGCAAGGTAAGCAGTAGCTGATCATGTTTTGTTCCTTAGCTAGGACTCATAGAATAGAGAGAAAGTATGGTTGGGCTTATGACCATCTCACAATGTAAAATGGACTTAGTGTAACTTCAAATTTCTCCATAGTCTTTAATAGTTTCACTATTTCAGAACTCTATTCTTTTCTGATACTCAAAGAAATCCCTTAACTGTGAGCCCCTGTAAAAGTTTAAAAAAGGAAGTTATATACTTCCATTATACAATGGCATAAAATAAATGCTTTCTGTTCCAAAAGGGAGGAATTGGGGATTAAACCAAAGCAGGACTTAAACTTAGTGTGTCAGCCACCAAACATTTTTGCTATGCTGAGTTGCTCAAAAAAAAAAAAAAAAAAAAAAAAGGAGGAAGGTTTTATTTAGCTTACAGTTTGAGGAATATAGTTTATTGTGCCAAGGAAGGCATGGAGACAGGAGTGAGAGGTCACATGATACAATCAAGAAGGAGAAAACAGACAGAATGTAAGGTTGATTTGTAAAACGTCAAAGGCTGCCCCCAGTGATTCACTTCCATCAGTAAGGTTCCACCTCCCAAAAGTCTAAAACCCCACCACCGTCTAGGGATTAAATGTTGAAACATAGGCTCCTGAGGGATAATTTCACATTTAATCAAAAATTCCTGTTTTAGGGTTCCCTAGAGGAACAGAATCTCAGTCTCTCTCTCTCTCTCTCTCTCTCTCTCTCTCTCTCTCTCTCTTTCTCTCAAGCAGACAAAAAGAGTGAGCTTAATTTTTGCATGCCCTCATGTAGGTTGCCAGAAGAACATGCAGCTCAGAATAAAGGTGGATCTTCTCACCTCAAAAGATCCACATTAAAAGATTTACTTAAGGGCTGGAGAGATAGCTCAGAGGTTAAGAGCACTGGCTGCTCTTCCAGAGGTCCTGAGTTCAATACCCAGCATCCACATGGTGGCTCACAACGATCTCTAGTGAGATCTGGTGCCTTCTGGCATACATGCAGTCTCATAACACTGTGTACATAATAAATAAATAAATTTAAAGAAAAGAAAATAAACTTTAGTATTTTGGGGCTGGAGAGGTGGCTGAGAGGTTAAGAGCACGGTTGCTCTTCCAGAGGTTCTGAGTTCAATTCCCGGCAACCAAATGGTGGCTCGCAACCATCTATTATGAGATAGGGTGCCTTCTTCTGGCCTGCAAGTGTACACACAGGCAGAACACTGTATATATAATAAATAAATAAATTTTAAAAAATTAAAAAAAAGATTTACTTTACAAAAGATGCCTTCGCAAGTGTGCCTAACATTTTGGATTTTAGCGGCACCATCACTCTGACTGAGCTGGTCTCACTGGTTTGCAAAATGGGACTCATTATGTTGTTAGAGATGTTGTGAGAAGCAAGTGCACTAACTTTTGTAACATACTCAGTACACAGGAAGTCATAGGAAATAGTCCTGATTTTTGGAATTCACATATTGGAACAAGACTATAATTCTTGCTTTAGCAATACCCTGCCCTGTCCTACAATTATTTTCTTTCCTTTATGGGTTACAGTTTATTTATAGGTTATGGAACCACAGCTCTGACTTTTTACTGGGAAGTAAGAGGTGGCTATAGAACCTAGGTGTATCCTTTCTCTGAGCTGATGCTCTCTTCACTCACTTAGATACCTTACCCAGAGGTTGGCATACCTCAGCATCTTGTGGGACTTTCTAAATTTGCAGGATAGAGTATGCCTATTAGTTGGTAGACCCAAAAATCCCTTTCCTCAACCTATAAAGCTTAATTCTAATCTGAGATTAATTCATTGAAGACTAGACTAAGACATTTGACAACTGAGAATAGGTGTAAAATGCTAAATGCATATATGCCCTGTCCTAAGCTATTCCCTAAGAGATCTCTGAACTTTAATCTAAATAGATATTTCTGGTTCTTCCATTTTTTTATTTGCTTAAATGTTACTTTCGTAGCATCATAAAATCCAAAGTTCACTTAGCTAAAGAGGCAGAAACAAAACAAAGCAAAAGAACCAAACATATTTTAAAATAGATACTAAAACTTCTTTTATACAACATACTGACAATTCAAAGCCTTTGGTTTATCATGAAATTTGTTAAATATTTAAAAACTCAAGAAAGTAGTGGTCATTGTTATTTCTTTCCAAGCAGAAAACTGAGGCCAGAAATATTTAGAGAAAGCTTTGTCTAGAATGACCTAGTGGAGCTTGGCCCTACTTACTCCTTCATGCAGTGGTATGATGTAGATACTAACTTATTCATTCATTCATAACTAATAACTGTATAGTTTCTTTTTTAATGAAGTTTTTGTACCTACTGCATAGTCATCTTGAATCTCTTCATTGAGAGATTTTTGAGAAAAAAAAAAAAAACTTGAGAGTAGCTTAGTGGGTCATTTTGTTAAATATTAGCTTTCAAAAGTAGCCATAAGGTTGAAGAATATAAAGTGGAGAATCTCTACTTGGATGGATATCCTCAGAATTTGGATAACATAGGAAGAGATAAAGTAACCTTATTCAGAGCTTAAGAAATACCTAGACAGTTTAGACCTTTCCCTTTCACCTATACTGGGATGTACTTTGTAAGTGCTTCCCAGTTATTTGGAGTTTTAATGTGTTAATCCATGGTATGATTTTAGCCCCTGATGAAACATTTTTTTTATGCTGCTTATTTATGTGGGTACCAGACAGAGTTTAGATTACGAGGGTAATTTTAGGTCAAGCCTATGGATAATGGCTTTTTTATGGAGGAAAAGGGGCTTTTTCATAGTACTTCATGAGAAAGCACTATTTACACAGAAGTTAATAGGCTCAATTTTTGCTTTAAAAATAACTCTTAAATTATAATTATAATACGTGCTTACAAGAAAAGTCTGGAGACTACAAAAAGTAATATTTAAAAAAATTGGCTTTCCACAAAAAAGAAAAATCAGGTATGTGGAATTTTTCCAGTTTCTCAGATGTAAACACTGTCACAGTGAATAATTTTAGACAATTATGATGACATAGCCGAATATAGATTTAGGAAAATATAGGCTATTGGTTCATTTGAGTAAGTTCTCAGCAGCATTGAATATATCTAAAATTACTCACAGTCAAGATATCTAGACATGACCACTCTGAACGTTTTGTTGTTACTCCAACTAGTGTTTTTATGAAAATACCCATATTCTGAGATGATAAGCTTTTAATCTAAATTTATACTTTCTTATTCAAGCGTCTGACTTCATTTTTTATTTCTAAATTCATATTCTATAGATACTTAGGGAGAGGCATAGTAGCTAATTGAAATTAAAGATTGTATTTTTTGGTAAACCTAGTAATCTAGAAAGCATCCTATTGGGGGAATTTTAGAGCTGTGTGGTCCATGCAGATGAACTGTATGTATGGTTTCAGGAACAGCATGTGGAGAAGTAGTAAAAAGAATGCTCTTCACAGGGATTTTTGCGCTTTGAGAAGCTTGAAGAAGAGGCTTTGAAGGGCATGTAGAATATGTGAAAAGAAGTTTCCTTTGCATAGTTCATATTATATTCTTAGTGTCTGAATTGGACTATGGGAATTTACTACCTCTTATGGTGGGAACATATCTACTTGAGGCTCCAAAGGGGGGGGGGCACTACTATTTGATTCTGTGGAACATGTAATTTAAAAAGTTGTACCCAAGGTCTAGAAGGAACTGAGGAGGTTTGTCCCATCATGGCTAAGTCTGCCAGATTCCTGAGGTTGCACAAGTGGAATAGAAGACTCCAAATAGCCACAAGTGCCCCCAGAAAGCCTCATGCTGCTTAATTCCTAAACTGTAGGCTTGGGAGCTTTCTTTTGAGTTTTTTCTCATAGTTAACATAGAGGCTCTATTCCCATTGCTCTAGTCCTGTTAATGTACATTAATAGCTAGGCAAGCACTTCACTAGATAATGAAGGACAAGAAATATCTGCTGAGACATTACAGGGAAAAAAGTGGTGAGGGTTAATGATGCAAAAGTGGCAAAAGGGGCATACCTAGCCTGCTACTCAGAATGATTTTTTTTTCTTCTTCTTCTCTAAATTTGGTCTCTTTCCAACAGATCTCAGTTCACTGTTTCCACCTGTACTGAATCAGCCTGTCATTTTCAAGATACTTACAGAGGTGAGACTATATGAGAGCTACAGAAGAGAAGCATTGCAGTGTACATATTTGTTGATTCATAATGCAAAAGGGTTAGAGGTGAAGATTTGAAAACTTATGTAAATGTTTCTTTTTTAATATGTTTTATTTATTACAGTTTATTCCCTTTGTATCCCAGCTTCAGCCCCACCTTCATTCCCTTCTAATCCTGCCTTCCCTCCCTCCCTTATCTCATCCCATGCCCCTTCCCCACTCTACAGATAGTGGAATACCTTCCCCCCTTCCATCTGATCCTAGCTTATCAGGTCTCATCAGGACTGTCTTTCATAGTCTTCCTCTGTGGCCTGCTCAAGCTGCTCCCCGCTTAGGGGGAGATGATCAAAATGCCAGCCACTGAGTTAATGTCAGAGACAGTCTCTGCTCCCCCTATTAGGGAACCAATTTGGAGACTGAGCTGCCACAGGCTACCTCTGTGCAAGGGTCCAGGTTATCTCCATGAATGGACCTTGGTTGGAGTATCAGTCTCAGAAAAGATCCTTAGGCCCAGATTTTTTGGTTCTGTTACTCTCCTTGTAGACTTCCAGTCCCTTCCAGGTCTTTCTATCACCCCCTTCTTAAATTAGATTTCCTGCACTCTGCCCAAAGTTTGGCTATGAGTCTCAGCATCTGCTATAATACTCTGCTGGGTAGAGTCTTTCAGAGGCCCTCTGTGGTAGGCTCCTGTCCTGTTTCCTGTTTTCTCCTTCTTCCAATGTCTGTCCCTTTTGCCTTTCTGAGTGAGGATTGATATCTTACCCAGGGTCCTCCTTCAAGCTCAGGTTCTTTAGGTATACATATTTTTGTAGGTTTATCATATATTATATGTCTAATATACACTTATAAGTGAGTATAAACCATGTGTGTCTTTCTGTTTCTGGGATACCTCACTGAGGATGATCTTTTCTAGTTTCCACCGTTTGCCTCCAAATTTCATTATTTCTTTGTTTTTAATTGCTGAGTAGTATTCCATTGTGTAAATGTACCACCATTTCTATATCCATTCCTCCATTGAGGGACATCTGGGTTGTTTCCAGATTCTGGCTATTAGGAATAAAGCTGCTACAAACATGGTTGAAAAAATGTTCTTGTTGTATACGTGGGCATATTTTGGATATATGCCTAAGAGTGGTAAGGCTGTATCTTAAGGAAGTGCTATTCCTAATTTCAGAAAAGCATCAGATTGATTTCCAAAGTGGTTATAGAAGTTTACATCCCCCCCAACCCCAGCAATGGAGGAAGGTTCCCTTTTCTCCACATCCTCTCCAGCACGTATTGTCACCTGAGATTTTGATCTTGGCCATTCTGATGGGTGTAAGGTGAAATCTCAAGGTTATTTTGATTTGCATTTCCCATGACTAAGGACATTGAGCATCTATTTAAATGTTTCTCTGCCATTCTATATTCCTCTACAGAGAATTCTGTGTTTAGCTCTGTACCCCATTTTTTAATTGGATTACTTGATTTGTTGCTTTTTAACTTCTTTAGTTATTTATATATGCTGGATATCAGCCCTCTGTCAGATATAGGTTTGGTGAAGATCATTTCCCAGTCTGTATGCTGTCATTTTGTTCTGATGACAGTGTTTTTTTTGCTTTACAGAAACTTCAGTTTCATGAGTTCCATTTATTGATTGTTATGTGTGTTGTTATGTCCCCCTTTTCATTTCTGATTTTGCTGATTTGGAGAGTTTCTCTCTGCCTTTTAGTTAGTTTGGCTAAAGATTTGTCGATCTTGTTGATTTTCTCAAAATCCAGCTCTTGTTTTCATTGATTCTTTGAATAGTTTTATTTGATTCTAATTTTTTTATTTCAGCCCTGAGTTTGTTATTTCCAGCCGTCTACTCTTCTTAGGTGTGTCTGTTCCCCCCCCCCCCAGGTCTTTCAGGTGGGCCATTAAGTTGCTTGTATGAGATATTTCAAATTTCTTCTTGAAGGCACTTAGTGCTATGAATTTTCCTCTTAGCACCGCTTTCATTGTGTCCTATAAGTAAGTTTGGGTATGTTGTGCCTTCATTTTCATTGAATTCTAGGAAAACTTTAATTTCTTTCTTTCTTCCCTGATGCAATTGTCACTGAGTAGTGAGTTGTTCAGTTTCTATGTATGTGTAGGCTTTGCTATTTCTGTTGTTGTTGAGGTCCAGCTTTAGTCCATGGTGGTCAGATAGAATACAAGGGATTATTTCAATCTTCTTGTATCTGCTGAGGCTTGCTTTGTGACCAATTATATGGTCTATTTTGTGGGAGGTTCCATGAGGTGCTGAAAAGAAGGTATACTCTTTAGAATTTGGGTGAAAAATTCTGTAGACATCTATTAGTCCATTTGATTTAAGACATCTTAAATCAAATTTACCTTTGGGAAGGCAGTGCCTTTATTAAAGGGAAGTAAGTGCCTTTATATCCCTATTTAGCTTCTGTCTAGATGATATGTCCCTTGGTGAGAATGGAGTGTTGAAGTCTCCCACTAATAAGGTGTTGGGATAGATGTGTGATTTAAGCTTCAATAATGTTTCACTTACAAATGTAGGTGCTCTTGTACTTGGGGCATAGATATTCAGATTTGTAATGTCCTCTTGGTGGATTTTTCCTTTGATGAGAATGAAGTGCCCCTCCTCATCTTTTTTTTTTTATTATTATTTTTGGTTGAAAGTCTATTTTATTAGATATTAGGATAACTACCCAAGCTTGTTTTCTGGGTCCATTTACTTGAAAAACATTTTTCCAGCCCTTTACTCTGAGGTAGTGTTTATTTTTGTTGCAGAGGTGTGTTTCCTGGATGCAGCCGAATGTTGGATCCTGTTTCTGCAATCATTCTGTTCATCTGTGCCTTTTTATTAGAGAGTTGAGTCCTTTGATGTTGATAGATAATAGTGATCAATGAATGTTAGTTCCTTTTATTATTGAGTTGGTGGTGTCAATATGATTCATTGCTTGTTTCCTTTTAATTTTTGTTGTGAAAGTTATCTGTATCCTATGTTTTCTTCACTGTAGTTGTTTTTGTTGGATTGGAGTTTTCCTTCTAGTATATTCTGTAGTGCTGGTTTGCAATGTAGATATTGTTTAAATTTGGTTTTGTCATGAAATATTTTGTTTTCTCCATCTATGTTGATTGAAAGCTTTGCCAGGTATAGTAGTCTGGGTTGGCATCTGTGGTCTCTTAAAGTCTGTATGACATCTGCCCAGGCTCCTCTGGCTTTCATAGTTTCTGATGAGAAGTTCGTTGTGATTCTGATAGGTCTACCTTTATATGTTACTTGGCCTTTTTCTCTTGTTGTCTTTAATATTTTTTCTTTGTTATGTAGATTTAGTGTTTTGATTATGATGTGACATGAGGAGTTTCTTTTCTGGTCTAGTCTATTTGGTGTTCTGTGGGCCTCTTGTATGTTTATGGACATCTCTTTAAGTTGAGAAAATTTTCTTCTATGATTTTCTTAAAAGTATTTTCTGTTCTTTGCAGCCTGGAATCTTCTTTTTCATCTATTCCTATTACTCTTAGATTTTGTCTTTTCCTGGCATTCTTGATTTCTTGGATGTTTTGTGTTTGGGACTTTGCTGATTTTACTTTTTCTTTGAGAGAAATATCAATTTCAGTAAGTTTATCTTCAGCACCTGAGAGTCTCTCTTCCATCTCTTATATTCTATTTTTAATGCTTACCTTTGTGGTTCCTGATATTTTCTCTAAATTCTCCAGCTCCAGGGTTTTCTGTGTTTGTGTTTTCTTTATTGATTGTAATTGTTTTCATGCCTTGCACCATTTCTTTCCTCTGTTTCAGTGTGGATTCCTGTCTTTCTATGATGGCCTCTATTTTTTTGTTTGTTTCCTTTCTATGCCACTAATTGTGCTTTTACTTGTGCCTCTATTTGTTTGGCTGTATTTGCCTGTGTTTCTTTGAGAGCTTTGTTCATTTCCTCTTTATTTGCCTCCATTTGTGTGGCTATTTCTTTGAGAGCTTTTTTCGTTTCCTCTTTATTTGTCTCTACTTGTGTGGCTATTTCTTTTAGAGATTTGTGTTTTTCCTCTTTATGTGTCTGTAATGACTAGATAAGCATAGCTTTAAAGTCATTTTCTTGTGTTTCTGATGAATTGAAATATCCATTGATTTTGGGGGTTGCTGGTGGAGCTATGATGTGCTGATTGTTGTTGGGTGTGTTCTTACACCGACCTCTGGCCATCTGCTTATCCATAACTTCACTGTTTGTTCCTGGAGTCTGTATTTCAGACTGGGTTTGTCTTTCTCTAGTGTCTGGAGTATTCCTTCTGGAAGATGATAGAGGCCCACTGGTTTGAGAGTGTTTATTGGTGTTTCAGCTGTACTTAAGGGAGGAAGGCCTGCTGGTGTACAATCACAATTGTTCGGGAGCAAGCATGCATCCGCATGTGCGTGGAAGTGTGTGTTGAAGGACAAAGTGCTAGAGAGTGTAGATGCTTGGAATGTGTGTGGGGGTTCAGGCACAGGAGGGGTTGTGGATGCTAGGGCTGTTTGCAGGCGTTTTTGGGCACTGTTTGTGGGCACAATGTGCCTGAGCCCATTTCCTGAATATCTCAGTGGTCTACAGTCCTGTCATACTGCCGGTCTGGTATTCAGATCTGTCTGGGTTCCAGGAGTTTTTTGCCTGGACTTCACTGGTAGACCAGCAGAGCAGGGACTTCAATGTTGATAATGCTGTCCAAAGAATCCCTGTGTTGCTGCAGAACTTGGGGACTGGTGTTGTGGTCCACTGGGAGTCCAGCCACTATGGCATAACTAGGAGGCCACTGGAAAAGATACCTTCTGGAAGGTCCTCAGGTGCAGCGGACCTGGATGACCTGGTGGAGCCGCCAGCACTGTCTTATTTGCTAGGAGCTGTGGACACTGCGGACTGGGCACTGAGCTCTGTGGCAGATGAGGTGGGCTGCTTCTGCAACCTCTGCCTTAGCCAAGGAGGGAGAAGGGAGGTCTGACAAGGGGAAGTGCCAGGGGATTGAGTGTTCTCTGACTCAAATCTCTAGGAGGGGATTCTGTGCTAGGAGCAGTCAGCACTGTGCTCTGTGCTAGGTCCCTGTGTGCAGTAGGCTGCCTCCACTGCCTCTGCTGTTGAGTAGCCAGGCCCATTAAAGGGGAAGTGCCTGGGAATTGAGTCCTCAGGAAAAGTCTGTGGTTTAACTGAATTGTAATGGTCTCAGCTCAGGGTTTGTCCCCTTTCTCCCCAAAAACTTCAAAGTCTATATTCTGGGTTCAGCTGCCCCTCCTCTCACCAATTTCACAGTTTCAAATCCTCTGCCTCTCAGATATGGTGCGCACTGTTCTAGGCTATCTTGGATCTTCCCCAAAAATATCTTCTTAGATGCCTGATTAATATTAATGTAGATCAGTCAGGCATGGTACACACCTGTAGTCACAGCACTCAGGGAGGTAAAAACAGGGCTATCTCTCTGAATTTAATGTCACCCAGTGAGTCCAGGACAACCAAGGCTACACACACACACACACACACACACACGGCAGTATATATATATATATAAATACATAAAATATGTCTATTTAAATATATGCACATAGGAAAACGGCCATTTATAAAGGTACAACAGTAAGCCCATTATTAGGATGAGGTATTTGATTTTAATTGGGCATGTTAATTAGGTGAGCCAAAGGGGGCTTTTGATTGCTAGACTTTGGTACTTTGATAGCTGGACCTTGATACTCAGCCTCAGAAAGTTGCCGAATAAGGGAATAGACCCTGTGGGATTGCTTTAAGAATGCAATGTAACAGGTTTTTGTTTGTTTGTTTGTTTGTTTGTTTTGCTTTTTCAAGACTGAGGGAATAGGGAAGAAGAGAAAGCCTGCCAGAGCCATGTTTGTTATGTTTGGGCTGGCAAGTCTTTTCACTGGCATCTATCTTTTTCTTATTTTTCTCTCAAGAGTATAGTGTGTTATTTGTTCATTGTTTTATTAGTCTTATAATCATGAAATGGGAGGAGTTCTATGGTTTAAGAATAGGTAAGAGTTAGGTTGTATAAAGAAATACAAGATGAGAATATAAATAAACTTGATCAGCTAGAATATGATTTGTTTATATCCAGAGTGGTGGCATCCTGAGTTCTGACTCTGGTGTGATCAGGGCACAGGATCCAGTGACTCAGTGACTTCAAGTGGAAATTTTGTAGCTAAGGATCTGGAAGCAGGAAGAGAAGGTTCATTGGTGGCAAAATGTCTGTTAGCTATTTTCCTTAAATAAGCTGTTTTTGAAACTGGAGGGGGGGTGTTGTCTTTTTTTATATCCACTAGGTGTCTAGATTTATAATCAGCAGCTTTTTTTTTTTCAAGGCTCAAATAGCTAGCTTCCTGAAACTTTGAACCCATCTTAGGACCTCAGTATTTGGGGGTTAAGTTGGTAGGGGAGGAGGATGCCCCCTTTCTCAGGACTAGGGGAGAGTGACGGAGGAAGAGAGGGGACGAGGGATGAGGCTATGATCTGGATGTAAAGTGAATAAATTTAAAAATAAATTTAAATTTAAAAAGATTCCTTTTTAAGGCATATCAGGGACCCCTTATTCCTCAGGAGACTTGAACAGATGTCTACTCACTACAGCTAGGGAATCAATGACATATAAAAGTACAGACACCACTGAAGTCCAAATTGGTGAACCAATGAGTTTTGTTGTAATTACTTACAGGAATATGGGTGACAGAGTACTTAAAAGAGTAGAAATGACTCAAAGATAGCTGTATCAAAGGCAGCTCACAAATGCTGGGAATCTAAGCACAGAATACAACTTGTAGGAAGCCTAACAGGTTTAAGAGTGTCCTTTCCAGGTTCGTTGGTTGATTTGAACTTATACCAGACAGCCTGTCTTATCTGAGCATCTTCCGAACAGCTCAGTGGAACCTTTTTCTTCTAGTTAGCTCTTTCGGAGGTCTGAGCATCTTCTAGGCAGCTAAGCTTATCTGAGACTATATCTCTTCAGTTGGTACCGTTTACAGATGCTTGGAGAATGAGAGGCCTAATATATCTGGTCAGTTTCAGGAACTTCGTGAGGCCTTTAATAAGCTGTTTACTTCCAGAGTTTACTAACTTCGCTGCAGTATGAAATGTTTTACCTTTTTATAAGAATAGTATGTGCCTTGAGGAACTTTATGAATGGAAGAATGTATCCCGTAAATGACTGCATAAAATCCCTGAAAGGCTACCCATGCTCGGATAGATGGTCCTTCAACCAACATACATACAGGCAGCACTAAGTAGATTTCATGTTTGTTTGTTTTTTAGAGTAGCACATGAAATTACTAATGAAAAGTTGTGGGGGAGATAAGTGAGGAAATGGAGGGGAGGGAATGGAATAGGTCTGATTAAAAGACATACATATATAAAATTATTTAAAAAGAACAGTGAAGAAAACAGATTTACCCAGGAAAGGAAGAAATTGGAGTGCAGTACATAATTGGAGAAAAAAAAAATCAGGGCGAGGCCACCAATGACAGACTGAGCAAAAACAACCCTCCAAAGGCACTATTTTGTTTCCCACCAGGGACCTTATAATCTTTTAGAATGCAAAAGTATCATAGATTCTCTTAATCTTTGTGAGTCTTTGTATTGTCAGCTTGCTCAGCCTGAGAAGTTCTTGGTAAAGCACACCTTTTGGTGTGTCTGTGAGGGCATTCCTAGAGGAGATTAATACGGGGTAAAGGCTAATCCCTTATGTGAATAATTTCATTCTGTAGGCTGAAAACCAGATAGAATTAAATGGTTTTGGAAAAGGAAAAAGCCTGCTTTATGATCCCTAGCCACCATGATGTGTGCTGCTCTGTTCTACCATTCCGTCCCTCTCACACCATGAGAAGAAATGAATCTGTACCCAATTTTTCTAATTTAGAGTTGAAAATAAAACATTAGAGCTCAAATAAAGAAGGCTTAGAAACTCTTGAGAGCACAGCTTGTTCTGACTTTCTAAGATAGAGCAAGGTGAAGAATCCACAAAGAGAAGTGGGTTATGAGAGCAGAGTTTTGCCCTACAGAGAAAGGAGTGTGAAGCCACAAATACAGATGCTACCTTAGACACTAGATTGCTGACCACTGTAATCAAAGGCTTAGTTAAACCACTGAACTAACCACTCTGTATGTAATAATAAAAAATATTCAGGGGTTAAAACTGCTGGGCCATCACATTTGGGGGTGTTGCAGAGAACAGCAGCCAGCAGGAAATGACTTGCCAGGTTAAAGAGGATAGGTAAATTGATGGGAAGAGAGGTATGGGTCAGAATAGGCTGGAATTTAGCAAGGGGGCTTTGATCTGTCATTCCAGACTGGGTTAATAAAAAACTAGATGTCCTTTGCCTGAGGTAGTTACTATTGGGGGCAGTTAAGGAAAGTAATGACTTTTCCTAAGAAACACAAATGTGCCTCAGGAGATTTCTAAGGAATGCTGGATTAAGTTGTTGCTTACCTGATAAGAATTCTGTTTACCCACAGTCCAGCCTGAGCTGGACCCAGGCTGTCATTTAGGACATTGTCAGCAGCACTGCCATTTTGAGGGCCCAGTTTGGACCTAACAATCAGTCTGCTGCTGTAGCCAGACTTGGCATTTTTCCTAGCACTAGTGAGACTTGTATGCAACCCTTGTTTGCTTTTCTATTATTGTGATAAAGCACTTGAAAGAAAGAAAGAAAGAAAGAAAGAAAGAAAGAAAGAAAGAAAGAAAGAAAGAAAGAAAGAAAGAAGAAAGAGGAGGAGCAAAACTTTTATTTCAACTTGAAGGTTCTAGTTTATTTTTTTTTTTTTTACTTAAAAAAAATATCACAGAAGGCTATCAGTGGCCAGGGGAAGGGGCATGGGTGGAGAAGAGGGAGGGTAGGATTGGGAGGGGAAGAGAGAGGGAGCTACAGGTGGGCTACAAAGTGAATAAATTGTAATTAATAAAAAAATAAAATATCTTGACCATGTTTTTATAACTAAAAATATTATTACTTATTACAATTTATTCATTTTGTATCCCAGCTGTAGCCCTCTCCCTGATTTCCTTCCAGTCCTGCCAACCATCCCTCTTCTACCCCTATGGCTCTCCCCTAGTCCACTGATTGGTGAGGTCTTCCCTTCTATCTGACCCTAGCCTATCAGGTCTCACCAGGACTGGCTGCATTGTCTTCTTCTGGGGCCTGGTAAGGCTGCTCCCCCCTCAGGGGGAGGTGATCAAAGTGCCAAAGTGTAGAAGGGGGAGATAAAAAGACCTGGAGGTGACAGGAACTCCACAAGGACACCAACAGTGCCAAAAAAATTACTTTTTTTTTTTTTTTTTTTTTTTTTTTTTGAGGGAAGTCAGGGCAGAAAGTTAAGGCAGGAACCCGGATTTAGGAGCTAAAGTAGAAAAGATGGAAGAATGCTGCTTACTGTCTTCTCTCTATGGCTTGGTCAGTATGCTTTGTAATGTAACAGAGGACAACTGCTTACAGTGAGCAGTACACTCTCACATCAACCATCAATCAAGAAATTTCCCCACAGGCTTGTCAAGAGGCTAATCTGATATAGGCTTTTTCTCAAGTGAGGTTCTTCCTTCCCAGAAAGAAGACCCTACCTTGTGTCAAGTTTCCAAAATGCTATCCTGCATCACAGTATATATATTAGTCATAACATAGCTATGCAACCTGACAGTGTAATGATCACTCTGTTTGCTTTTGTCCTGCTAATATACCAGGTGTACAAAATTAAGACCAGAAAATTAATTTGGCTTTTAGACTCTTAGGATCTAAAAGAATAAAGAATGATTCTATACTAAGGTTATAAATATGCATTTGCTTATAATATTTAATGTTAAAAGCTCAGGATGAATTTTGCCATTCCTTCCAAGAAGAGGTGATCATAGAAATATTTGATCAGAGATGCTAGTACATATAGTTCAAGGCTAACTTTATTTTGTAGTAAAGCATTTGCTGTACCACATAATAGTTGCTTCCTGTGTATGCAAATAAGTGAGATCCTTCATTGAAACTTCTCAGGGCTTTTTCTTAAAGAGCTTTTTAAAGTACATTGCACCTGTAAACATTTGTATTTGACCCCTCTACAGTTTTTAACGTACTCTTCCAATATACTCTGAAAATGAGAGAAAAAAAAACATACTTAAAAGGATAAAGGTGTGTTCCTGTAAAGAAGTATTTCTAATACTTAGAAATAAACATAAATGTCCTTTTGCTCATATGAAATGCCTTATATGAGCAGTTAAGGCCATATGAAGGGCTTCTCAACACTCTCTTCTGATCTTTATTAGTCCTTATTCTCATTTCCTTAAGACTAAGAGGGCCCTTGCAAATCAGTTCCCACACTGAGAGTGAATAAATGGAAATTTTGTGAACAAAGTTGGCAGATTGTGATTTAGTTGACAGTGGTATTCTGCTATTTATCATTAGTTCCATTATGTCATACACTTTTTCTTCTTCAGAGAACATAAATTTGGGGTTAGTCTAACAAAGACAGAAGACTTAGTTGCGTTTGAGGTAATAGAATGGAAAGAATCATAGTGACTTTGAATCCTTAATCCATAGTCAAAAGGCTAGATATAGGCACTAGGTCAATAATCTGCTCACACCTTGTATCATAAGTAGGACAGTATTTGGGAAGAAATGTTATGGATTAGGTGGCTAATGATTTAGACTAGTTGGTATGTGCTGCTTAGGCAATTCATCTGTTAAAAAGACTTGGGCATCTGTCTAGAGTTTAAAGTTTTGTAAGGTTTTATGTGGCTGTTTTCAGAGATGGATTAGAGTTAGGCTCGAGACACCAGAGGTAAGAAAGGGGAGTCAAGTGAATATCCAGTTTGGGTTTAGCAACATAGAACTTTCTGACTGCATTTAATAATCATGTTTTATAAGCATTTAATTAGAAGGTATAGGATAGTAAGCACTACTTTCAGGCTGGATCTTGATCTGATGTTTTTATATCAACACTGAAGCATTAACTTTAGGCATACACACAAAGCAAGATTTTCAAACATGTTTTCTGTAGAGTTGGGAGACTGGCTGAGATGGGAAAGAAATTGAACAATTAGATGTCCTTGGGGGAAAGTACATTATTTCTAAGGAACCCATGAAGTAGCTTTGGATAGACATTTCTTTGTTATTAACTCCTAAATAAGCATTTGTCTTCTTATATTTATAGAAAAGATTGTGGACTCTTAGTAACTTGTTATTTAGCTTATGTATTAAAATCAACAAGGAGAGAGAACTGGAAAGTCAGTGTTAACTTTGTGAATGGACTATCAGATTTCTATTTAAAAAAATCATTTCTCACCTCAGATTTTTAACTAAAAGCTGTTATTAGTTTAAACATTATTATATACTGATTGCTATACTACTTCAATAAAATATCACCCTTGCTAATTACAACTTCTTTGACAGTCTTTCTTTTTGAATTATTAATTCTAGTTTTGAAAGGATTCTGTGAAAATCAGTAACATAATAAATGTTTAAAGTTAATTTTCCAAAGATTGTATTCAAAATTATTTTGTAAAGCTGTGTGTGAATAGTTATGTACCAAGTAGGCTGGCTGTTCTAAATATCCAATTCAGGACAGTTTGTATTCATGGGCTGTTCAACATGTCGTGAGAGGTTATCTTTTCAATAGGATGGGAGGTTAGCCAGATGGGCCTGTAACGTTTCTTCAACTTTAACACATAAAATTGCTGAAAAGGCTAAAGTGGTGGTACATAGTACAGAAAACTTCTACTAATGACACTTAAAGGCTTTTCTCCCATACTTAGATATAGTAAAATTGAAAGTTACTTGTTTTTTTTTTTAATTAAAATCTTTTTAAAAAGAAGAGTTACAGGAAGGACGGTTTCACAGTTAAGAGCACCTACTAAACTTGCAGAGGACCCATGTTTGTTTCCCAGCACCCTTGTCAGGTGGCTCACAACCATCCGTAATACCAATTTCAGGAATATCTGATGTCTATCCTGCAGGTACCCGAACTCATATGTGCATGCATTCACACATCTACACACACACACACACACAGAGAGAGAGAGAGAGAGAGAGAGAGAGAGAGAGAGAGAGAAAGAGAAAGAGAAAGAGTTAAAAATTAAAGTATTTTCCTTTAAGTCAATTATTTTTATTTTTGAGATTATATTTTAATTAAAACATTTCTGTCTTTCCTCCTTTCCCAACGTTCCCCTATACCTGTCTCCACTCACTTTCAAATTTATGGACTCTTTAAAATTAGTAAAATCTTTATGATCTGTTAAGATCCAAATTTCTCACCAAAGGACAGAAATTGACTTTGCATTGATCATAGCCATTATGCATTCGCAACACAATGTAAAACAGTAGTATTAGTCTCAACTTCGGTGTTTTTTATTTTCCTCCCCTCTCTCATTCTTCTTCCTTTTCTTCTCCATCCTCCCTCCTTCATAACTTTTTTCTTTTCATATCACATACTGCCCTCAAACTTGTTATATAGCTTGTAATCAAGAAGGACCTTCTGATTTTCATATCTCTTCTTCCTGAGTGCTAGAATCACAGGTGCCATAATGCCAAGTATATGCTGTGCTGCGGTTGGAACCAAGGGCCTCAGACATTTTACCCATGTACTCTGTCAATTGAGATATATTTACAATCCTCCTCTCACTTTAAAATAATTATTTTCACATACCACTTATATTCTCTTACACCTAATCCAACCCAACCCTTGTGTTAGTAATGAAATATATTTCCCCTATCAGGTCACTTGTATCCTGCCATTCCCCTTCACTCTCCTTCCACTTTTTTCTGTTTTAATTCCATCCCTGTCTCTAAGTAAACCCTCTTTTCCCATTTGCCATGTCAGATTATGTATACACTGCTATTCACCTCTCTATTGCTCCCCAAAGCAATCCTGAAAATGTCCAAAAAACTTTCCTGGTTTCTGTAGTTAATATAGGCTATGCCCTCTTATCTGAAGATTTGGAGCTAGGAGCCTCCAATAGAACATAACAACATTTTTTTTTGTGGGTTTGGGTTACATCATTGAATATGATCTATTTTAGTTTTATATTATTCCATAGTGTATTTGTAAAACATTTTTATTATCTATTTGCCAAGTGAAGGGCATTTAGGGTTTTTCCATTTCCTACCTATTGTGACTAGAGCAGTGAAGAACATGGTTGAACAAAATATATGTGGAGTAAAATGTCAAGTCCTTTGGAAAGATGCCAGCTGGGTCATATGGGAGAATTTTTTTTTAGCTTTTTGAGAATTTTCCATACTGAGATTTAGAGTATCTGGGTCTGTTTGCAATCCCACAAACAGTGAATGAGGGTTTCCTTTCCCCACCATATTTACCAGTATTTGTTGCAGGTTATTTTGTTTATCTTTGCCATTCTGATTGGGGTGAGATGAAGTCTCAAAAGTTGTCTTCTTGATTTTTTCCATAATTGGTAGGGAAAATGAAAGTTTTTGATATATATATTAGCCATATTATTTATTTATTTATTTATTTGTTTATTTATTTATTTATTTATTTATTTATTTATTTATTATTTTTGAGAATTCTCTATTCAGGTCCCAGACCAATTTATTTGTTTATTTTGCTCTTTGTTCTTTAACTTCCCTATATATTTTGGATACTAATCCTATGTCAGAAATATACCAGTAGTATCAGTTTATTTTACTAAGCAGACAGGAAACTTGGAGAGCATTGCTATCTACCCAAAGTTATATCTTAGCTATAATATAAAATGAGAGTGTTCTTGGATTTTTTGTTTGTTTGTTTGTTTTGAGATAGAGTGTCACTGTATTGCCTAGCCTTATCTACAGTTTCTGGACCCAAGTAATCCACAGCCTGTTATGTACTGCAGTTGTGTACACTAACAACTTTCCCAGTTACAGTTTAAGTATTCTAATGGCACAATCCCCAAAGACCCTTCTATTACTCAGGTCATGTTGTAGGCGATGAAGAGGCTGCACAGGCCAGACAGATAATAAGGTAGAACATTGATGTGAAACAGGAGAAAGTAAGATTACAAAGGAAACAGAAGCTTCTAGCAGGCATTAAAGTCAGGGAGACAGTCTTTTTTTTTTTTAATAATTTTTATTTTTTTATATTAATCACAGGTTATTTACTTTGTATCCCAGCTGTAGCCCACTCTCTCATTACCTCCCAATCCCACCCTTCCTCCCTCATCTTCTCCCTGTCCCTTTCCAAGTCCACTGATAGGGAAGATCCTCCTCCCCTTCCTTCTGACCCTAGCTTATCAGGTCTCTTCATGACTGGCTGCAATGTCCTCCTCTGTGGCCCAGCAAAGCTGCTCCTCCCTTGGGTGGGAGGGTCAAAGAGCCAGCCATTGAGTTCATGAGACAATCTGTTAATTGCAGTGAGGGCACTGCCACACCGAATTGCTGTGTTTCATTTGGTACTGGAAAAAATTGAGGGAATCTCAGAGAATGGAACTGGACACAAATTCTTCCAAATAAGTAATATTTAAAGTGTTTGTTTTTATAAGCCACCATGGAAAACATTTCAGAAGCTCTTAGAAAAATTGTCCTTAGTTTACTATGTCTGTATTTATTCAGTATTCAGATATTGCTTTGGTCATGTTGAAGTGTGTGGCTTAGCTTTTATCCATAATTATTTAATTTTATAGTGAAAATTAATATAACCAAGGCCTCAGGCTTATACCAGACTATCCAGATGAGTATATTAATTCTGGGAGCTTTTCTCCTAACAAGGATAATTTTATCAGCATGGAATAAAGACATTTTAAAATTATTACACTGAAAATAACTTTATAGTTACCCTGGAGCTTAAATATGTCAGTTGATAATAATTAAATAACACCCAAACACAATTATCAGTGAAGGAAAATGAGCTGGTTTTACAAAGTCTGAAAGATAAATGAAATCATCAACATTCTAACATTCATATGAGAAATTTATATAATTCACATTGAGCATGTCAGAGCAAATGGAAAATTAGAGTAATTAAATGTTCATGGGGAAGGAATTTTATTATACAAGCTATAAAACCTTGACATGGCAAGAGCACTTGCAAACACCACATCCTAAAGGCATCCAGGAAAATACAGAAACACTAGGCTGGGGAGGGTCTGATAAACAGTATGTTTCCTGGAAACCTTAATAGTAAAGAAATGAAATCCTATTTAGAGATTTTATTAACGGATATAGGTGGACCTAGAATTTCCTAATTCAATAGAAGAAAAAGTGGCTCCATAAAGTTATAGTAAAAATGCATTGAAGTATACAGTGGATTAGTGATGAAGATCAGCAGCTTCTCTCCTGGTTCTCTATCCCCTCCGCCTTCCTCTGACCTGTTTTTAGTTCTTGTTGTTACTTCCCTTGATATACATATTGCCTTAATAAGTATTATCCAACTTTTTTGTGATAATAGTGTATTGATGTAATTTCTTCAGCCAAAATTTGTTCCTTATTCTACTACTTGCCTTAGCATCTTGAGCCACTATGTTTTAACCTGTATCTGGTCTTAGGTGGAGTCTATATATGACAAGGTCATTAATGTAGCACTTCTGTTTTCCTCCTGTTTTTTTTCCAGTTCTGCCTCTGTAGAATATACTTTTGATTTTTCATTTTTAAAGGTTACTAGGTTCAGTTTTTAATATTTAGTAATTTCCATTTTGGAGTAAATTGTTAGGTACCTATATAAGATCAGGTTTCTGAATTATTGACTCAATATATTTTTATTCTCTTGGGCCTCATATTTAGTTGGTATTTGACATAGAACTCTATATTCAAAATTATATCCCCTTTCTTTTTTCATTTTCTTCTGTCATTTAGGATTATTTTAATAGTCATATGCTGTATCTCCTAATATATCTTCTGTAATATCTAAATTTCTTTCTACATGTCTCTGATGTTTTTGCCTAATAGTCAGGGAATATATTTTTAGGATTGTTAGGCTCACTTTATTGAGCACCATTTTTGAGGCCAAAATGGACTCCCTATTTTTCTTAGGCTCCACTGTGGGTGATTCCTATTAAGTAAATCACATCTTATTATGGTACCAACCATGGTGGTAATAGGCAGGCAAGGAAACCTTTGATGGTAATCTTCAGATTTTTTTCCTAATAAATAACAAATAGTCTTCTTTTGGCTTCCTCAGTTTTTTATAATAATATATCATTTTCCCCGTGAAATGCTACTATATAGAATAAAACACCAGGTCCAGATTTCTTTCTTTGTTTAAACATCTGAAATTTGCCTTTGATAGTGTCGGACTATGGATTTTAATATACTCTCTTTTCATGAACTTGTATCATTATTGATTTTATACTATTTTCTTTAGAATTATGATTAAATAAAAAGTAGCACAAAGCTTTGTATTGCTTAAACCACTTAACATATCAAATAACAAGTAGAGGAAGGCAAGTTACTTACATAGTTTTCCTATCAAGAATTTAAAATCTCTTTGGCATTTTGTTTACATATAGTTTTTAGTTAACATGTACTTAAGAAAAAGCCTCAAAATACTGCCTTGGTAATCCAGCTACACCATGCTTTAATATATATCATGTTATTTAAGTTCTGTATTTTACTCCTCTAAATATAAAACATTCCTTTAGTCATGCCAGTCCTTGAGAACTTTGCTTCATTGATAATGTTTTATGCTGAATGAATCTTTTCAGACTCAGGCCTTAGCTAGTCTCCCACTTATTTCAGGACTCCTGTATCCTGTGCTCTACCGGCTTCTCTTCTCTATTAATGGACCAAACCCTCTATTTCTAACAGGATCTCAAGGGCAGGCTGTTTGACCACCCCCCCAGAGGAGGAGCAGTCTGTTAGGCCACAGAGGAGGACTTTGCAGCCAGCCCTGAAGATATCTGATAAAACAGGGTCAAATGAAAGGGGAGGAGGTCCTCCCCTATCAGTGGACTTGGAAAGGGGCAGGGAGGAGACCAGGGAGGGAGTGTGGGGTTGGGGATGGAATGAGGGAGCAGGATACAGCTGGGACACAGAGTTAACAAAATGTAACTAAAAAGAAAAATAAAATTAAAAAAAAACCCTTATACACAAACAAATAGTTCAAAATGTTAGTTGGTGAATGAAAAAAGTGTGTGGGGAGGAATGTAGATGGGAGGGGATTTCCTAACAGTGTTTTGAGATATCCCCCCAAAACATTATAAGATAAAGGTGAGTTTTCTGATTTTAAGCTTGGTCTTTGAATTTGAGGCTAGAAATTGCTGCTTCTTTGAGGGACCATTTCCTGAATCTTCTTTCTCATTCATTGTTTACTACAGTGACTCTTGATGACTAGAGCTTCAGGTGCAATTCCAAACTTTACAACTTATGAAAGCATACACAGACTGTAATTTCAGAAGTGATAGAAAAGGGCATGTCTTTCACTCTTAGAAGAAAGGAAGATACTTACATACTTCTGTCTTGTAACGTTTAATATTATTTTCCTATACTATTAGAATTTGAACACTTTCTCTATACACAAGTATACATATACACATGACAGAAAGGATCTTTTCTAGTCATGAATGTTTGGGGTTCTAAATGCCTATTGAATTAGGATGTTTGGATGCTCCCATAGATCAGGGTTTTTTTTTTTTTTTTCTTTATAATTTTGTTGCATAGGAATTTCTATGCCTTGGTATCTCAGCTCTTTCTTTTACCCATTGAATTTTAGGTTTTTTTTTTTAATTTTTATTTTTTTAATATTAGTTACAGTTTGTTAACTTTGTATCCCTGCTGTTTCCCCACTTCCTCTTTCCCTCCCAATTCCACCCTCCCACCCTCATCTCCTCCCTGCCCCTTTCCAAGTCCACTGATAGGGGAGAACTTCCTCCCCTTTCATCTGATACTGGTTTATCAGGTGTCTTCAGGACTGCCTGCAATGTACTCCTCTGTGGCCTAGCAGGGCTGTTCCTCCCTCGGGGGGGTGGGGGGTGGGGGGGAGGTCAAAGAGCCTGCCATTGAGTTTATGTCAGACACAATCCCTGTTCCCCCTTTGAATTTTAGTTTTAGGGCCATGATCAAGCCCCAGAATTCTTTTTATTTATTTATTTATTTATTTATTTATTTATTTATTTATTTATTTATTTATGTATTTGTTACATTTTATTAACTGTATCCCAGTTGTATCCTGCTCCCTTATTCCCTTCCAAACCCTCCTTCCCTCCCTCATCTCCTCCCTGCCCCTTTCCAAGTCCACTGATTGAGGAGGTCCTCCTCCCCTTTCATCTGACCCTGTTTTATCAGGTATCTTCGGACTAGCTGCAAAGTCCTCTTCTGTGGCCTAGCAGGACTGCTCCTCCCTTGTGGGGTGGGGAGGTCAAAGAACCTGCCATTGAGTTCCTGTCAGAAATAGTCCCTGTTCCCCTTACTATGGGAAACCAATTGGTTACTGAGCTACCACGGGCTACATCCAAGCAGAGGTTCCAGGTTATATCCATACATGGTCCTTGGTTGGAGAAACAGTCTCATGAAAGCCCCCTGTGCCCAGATATATTTGGTCCTTGTGGAGCTCCTATCCTCTCCACATCATACTAACTCCCCCTTCTTTCATATGATTCCCTGCACTCTGCTGAAGGTTTGCTTATGACTTTTAGTATGTGCTTTGATACACTGCTAGGAAGAGTCTTTCAGAGGCCCTCTGTGGTAGGCTCCTGTCTTGTTACTTGTTTTCTCCTACTTCCAATGCCCAACCCATTTGTCTTTCTAAGTGAGGATTGATCATCTTACCCTGGGTCTTCTTTCATGTTTATCTTCTTTAGGTGTATAGATTTCATTATGTTTATCATATCTTATAGGTCTATATAAGTAAGTATATACCATGTGTGTCTTTCTCCTTCTGGGATACCTCACTCAGAATGATCTTTTCTAGATCCCACCATTTGCCTGCAAATTTCATGATTTCCTCATTTTTGATTGCTGAGTAGTATTCCTTTGTGTAAAAATACCACAATTTCTGTATTCATTCCTCCGTTGTTGGGCATCTGGGTTGTTTCCAGGTTCTGGCTATTACAAATAAATCTGCTACAGACATGGTTGAGCAAATGTCCTTGTTGTGTACTTGAACATCTTTTGGATATAGGCCTAGGAGTGGTATAGCTGTCTAATTCTTAATAGACAATTAAGAAGCAATATTCTTAATTGTCTGAGAAAGTGCCACATTGATTTCCAAAGTGGTTGTCCCAGTTTACATTCCCACCAGCAATTGAGGAGGGTTCCCCTTTCTTCACAACCTCTCCAGCATGTGTTGTCATTTGAGGATTGATATTAGCCGTTTTGATGAGTGTAAGGTGAAAACTCAGGGTCATTTTGCTTTGCATCTCTCTGATGGCTAAGGATATTGATCATCTATTTAAATGTTTCTCTGCCATTCTGTATTCCTCTACAGAGAATTCTCTGATTAGCTCTGTACCCCATTTTTAATTGGATTACTTGATTTATTGCTTTTTAGCTTTTTTAGTTTGTTATATATTCTGGATATCAGCCCTCTGTCAGATATATGGTTGTTGAAGATCCTTTCCCAGTCTGTAGGCTGTTGTTTTGTTCTGACAACAGTGTTTTTTGCTTTACAGAAACCTTTCAGTTTCATGAGGTCCCATTTATTGATTGTTGCTCTTAGAGCCTTTGCTGTTGGTGTTCTGTTCAGGAAGTTGTCTTTTTGTGCCAATGAGTTCAAGGCTCTTCCCCACTTTTTCTTCTAATAGGTTTAGTGTGCCTGGTTTTATATAAGGGCTTTGATCCACTTGGACTTTAGTTTTGTGCAGGGTGATAAGTATGGATCTATTTGCATTTTTCTACATTTGGTGGGATTGATTAAAGTTTCTCTCCATTTAGTTTGATGTTGGCTATAGGCTTGCAATATATTATCTTTACTATGTTTATGTATGTGCCTTATAACCCTGATCTCTCCAAGACTTTATACATAAATGGATGTTGGATTTTGTCAAATGGTTTTTCAGCATCTAAGGAGATGATCAGTGGTTTTCTCCTTGAGTTTGTTTATATGGTGGATTACGTTGATGGATTTCTGTATATTGAACCACCCTTGCATGCCTGGGATGAAGCCCACTTGGTCATGGTGGATGATATCTTTTATGTGTTCTTGGATTCAGTTTGCAAGTATTTTATTGAGTATTTTTGCATCAGTGTTCATAAGAGAGATCCTTCGTAAGTTCTTCTTTTTTTGTTGGTTTTTTGTGTGGTTTAGGTTCAAGGTGACTGTGGCTTCATAGAATGAGTTTGGTAATATTCCTTATGTTTTTATTTTATGGAATAGTTTGAAGGAAATTGTTGTTAGCACTTCTTTGAAGGTCTGGTAGAATTCTGCACTGATTCTGTCTGGCCAGGGCTTAAGGGAGACTGTTGATGATTGCTTCTATTTTCTTGGGGATATAGGACTATTCAATCTTTCTACCTGATCTGGACTTAATTTTGGTAGATGGAATCTATCAAGAAAATTCCAGTTCTTTTAGATTTTCAAATTCTGTGGCATATAGACTTTTGAAGTAAGTCCTAATGATTGTTTGGATTTTCTCAGTGTCTGTAGTTATGTCCCCTTTTTATTTTTGATTTTGTTGATTTGGATAGTTTCTCTCTGACTTTTACTTAGTTTGGCTAAAGGTTTGTCTATCTTGCTGATTTTCTCAAAGAACCAGCTCTAGGTTTCATTGTTCTTTGAATAGTTTTATTTGATTCTAATTGATTGATTTAAGCCCTGAGTTTGATTATTTCCAGCCATATGCTCCTCTTGGGTGTATTTGCGTCCCTTTTTTCTAGGGCTTTCAGTTGGGCCATTAAGTTGCTTGTATGAGATGTCACAAATTTCTTCTTTAAGGCATATTAGTGCTATGAATTTTCCTCTTAGCACTGCTTTCATTGTGTCCCATAAATTAGAGTATGTTGTACCTTCATTTTCATTGAATTTGAGGAAGTCTTTAATTTCTCTCTTTATTGCTTCCTTAATCCAGCTGACTTTGAGCAGTAAGTTGTTCCGTTTCCATGTACGTGTAGGCTTTTTTCTAATTCCATTGTTGTTGAGAGCCAGCTTTAGTCCATGGTGATCAGATAGAATACAAGGGATTATTTCAATCTTCTTGTATGTGTTGAGGCTTGCTTTGTGACCAACTATATGGTCTATTTTGGAGAAGGTTCCATGAGGTCCTGAAAAGGTATACTTTTGTGTTTGGATGAAAAGTTCTGTAGACATCTATTAGATCCATTTGATTTAGGACCTCTCTGAGAGGTTTTATTTCCCTATTTGGCTTCTGTCTAGATTATCTGTCCCTTGGTGAAAGTGGAGTGTTTAAATCTCCCACTAATAAGGTGTTGGGATCGATGTGTGATTTAAGTTTTAATAATGTTTCATTTATGTAGGCGCTCTTGTACTTGGGGCATAGATGTTCAGATTTGTGATGTCCTCCTGGTGTATTTTTCCTTTGATGAGACTGTAGTGCCCCTCGTCATCTTTTTTGATTAATTTTGGTTGTAAATCTGTTCTTTTAGATATTAGGATCGCTACCCCACCTTGTTTTCTGGGTCCATTTACTTGAAAAACATTTTTCCAGCCCTTTACTCTGAGGTAGTGTTTATTTTTGTTGCAGAGGTGTATTTCTTGGATGCAGCTGAATGTTGGATCCTGTTTCCGCACCCATTCTGTTGGTCTGTGTCTTTTTATTGGAGAGTTGAGTCCATTGATGTTCATAGATAAGAGTGACCAAAGAACGTTAGTTCCTTTTATTGTGGAGTTGGTCGTCTTACTGTGTTTCATTGCTTGCTTTCTTTTAATTTTTGTTGGGATATTATCTGTATGCTAAGTTTTCTTTGGTGAAGTTCTTTTCATTGGATTGAAGTTTTCCTTCTAGGATCTTCTATAGGGCTGTTTTGCTGTGTAGATATTGCATAAATTTAGTTTTGTCATGGAATATTTTGTTTTCTCCATCTATGTTGATTGAAATCTTTGCCAGGTATAGTAGTCTGGATTGGCATCTGTGGTCTCTTAAAGTCTGCATGACACCTGCCCAGGCCCTTCTAGTTTTCATAGTTTCTGATGAGAAGTCTGGTGTCATTCTGATAGGTCTACCTTTATATGTTACTTGGCCTTTTTCCTTTTCTGTTTTAATATCTTTTCTTCTGTAGATTTAGTGTTTTGACTATGATGTGATGTGATGGGTTCTTTTCTGGTCTAGTCTATTTGGTGTTTTGTGGGCCTCTTGTGTATTTATGGACATCTCTTTCTTTAATTTGGGAAATTTTTCTTCTATGATTTTCTGGAAAATATTTTCTGGACCTTGGAGCCTGGAGTCTTATTTTTCATCGAATCCTGTTATTCTTAGATTTCATCTTGTCATGGTGTCCTTGATTTTTTGGATATTTTGCGTTTGGGACTTTTCTTTTTTTTACTTTGAGAGAAGTATAAATTTCTGCGAGTGTGTCTTCAGCACCAGAGATTCTCTCTTCCATCTCTTGTATTCTGTTGGTGATGATTACTTTTGTGGTTCCTGATATTTTCTCTAAGTTCTCCTGCTCCAGGGTTTTCTCAGTTTGTGTTTTCTTTATTGATTCTAATTCTGTTTTCATGCCATGTACCATTTCTTCATCAGTTTGAATGTGGATTCCTGTCTCTCTGCGATGGTCTGTATTATTTTGTTCATTGCCTCTCTATATGCCACTAATTGTATCTCTACTTGTGCCTCTATTTGTTTGGCTATATTTGCCTGTGTTTCTTTGAGAATTTTGTTCATTTCCTCTTTCTTTGCCTCCAGTTAATTGGCCAAATCTTTGATAGAGTTGTTCATTTCCTCTTTAACTGTCTGAAATTGTATGGCTATTGCTCTGATAGATTTGTTTGTTTCCTCTTTATGAGCCTCAAATAATTGGGTATGCATAGCTTTAAAGTCATTTTCCTGTGCTTCTGATGAATTGGAGTATCCATCAATTTTGGGGGTTGCTGGTGAAGCTATGATGTCCTGATTCATGTTGGATGTGTTCTTTCACCTACCCCTCGCCATTGGCTTATATGAAACCTTCCCTGTTTGTTTCTGGATTCTGCATTTCAGACTGGTACTGTCTCTCTCTGGTGTCTGGAGAGTTCTTCAGACTGGTACTGTCTCTCTCTGGTGTCTGGAGAGTTCTTCAGGAAGCTGAGAGAGGTCCCGTGGCCTCAGCGTGTGCATTAGTGATTTAGCTGTACCTGTGGGAGGAAAGCCCGCTGCAGCAAAAGGGCAAATGCAGGCGTGTGTGAGTGAGTGTGTGTGTGTGTGTGTGTGTGTGTGTGTATGTGTGTGTGTGTGTGTGTAGAAGTGTGCCTTGAGGGACAGAGTGATAGAGAATGTTGAACCCTTGAGTGCGTGGGAGGGGCTCTGCCTTGCAGGCTTCTAGGGGGTTACTTGTGCATGTGCTGTAGATGTAGCAGGCGCTGGTGATAGTCACAGCACAATTTCCAGAGTTATCTTCCTTAACTCCTCAGTTGGACCAGCAGAGCAGGGGCTTCAATGTCCCAGCAGACTGTCTGGTTCCCACAGTGGTTATGTGGGTAGGAGGGGTCCAATGCCTTGCTTCTAGTTTAGAAGGTCCCTGGATCTGGGGCTCTGCAGACACTCAAGTGCGCACTCACTCTCGAGCAGGTCACATTGGCAAGGATCATGGTATCCAGGCCCTCTACTCTCTGCTTTGGCCCTGCTTGGTCCTATGCAGGAGGACTGATACACTCTGCCAGCTCAGTGCTACTGCAGCCACCAGGTTAAGGAGTCCAGCTGCAGCTGGAGACTGGGATACATGTCCAGATACCTTCTGAGAAGTCCTGGAGGCCCTCCACTGTGTTCTCCAGGCCTGGGAGGCCCAGCGCCTGGTGTGCCTAGCTTTTATGGTGGGTCTGCTGGGCTTTGGTGGGTATATAGCATATTATCTGTCACAGAGGGTTTGATCGGGCCATACAGTCAGTGGTTGAGAGACCCTGCAGAGTAAGTATGGTTGCTAGCAGACCTGGGACCCTGGGAGGATGGTGCCACAGATCTGGGACTCCAAGGCAGGTACAGCTGGCAGTTGCTAAGGGGCTAGGAGTGCACTTCAGTTGCCACAGTCCCCAGGCAGTGAGCTCTGAGCTGAGAATCTAGGTGAGCTGGCAGTGCTGAGGAGGAAGGAGGTCCGAAAAAGGGGAGTGCCAGGAGATCAAAGGATCATTTCTCTCCTTCCCCAAACAAATCCACTGGTGACCCTAGACCAAAGTTCTCACCTCTTGCGATGTTCCCTCTTGTTTAGAAAGCCTCAGCGTCCTTTTCCTGGCTTCAGAACTCAGCAACTCTGCATCTTGGCTCCGCCCCCTAAATTTTTATTTTCTATATTAATTACAGTTTATTCACTTTGTATCCCAACTGTAGCCCCCTCCTTCATTCCCTCCCAATCTCACCCTCCCTCCCTCATCTCCTCCTATGCCCCTCTCCAAGTCCACAGATAGGGGAGGTCCTCCTCTCCTTTTATCTGACCCTAGCTTATCAGGTCTCATCAGAATTGGCTACATTGTCCTCCTCTGTGGTCTGGAAAGGCTGTTCTTTTCTAAACCTGAAGAACTATGTTTATTAAATTTCACTTGGCTTTTCTTTTCAGTTTACTGTGACACTCCCAGCCCCTGTGGCTATATACCTCATGCTTTGTTTCAGACTTTGTGAGTTATATGAAAGTGTTGGATGTCTTTCAGCAGCTATCTTCCTACCTTAAAGTTATGTCTTTTTAGAAAGGGTCTCAGGTATAGCAGCCAGGCCTCAGACTCAGCATGTAGCCAAGGATGACATTGAATTTCTGCCTCTGTCTACCAAATGCTGAGTTTAAAGATGTGTACCACCATGTCCAACTTGAACCAGTTTTATATTTTCCTTTAAAAAAAAATCTGTATTTGTGGGGGAAGCCATGGTATCCATGTGGAGGTTAGGTGACAACATGAGGGAGTCAGTCTTTTTATCATGTGGGTGTCAGGAATGGAATTTAAGCCATCAAGTATGGTAGCCAGGGCCTTTACCCATTGAGGTATTTTACTATCCCTTAAGATAAGTTTTAGAACATAATTTTTCTGTATCCATAAGTATTAACAGTCATAATCTACAAGGGTTTTTAAGTACTCTAAGAAAAGATGAGGGCTTTTTTTTTACTCTTTAGGAGAAAATGCATATCAGATCATTAGCATCAAAAACATAACTTCAGGTAAATATTTATACAGTGGTAAGTATTTCTCTCTCTTCTCTGTGAGTGTCTATCTGTCTGTCTGATTTTAAAACAAGACTAAGATCTCATTTGCTGTCAGATTTCTGTGCTCTTACCCTTACCTAACACACAGGATGCAATTCAACAGGGCAGGATTTCTTTTTTTTTTTAACTATAATTTTTTATTTATTACAATTTATTCACTTTGTATCCTGCCCTCCTTTCCTCATCTCCTCCCATCCCTTCCCCAGTCCACTGATAGTGGAGCACCTCCTCCCCTTCTGTCTTACCCTAGCCTATCAGGTATCATAAGGACTGTCTTTCATAGTCTTCTTCTGTGGCCTGGTCAAGGGGGAGGTGATCAAAATGCCAGCCACTGAGTTCATGTCAGAGACAGCTCCTGCTACCCTTATTAGGGAGCCCATTTGGAGACTAAGCTGCCACGGGCTACCTCTGTGCAGGGTATCCAGGCTATCTCCATG
>NW_026594184.1:3843449-3862442 GCF_907164565.1 Psammomys obesus | reverse complement strand
AGTATCAGTCTCAGAAAAGATTCATTGACCCAGAGTTTTTGGTTCTGTTCTACTTGTGGAGCTCCAGACCCTTCCAGGCCTTTCTATCTTCCCCTTCTTTCATAAGATTCCCTGCACTCTGTCCAAAGTTTGGCTATGAGTCTCAGCATCTGCTTTAATACCCTGCTGGGTAGAGTCTTTCAGAGGCCCTCTGTGATAGGCTCCTGTCCTGTTCGCTGTTTTCTCCCTCTTCCAATGTCTACCAAATTTGCCTTTCTGAATGAGGATTGATTATCTTACCCAGGGTCCTCCTTGTTTAGCTTCTTTAGGTGTACAGATTTTAGCATGATTATCCTATATTATATGTCTTATATCCACTTATAAGCGAGAATATACCATGTGTGTCTTTTCTGCTTCTGGGATACCTCACTGAGGATGATCTTTTCTAGTTCCCACCATTTGCCTGCAAATTTCATGATTTCCTTGTTTTTAATTGCTGAGTAGTATTCCATTGTGTAAATGTACCACAGTTTTTATATCCATTCCTCCATTGAGGGACATCTGGGTTGTTTCCAGATTCTGGCTATTACAAATAAAGCTGCTATGAACATGGTTAAGCAAATATCAGACAATTAGGAATAGTGCTAGGTAGATATCCAGAATTTTTTTTTCATTTTTAATTTTTATTGATTCTTTGTGAATTTCACATCATGCACCACATTCCTACTCTTTTTCCTATCCTTCCATATCTGCTCCCTAACCTTGTAACAATCCCCATGCCACAAAAAAATGATCTCACATGGAAGTTGTGGAATGTCTTGGAGGGTCACCAGTCACACAGTATACAGTTTTCCCACACCAAAAGGCTAGCTTAAAAAAATGTTCATAAATTGTGGTACTTTTACACATGGAATACTACTCAGCAATTAAAAACGAGGAAATCATGAAATTTGCAGGCAAATGGTGGGACCTAGAAATGATCATCTTGAGTGAGGTATCCCAGAAGGAGAAAGACACACATGGTATATACTCACTTATATAGACGTATAAGATAGGATAAACATACTGAAATATATACACCTAAAGAAGATAAATGAGAAAGAGGACCCAGGGTAACATGATCAGTCCTCACTTAGAAAGACAAATGGGATGGACATTGGATGTAGGAGAAAAAAAGTAACAGGACAGGATCCTACCACAGAGGGCCTCTGAAAGACTCTACCTAGCAGTGTATCAAAGTAGATATTAAGACTCATAACCAAACCTTCAGCAGAGTGCAGGAAATCATATGAAAGAAGGGGAGTTAATATGACCTGGAGATGACAGGAGCTCCACAAGGACCAAATATATCAGAATTTCTTTTAGAAATTACTAGGACTTCTTTGTCTCCGACTGTCTCCTACTACAGCAGAAAGAGGAATTTTTGTAACTCTAAGAAAAATTGTCTTGAATTCACATTTTCCTGTAATAATAAGATTCATTTTGATTAATACATATTTCTGATATTTAGCCTCTTGAACTTATGAAATTCTGAGTTGAAGAAAAGGAGTTGGCAAAGGCCTTTTGTCTGTCTTCTGTGCTTTTCCACTCTGCTGAACTGAATGCTTTTCAGTAGGCATAGCGGATCAGAAATCGAGGCTTTCCATACTCCCACAGGCCTTTTTCTGGTTTCTTCTATCTAACTTTACTTTTTTTAAATAATCTAATTGTTTTTATTGATTTTTAAAAATGTGTTTAACTTTTTTAGTTATTAAAAAATAGTGTCTTTCAAGTTTATGTTGCCATACTCCTATTCACCATCCATTATGTCCACTGATTGGTCCTTCTCCTCTTCCCAAATAGTGTCCCTCTCTTCTCAAGTCATATATAGTCTACATATGAAAGAAAATTTGCTTAATGTTAACTTTTCTCCCAGTATGCTGTTACTCCCCTTCAGCTTTAACTCACTTCCTCCCTCCGTATTAGTTCCCTTTTTACTTTCATATCTATCTCTATACACTCAAATTAATATATAGCTTAAGCATATGAGAAAAAACATGTCATATTTGTCTGAGTCTGGCTTACTTTGCCTAACATGATCTTCAATGTCATCCATTATTCCCATGCTACAGTGAGCCATTACATCTAGGATGTTTAGTTCTTTGTTTTTATTATCATTTTTAATTATCTTTATAGATAGCATAGGGCCCCAGGTACACTCCTTTTTGATTATTACATACTGGCAATTATTTACATGTAGAAAGAACCAAGATTTTTTTTGAATGAAACAATCTTGACCCAGCACAGCACTTCTACTATGGACTTAACTGTCACATCAGATATTTATGCATTAAAGTTCTAACCCCCAACATGAGTACTAAAAGATGATTTTAAGAGTTAATTGTCTTTAAATGAAGTCATAAAGTTGGGTTTATACTCCTGTAAAATTGGTGGCCTCATAAAAGAAGAAAAACACTCCCTTCTTTTCTCTACCCTCTCCATCTTCTTTTCTCCTTTCCCAGCCCCTCTTTCTGCCACCATATACTTAGTACACCGAAGGGCTGTGTAAGGACAAAGGAGGTGACTATGATTGCAAGGAAGGAAGAAAGGCCTCACCAGAAGTAAAATCTTACAGGATCTTGATTTTGAGTTCCCAGATCAGAACTGTAAAAAAAAAATGCATTTAAAGTTGCCCTTGGCTCCCTTTCACTCTTAATTAAGGACCTTGGCATCTGAGCACATCCTCCACCTTTTCTCTTACCATGAAAGGGCAGAGAGGGACGAGCTACAGAGTATCGCCCACATGTAAAATCACAGACAAAGAAATTACCTGTGTTCAAGTTTCCTGTTGACAATTGTTTAAAGGGAAGTTTGGCTTGTCTCTTTGGGTTTTAATAGGATGGCATTTTACATAATAACTCAATTCTAGAGCTGAGTCTAATCTTTGTGCATAGGAGAAGGTTGCATTCTTTGCTTGTGATTTACATCACCTGACACCTACTGTAATGACTTCCACTGCAATGGCCATTGCTATGGCTATGCAGCTTCAATCCATCACTACCTTCTAAAAGCTGGGATATCCCATTCAATCATGAACCTAGTGCTGTGCATAATTAATTACATCCCTTTCCCCAAACCCGACCAAGTGCTACACATCAATTCTCTGAAAACTAAGTGAAAGCAGTATTTTTCTCATACCTTCCTCCTCAGTAAGTGCAGATTTAGCTGCATGTATAATCAATCACTGAAACTTTCAGCTTTTTTTCTTTTAGTTTCAAGTATTCACGACCATGCCTGTGTTTGAAAATTGCAAATGGATTCATTTGAGGGTGTCATTAGTATTACCTGAGCTCCATAACGAGCTGCTGGACTCCAGGTCAGTCTTTGAAGCTGCGTGGAGTTCAGCCATCTGCATGTAAGCAGAAGCAATCTCTGTGATTGTCTTTTAGAACTATAACAGATGTTTTAGCTGATAAATAACAGCTATAATTTTAGTGTCAACATTGTTGTTCAATGATGATATCTAAAAGCCAGTAATTCCGATGGATAGGCTGAATTGATAAGCATATAGGGTAATAGAATGTGGAACTGTGATTTCAAGGGCAAGGTTTGCTATGATTATGTAGGATATATCATTAGGCATTATTACACCAAATAATTTATTCAAGTGGATGGTCTTCAATTTTCAAGTCACTCAGATTCTGTGTGACTGATAAGTTAAGAGAAAGGTTCATCATGTGCAGAGAATAATGTTACATGGAAAGCTCGAAAAGGGCAAAATCTTACCCCCCCCCAGCCCCTAATGCATTTCAGGAATTGTTATGACATCATTATTATGTTAACTTCTCTGCTTTCCTTATAAAGGCCTCTGAGCATATTTTCTGTTGGCCATTAAGGCAGAGCAAGGCAATCCAGAAAGCAATTTTGACTTGAATACTTAGTGCTGTAAACCTATTATGTGAATCTATTTCAGTTTGGGGTATGGAAGATGATGGTGCCTCAGTACTGTTTGGATCATTAAAACTCAGGAGGGAAAACATAAAGGGACTGGGAACTAGGAAGGTGAAAAAATTAATTGGAGATGCGAGACCAGAGACATTCCTACCCAGTCAACCATATCTATACTTGAAAAATGAAAAACTGTTTAAAGGGACACAAGTCCTGCCTTTAGACTTTCTGGAAGGCTGTTAACCTTTTGCCTACTTGTAGGAAGCACAGTCCCTCAAACTTAGTTGAATTCTGTGCACTTGAAAATAGAAATCAGGATCAGGCAGGCATTCTTGGATTTTATCCAGGAGAGTTTAGTTACTAAAATAACAAATATTGCCTAAACTCTTCTCTAGGCTGACACAGTTCCTTGTGATTGCTGACTTTTGTGCTGCTTCCTGTTCCTGGATGTCTATCTTCCAGCCTTTTGCTTAAACAGAGCAAAAAGCTCCAAAGGTCGATTGGAAAGAGACTCTGAACTTAAATAGGAGGCTTGAGTTCCAGTCTAGGACCTCGGTTACTACGGAAGATTTGCAGTCTTGGTTGATATACTTAAATCCTCTCTGTCCTCAATGTCCTTATCTGGAAAACTTGGTATTGAGGCTAAAGATCTTTCATTGCCTGCCAATACTAAGAGTTTCAAAGCCTTTGTGTTTACTATCCTCAGAGAGTTCCCTGCTCTGTAGCCCAATTGTGAAGGGTAGTGGATTTACTTATACCCATGGAAAAGCACTTCCTAGACTCCTGACTTTTCACATAAAAGTTAATCAGTAATTTACATTTGTCTGAGGTATGAATCTGTCTCATATCTGCTGTAGGAAACAGTAGCCCTCTGCTTGCTCTTTCTAAGCATGTTTTTAGGAAGCATGTTTATATTATTATTCATGGTTAATTTAATTTTCCTCTTATTTAATACTTAATGAATGCCATTGACTGTTTTAAATACTTTTTATATCTATCTATTTGTCTGTCTCTCTATCTATCTGTATGCGTATGCCTGTTTGCACACATGCACGCACACATTTACATACATGCACACACATGCCACCACACAATGCCACCATGCACATGCCACCACACACATGTCAGGGCAATTTAGGAGAGTAATTTGTCTTCCACCATGTGGGTTCTGAGGAATCAGTCATAGACTCAGGCTTGGCAGTAGGCACCTTTATGCTGAGCTGAGCCATCTTGCTGGCCCATCTTAGCAGCTTTTGTTTGTTCTCTCTTCTGTCTCTTTTTCTCTCTGTCTCTCTTACTTTCTTGCTCTCACACTTGCTCTTTTTCTTTTCTCATTTCTTATTACTCTTCCTTTTTTCCTTTCTTGGTGTTTTACTAGAGATTGAGCCTAGGGCATAGCAAATGCTAGCCAAGTGACCTACCACTGAACTACATCCTTTGCCTTTACATGATGTGTCTTGAAGAGACAGGATCTCACTAAGTTGCCCATGAAGCCTTGAATTTACTCTGTAGCTTACATGGGCCTCAAATTTCCAATTCTCTTGCCTCACTCTCCCAATTAACTGGCATTACAGGACTGAGACACCAAGATTGGCAGGGTGGGACACACTCAACAGCAGGTGTCAGAAAGTAAAACAATTCAATTCAAATTAAGTATAAGGAAGTAAGGGAATTCATATCATGTAATTAAAAAACCCTTAGGAAGCACTTAGTATTACACGGAGCATTTTCTTTTCAACACAGGTGTTCTCTCTCTCTCTCTCTCTCTCTCTCTCTCTCTCTCTCAATCACAGCTTTTCTATGACAGAGAAAGTATTCCTCCCATATGAACAATTACAGACAGCTCCTTGTACCTCTCTTTTAGAAGACACTCTTAGATTCAGAGGAGCTCTGGTTGGGCTAGCCTGGCGCAGGTGACCTATTTTTCCACTAATCTTGGTAGACTGGTGTTACCACAGTGGTAAGGCAGTGCTATACCTTTAGACTAACAAAACCAATAGTACTTCACTGTGTCCTTATTCATAGTCAACTTAGACCTCTAAATGTATGTGAAATACTTATTTTCTTGGGACTCTTTGTGCAAACTCTTTAGACTTCAGCTTGAGCTCACAAACACACTCATTCTCTCTCCTTCTGAAAATAACCAAAAACCAATCAGGGTGAAGTTTCTAGCAACATCTGTAACAGCATTTCTTTGTCTAAATTATAAAATTTGTAGTCTTTAACAGGAATAAAGATATGTAGTCTTTAACAGGAATAAAGATCAATTTTTTTACTTCAAATCACTTTTGTTGGTAGACATAAATCTATTTACTTCTTTTTCTGAAATTTCATGTGATTCTGAAGCTCTCTAAACACAGAGACCCACTGTGTACAGGGGGTTACACATGACATGTGATGCTACATGTGGCTTGTGATCAGAGTGACAAATTTTTCTTCCCAGTCAGGCATGCTACCTGAATGACGCTATGTATATAACTAACTGTCTTCCAACCCAAACACCACTATCATGGAATAGTTTTTCTCTGTATCTTGGACCCAATAAATTCCACAGCCTAGAGGCTCATTTCACCAAAGTCTATCCTGAATTGGATGTTAACATGATTTTGCAAGGAGTTTTACGTTTTCCTTCAGCCTTGTTCCTGATGGTACAGCTCACTCTTCTCTCACTTCATCTCTATTCCTTTGTCACTCCATCATTGACTATAAAAATCCCACCCCTTAAATACTAAAGCAAACAATAATAATATAAAAAAGAGAATTAAAAGCCAGGAGCTGTGCAGCCACTTTTGATGAGAACTGATAGACTAAGATCAGAAAGAAGAGGAGAACCTCCCCTATCAGTGGACTTGGGGAGTGGTATGCATGCAGAAAGGGGAGGGAGGGTGGGATCTGGAGGGGAGGAGGGAGGGGCTTATGGGGGGATACAAAATGAATTAAGTGTAATTAATAAAAAATTAAAAAAAATACAAAAAAAAAAGCCAGGAGCTGTGGTGCAGGCCTATAATCCCAGCACACAGGGAGGCAGAGGCAGGCAGATCTCTGTGAGTTCAAGGCCAGCCTGGTCTACAAAGAGAGTCCAGGCCAACCAAGGATATACAGAGAAATCCTGTCTTGAAGAGAGAGTTGTGGGGGAGAGGTGGAAGGGAGGAACAGAGAGAGACACAGAGACAGAGACAGGGAAAGAATTAAATAGAGGAATGGTAAGGAGACCAAATCATTGTAAGTAACTCTAGAAGCTTAAACAAGTAGTATATTCATTATTTTATTTGTGTTTAATACAGCAATTCTATCTTGGGCTGTCAAACTTGCTGTTTAAGGCTTCTCAACATGAGTCTGAGACTCACGGTTGAAAGTATCATTTAGACATGTTTGAGTTCATGTAAGTGAAAACATTTATTTCATAGATTTCCAGCTGCAGAGTTGTATCTATAAAAGTTTCACTAGTTGTCAGAGCACAGAAAATGTGTTAGTAGTAAAGTTGTTCTTTATGTAGTACCTCAAGATTATTGCAAAAAGCGGATGCTCTTGATCATTTTTTTTTTCCGGCATTCTAAACTTGTTAGCTTTTCAGTTCAGTTAATGAAAAAAGAGTTTTACTCTGTTACCTTATGGACTTAAATATCATGATAATTCCATATTCATTAGTCAACTTCAAGTAGCAAATGCTTATATGGCAGTTGTTATAGTTGGCTCTGAAATATTTTCAGGTAACCATGTATTTAAGTAGTCTTTTCACTGAGTGTATTTCATCTTTGTTCAAGTCTCTTGAGCCCTGAGTAGATTCCTATTTCAGCTATTCTCTATATACTGAACTGTCTCATGTTTTGTTTGCCTATTCTAGTTTTTATGTGTATATACTCAGCTGGTGAAAAAGGAAAAAGCAAATGGCAACTAGCAAAATGGGTCTCTCCAGTCATGTCTGTTCTTTATACAACAAATACAGATTAGTACTGTCTGTTGACTGCTGTGTTCCAAGTCCTCTATATTATGGAAGCGGGGTTAGAAAGAAAAATGTAGATAGGAATTGGGTCAGCTAATCTCCAGTATTTGTTACTTGGAAGTAGGTATATTTTCCAAAACTGGCAGTGCATTAAACTATGTCTACTACAATATTTTATGCATTCATGTCCAATATAGTAACTGTTTATATCTATTTAAGTACAATGGAGATAAGTGAAATTGCCTTCTTTTTTTGTTATCAGTTATTTAGGCTATTTCAGTAATAATATGTAGGAACTATTACACCAATTGTTTTATTATTTGCATACATGCATGCAAATAGCTGCTACTCTTAATTTCTTAAAATAAGTTAGCTTGGTTCTTCCTCAGATGTCATTAATCACCTTGTGGCTGTAGCTAGAGGTAAATATCACCCTTTTCCCCCTAGCGTTCCTTGCTAACTCCTTTCATATAATGAAATCATCTTAATACTGAAAACTTCATGTTTGATAGCAGCCCCGCTTCAGACAATTAATTAGAACATGTCTAAATCTTGAGTATTTGCATCATTTTTTTCACACTGAAAATTTTTGAACCTTATTAATAAATCACCCCCCCCCCCCGGGTTCTGTCTAGCTTCTCTGTATGCTTTTTATTCTATCAACAGGGAGGTCGGTAGCCAGCCAGCATAAACATCTATACATTGACAATATCTTGGATTTTCTCAGAGATCCACTTTATTTGTTTTCTCATGTCCAGAAGACAGTAGAGAAGGGAGTAGTGAGATCTGAGTTCAGGCTTTTGCTATGAGGATGGATTTTTTTTACAGTATGTATATACTGTCAAGGAAATACAAGGGAATTAACTTTGATCAAATCAGTCATTTATTCATAAGCCTGTTTTCATCTTTTGGAAATGAGCTTGGACAGATTTTTGTGGTACAAATTTTATGCCTCTATAAGGGTCATCGCCCTGCTTCAGAGTTTGAAAATTACAAAATCAATACTCTCTCCCTAATGAAAAAGAACACTAGAAATTTCTGAGGACAACTGCCACAGAAACTGTCCAGTACAACTCATTGTTGCTTTCAATGAGAAAATTGCAAGTTCTCAAAGAAATTTTCGTGAGTTCAGACCTTGTCAAGAGTCACTGAGTAAATCAGTTTATTATTGATTAACCTACTCTTGTGTATGTGTTTTTTTTTCCTTCTCATTTGTATTTCTATATGAGTGAATGACAAATCCAATAGAAGCCTGTGTAGTTACTTAGAAGCTTTTGGAGGATAAGCATGTGTGGGTCACATTTCAAAAGTGTTTTGTAGAGAAAAATAGACTATAAAGAAAAGAATGTGTGTATTTCTTGATACTGGTGGCTTTAAATTGGCACCAGCTATATGTCAATAGGTGGTATTATATGTAATATCATTTGCATAGTCAAAATCATGAAAAAATAAAACCTATGAAGCATGTATTACAGAAAAGGTCTAATCCAAGTATTTTCCAAAGGATTCAAATCAAACCCTAAACAAAGAACTTTTTAGTTATCACATGCTTTTTAGAGTCAAGCTCACTATGTCTTCACATGGTGAAGGAGTTACTTGTGGTCTCTGTTCTCTTTAATGGGCACACTAATTTCAGTCATGAAGGTTCTGCTTTCATAACTTGATCATCTCCCAAAGACTACAACCCTGAAAACCATCACTTTTAAGGAATTTGATGGGGGGGCCATGTATGTGTTGTTTTTAGTTTTGTTTTTGAGACAGGGTTTCAAAGCACCCTCAATGGCATTGAACTTGCTGTACAGCTAAGAATGTCATTGAGCTCCTGCTCCTTTTACCTTCACCTCCCGAATATTGGATGCAACATTATATAAAAGCACATTCAGTTCATGCAGTGCTGATGATCAGACATACAGTTTCATGTATGCTAAATGAGCATTCTGCTAACTGAGCTACAGCCCCCGCCCCATCACACTCTGTATTGAAGAATTTGTGGAATAAGTAATAAAGCTATTTTGAACTTTCATCTTTCTACATGATAATCTTTTAGAACAGCATAATCATACTGATGAAAATAGTTAGAAACAGTACACCATGTAAATAGTACACTACATAGGCTAGATTGTTTTCGTTCTTAGCATAGATATCCCTTTGCACTACTGTTCCTAAGGCAGGTATACATTTCAGTTTTCAAACGTAATAGGCAGAAATCAATGGTGTTGTGTTGGGAGAGTGCTGGACACATTAATAAAGAGGCTAGCATTTATGCAAGGCTCAGTTTGTAGATTTTGAATAGTACCCTACGATTTCTCTCTTCTATTCCTGAACCTTTTTTCACCTCCTCCATCTTAACTGTTCTGTTCTCAACCACACACACACACACACACACACACACACACACACACACTTGTGGCAAAAAGAGAAAAATAGTCTGATGTGCAGAATATGGTGCCTTAAGAGTAATCAGAATCCCATTTTAGAGATTTTAGACATAATTTAGGTTTGGAAAATTTAATATTAAGAACATTTTGAGATATAGTAAAATGCAGTGAACAGGCAACTTTAGATTTTACCTATTCAAAATACATTGGCATTTGGAAGAGATTCTGATAGATTCTTGTTTGAGCCCTGGTGGTACTACATTTTTCAGGTTCATTTTCAAAACAGTGGCTATGTAAAAACTCTCTTACAAGGTCTAAGGCCTGGAATGCATTTAATCTTAAATCAGATGAAGATGCATTGGCTTGCCCTCTTTGCCTTGTCAAGGAAATGCTGCAGCACCCCCTAGTGTCGTGTGGAGTCTAAAACACCTGATTGAACCCCAAAGCTCAATCTACTCCACAAAAACCCTGAAAGCATCTCCTTGAGGTTTTTTTTTGTTTGTTTGTTTGTTTGTTTTGTTTTGTTTTTGTAGGGTGGGGAGGCAGGGCATTGCAATAAAATCAAGTACTAGGAAATCCTTTTAAGATGTTGTATTTTGCTTGTTAAAAACTGGAACTTGCTCACTACTCAATTTGAATTAGACTCTACTCTTTTTTTAAATTGTCACAGATGTTCTAAGGATGACCTTGACCCAAGATAGGTTATAAAAATAATGGATGGATGTAACTCTTATTACCACAGTCTGCCTGTTTCTCACTTGTTTTTCTTACTCAGACTTTTAAACACCCTACTTTCAGTGAAGCATATGCAAAATCATATAATTTATCTTGGAATTCCCCTCAAAAGATCAGATGTTCAAGTTTGAGGGCATAAATCCAAAGTCAGTATCTGTGCATATGTCACCATCTTTTTACCTGTGAGACATGCCTCTTTTAGAAAACTGTACTTTATGGAGTAGGAACCTAGGTTTGCATGGGCTTTGGAGCTGTTGTTACAGGATAGAGCCTAACCCTATTTATATTGGGTAGCAGCACTATTTACTTAGATGTCAGGGTTATAGATCAAGAAATGTAGTAAAGGAGAATTAGTTATCAGGAGCTTAGGGCAAGAGAACACAAGGATGGTAGAACCAGCACTGATAGTTCTGCTGAGCGAAGAACATCAACCTGGGATGTCATGTAAAACTGTGGTTCAGGGTTGCTCTGGGAAGAAAATTGTAATTGGTAAAGTCTGCACATGAAGTAGGAGGGGGAAAACTGTGTGTAGGAGTTTTGGTAAACTCCGGGAATCTCCTTGCAGTGGCAGTACGTATTTTATTGGTATACCATCAACTTGCTATAGTCCCACCTTTTGTTTCACCAAAATGAGTATTAGAACCAGTGGATAGCCATATAAGGTAGTGCTAAAGCTTTTTCAATTCAATACTAATTTATATGCCTCATCTTACTTCAGATGCCTGTAACTTGATTGGCTTAATTAGTGACCAGATCACACCCTTACTGTTTAAAGTTTATTAACCCCAAACCAACTGCCCACAAGACTGACTAGCAGCCTTGGATTCCTGTCCACACTCCTTATCTCTGAAAGAACTAAAACAAAGGCCATCTTTTATTCCCTTTAACTCTAGTCTGGACTGTTATCTTTTTATGTTTCATATTGCCTTGTTGTCATACTAGCTCCCTGGCCTGTGTTCTCATTTTGTGTCTAGTCTTTGGTAGTTAGAGAAAAGAAGTGAGATGAAAAGCCCATGAAAAACAAGTTGAGTTCTAATGCTAGGCTAGATGGCTAAGATAGAAAGAAGAGCATCAACAACAAAGATTGGCTGTTAGCTGCATAGATAAGAAAATGAGCGGATCCCTTTTTGTCTATCCTTCTGTATATTTGACTTTTTAAACTAACTATAAGTTCTCTGTCCTAACAGGTTGTTCTCCCTTGGAATGCATTGCTGAGTCTGGACACTGCTTCACTTGCTGTTAGTATCCAGTGTCATTCTCTGGTAAGCCAAGTTCTCTTGTAATTTCTTGTTCTTCTGTAATGGGTCCAAAGGGAATCTTTCTTGGATAGTCATGTTTTACTGAAACTTCTTTTGGCATGATTTCTTCATGGGGTTGTTGTCTGGTTTTCTTCCACTTAGGACATAAATTCATATTTTGTTTGAGACAAGATCTTATATAATCCATACTGGGTTTTCAATGCCCTATTTAGCTGATGGTGACCTTGAATCCTTCTCCTTCCACTTCCGAAGTGTTGGGATGATGGGCATGTACCACCACTACATACTCTTTGAAAAACAATTTGCTGTTCTAGAATCCCTATATACTGTGTGTGTGTGTGTGTATGTGTGTGTGTGTATGTGTGTGTGTGTGTGTGTGCGCGCGCGCGCGCATGACTATGGGAAATAGCTGTGTCTGTGGAGTATAGGTGAAGTGAAGGTCTTATGGGCGTGTTTTGTGAATCTAAGGCAGGGAAAACCATGCCTAGCAGTTGTTTAAGTGAAGTATGACTTGAATGGAGTTATTAAAAGAAGAATAAAATTAAGGCAATCAGAAGAACTGTTAAGGAATTCCAGGCAGGAAGGAAACACTCTAAAAGGCTGGGGCTCAGTCAGTGATCACCAGGATGCAGGTTAAAAACAAACAGACAAAAAACCAGAAATCTAGGAAAGATAGTGTGCAATCCTACAAGTAGAAAGGTGGAGACAACCTGATATGCTAGGGTCAGATGGAAGGGGAGGAGGACCTCCCCTATTAGTGGACTTAGAGTAGGGTATGGGAGGAGATGAGGAAGGGAAGGTGGGATGGGGGGAAATGAGGGAGGGGGCTCCAGCTGGGATACAAAATAAATAAACTCTAATTAATATATAAAAAAATAATTAAAAAAAGAAAGGTGGAGACAAAAAGACCCCTGGGCGCTCACTGGTCAGCCAGCCTACCTAGTGTAGTGAGACCCCTACCCCAGTTAAAGACCCTCTCTTAAATACAAGATAGAAGGCAGGCACATACACACACACAAACAGCACCAACCTTATTACTTAAACAATACAAAAGGAAAGATTACACTGAGAAGTTGAGACAGCAGAAAGCACACAGACTCTAAGGTAACACACAAATTAGCTTTTACTTAATATATTTTCCTTGTACTGCTCTTATTTATATTATGTGTTCTATAACTTGTTTGCGAGCAGGAGTATTTTACTGCTGTATCATTTAGTCTGGTCCCTGTTTATGCTATAGTTGACTTGATATGAATAACCATTTTGGTTAGTAAGTGAATAAACAAATACAATAGTTAGCAGTGAGGCCTACAGAACACTAAGATGAGTTCTAGTAGGGAAAGAGAATTGATGCGAAGAATTCCTCTTGTGCTGTATAACAAATACATGCTTTCTCATGAGGAAACATTCTTTTTTTTTTCTTTTTCTCTTTATTAATTACAGTTTATTTATTCACTTTGTATCCAAGAAAAAAAACATTACTTAATGAAATAATCATATGTAACTTCTGAAAAATTATCTATAGATTGCTTTCAGCTTTATCTTATTAGTGGCACTAGCATACTAGCATAATTGTTTTAAAGAATAAAAAAAAACATGTTCTGCCAAATCTGTCTCTCAGAAAGACTTCAAAGCTTAAATAGTTCATGGGAACTACTTGCTAGTCTAGAGAATTCTTGCCAGTTTGGTCAGGGCCTCCCATGGAGAGATTTATATGCAGTGTATGTCAAGAGGTGAAGTAATGGCATTTCTCTGCTACACAATGACTTGGATGTCTGCTGAGTGGAGAAACGCACCTTTAAAGCAGACAGGGGAAAAGAAAGTCTGCCGTGATCCAATCATTTTGAAAACCCATCCACACTAAGGCTGGGAACAAACATAATGACTGGATTTAATTGCCGATGCTCTAGAGGCAGTGCTCCTCTTGATGTGTTGACCTTTAACCCAAACTTGGGAGAGTAGAAAAAAGGAGAGGGTGGTTTCTTCTCTCCTGTCATCAGCCCTCACTTGCCCACCCCCTAGACCTGATCCTGCCTGCTTTCAACCCAATCCACATATACCTAACATTCAACTTTGTCCTTCATTCTCACTGCTCTCTTCCGGCTTGAGGGACAGACTGAGCATGAATAGAAAAACACAAAAGAAGAGGAAAGTATTTTAAGCTTTGACAGCTGCTTAGGAGCAGGAGACAGAATTACAGCTACTGAAATAAGAGAAACTCTCTTGGCCATCCGATGTTACTACAATGCCTTCTGTTTCCTGGAACATGTCATTACATGTATTTTAATATTTTTTATTACATTTCATATATTTTGTATATGTGTGAATGTGTGAGCATGCATGCCATCGCACATGTGAAGGTCAGGACAATTCTGAGCATTCGGCTCTCTCTTTATGACATGTGGGTGGGGAGATTGACTCCAGATTGTAAAGCATGGCAGCAAGTCCCCTTACGAACTGAGCCATGCCTCAGGCCCCCAGTTTCCTCTATTTCAATCCTCTGTCTCCATGTCACCTTTCTTTTCCAAGATTTGTTTCCTTTTCATTTTTATGTATGTGTGCATATCTATGGGTAGGTATGTGTACATAGGTGCAGGTGTTCACAGAGGCCAGAACATGGTGGCATCATATCCCCTGAAGCTGGAGTTAACATCAGTTGTCAGCCACCTGACATGAGTGCTAAGAACTGAACTGGGTATCATTTGCAAAAGCAGTAAGCATTCCTAACCACTTACCCATCTCTACAGCACCATTTTATCATTTTAAGAGCCCATATTTATGATTACGCCCTTCTTTATGCCTTCAGCTCTGCCTTTTTCCCCTTACATGTATACTTTAGAATGAGCAGAATCTTCCAACAAGTTAAAAATCAAAACTCTTACTATTACATTTACACCAGGACAACTAGGCAGCTGAATATAGCTGGAAAAAAAAACAAAACTGTGAGGATTGGTCCCATTATATATTCATGACCATGAGCCCAAGACAGCCCTGTGGCTTGGCACGGCTTAACAAGGTTACCAGTCCAGTTGCCCTCATGCTCTTTTACAAAGCCTTCAGACCTTTCTCTCTAGATGTTTTCATGGTCCTCCATGAAAGGGAATTTTGTTTATTCTTTCTCCCATCTGGAACACAGACTCTACCATATCATCACTACTAAGCCTTCACAAGTCCAAAGCAAGCCCGCCCCATTACCACTAGCATAGTTTCCTTTTCTTTTTCTTTAGGGAGGTTTCTCTCTCTTTCTCTCTCCCTCCCTCCCTCTCCCCGCTCTCTACATTTTCTCCTCTCTCTCCCCGCTCTGTTCATGCCTGCACAGTACATGTTTATGCATATATGTGTGTTGTGTATTTAGAAATGGATATTAACCTTAGGTATTGCTCTTCAAGTGCTGCCTGCCTTGTATGTTGAGACAGCATCTCTCAGGAGCATAGGGCTTACTGATTAGGCTTGGCTGCCTGGCAGGCAAGCCCTAGGGATCCTCCTGTCTTTCCTTCGCTACTGAAGGAAAGTAGACACCATTATGCTTAGTTTTGCATGTAGATTCTAGAAATTTAACCCAGTCCTCATGTTTGTATAGCATACAGTTAATAAGCTTGTCCACCCCTCCACCACCACCTTTTCTTTGATGATTACCACCATCTTACATCCCGTATATTTTATGTCTCTCTATTTTTTTTCTTGGTTGTTTTAGGTGCTGTATATGCTAGATAAGCACTTCACTGTTGAGTGGTATCCCTAGCTCTTTATGTAAAAATCTTAACTCTGCAAGAAGGGAGTTTTGTAAGAAGCTAGATTTTTTTTTTCTTTACAATATTGTATTCCCACAACTAGACAGTGCTTTACAGTATTCTGTACTTATTTGTGTAATGAATGAATGCATAGAGTCACTTTTGAAAATGCTTACAGGCTTTTTAGAATGCCCATTCTCATTTGCCAAACCCAGCATATTGACAGACTTTCCAAGGTCAGATTTAAAGCACACTAAGCAATTGTTGGAGGCAGCCTTTTATTTGGATTGTCTTGGGAAACCTAATGCACTGTATTCATTATATGTACTCATTCATTATATTGTACTAGAATCAAAGTTTCATAGAATGGTGTCCTCAAAGTCAGCTTTGGTGATCATTTTTCAGTATATTTAATGGAATCTGATAATGCCACTAGCCTTTCCTACGTCCATTTACAGTTCCATAATTTAAAATAAATGCAGATTGAAGTTGTTTTTTTCTTTTCAGAGGTTTTGTTTAGGCTCATTATAGATAGCCAGAACTTTTATAAACTCCAGTGGCATATATATGATTTTTATTATTTTCACTCATTGTATACGTGGGTTAGGTCACTACCGTTTAGAAAATTCATTATTTCTATCCAGTGAGGTAACTAAGCAGGACTTATTAGCATATACTAGCTATATCTTTTCCCTCTTCTCTCAGATGTTATCTGAATGTTCTGAGGGCTGGTAGTGTGATTCATTGACAGAGCACATGCTTGTTATGTGGGAGGTCATAAGTCCAATTCCCAGCATAGTAAGAAAATGTGAAATAAGGCAATTAAAATTTACTGTCGATCACACCACCTTCTACACATGAACCCTAACTTATTTATTGAGATAAGCAAGTACTTGATTTTATTACAGATAATCAGTGTACTCATGTCAGTGAAAGAGAATAGACCAGTATTATTTTTCATAGTCATTATGTGAAAACAACCTTCTGGGGTTTCTGTATCTTCCTTCAGACTACAGCTCCCTTTATAGTTTTGGAGTTTTTGAGAAAGATTCACAGTCTTTCTCTCAGACAGAGCTTGAAACTGACTATGTAGCAAAGGATGGCCTTGAACATGTAGCAATGCTTCTGCCTAAGCCTCCCAAGTGCTATGGTTACAGGTGCCACTGCATCTGGCTTATAGATCCTTTGCATCAAAGTAAGTTCTTTGTTATCTTAAAGCATAACCACTTTACCAGAACAACTGCAAGATTATAATTCTATCAATTCCTTTCTTTTTTTCTCTCTCTCACACACATATATAATTATACATGATAAATGTATATTTCCATATAATTTGTTGGGGAAGTTCTTTCTCATATGGATCCCAGGGATAAAGCTCAGGTTATCCAACTTGTTACCAAGCACCCTTACCTGTTGAGTCATATCTTCTGCACCTAGTTTCCTTCTTTTTTATTACTCTTTTATAATGAACTCTTTGGGAATGAGAATTGTTTATTTAAAAATTGTACAGTCATTAATTTTCTAGTTTTTCTTCTTCTTGAAATAATGAAAGCATGAATGGAGGAAGGTGTAAATGCTACATAGAGTGTGTAAATATTTCCACCACAGGACAAGTCCTATTAAAGTAGACTTAATAATTCTGTTATGTAGAAATAATAACCCAGGGTTTTTGGGTTATGTAAACATTGAGGGCAGATTTCTTACTCAAGATATATGTAAAGATAAGATTAAGCTAGTTACATTGTGGACTTGAGGGTAGAGCCTGAGAAATCTCAACATAGGAAGGATACTCTCTCTTTCTCTGTCACACACACACACACACACACACACACACACACACACACACACACACAATCTACCATGGGTATGAGTTGTGCGAAGTCCTAGAAATAGCATCAAAAAGATGTTTTCCTAGATCCTTTCTTCTTAGTGGAAGGAAACTGCTCTTCAGTTGTGACTTATGAACACTGGGAGTTTAACTTAATAGACATTGGATATTTGCATCCTCTGTCTTTTTAGAGAACTGGTTGCAGTATCCAGCATCAAATATATGCTCAGGATATCATAATGTGAAACATAGTTCAGTAGACAACTGAAGACAGACCAATATGTGGGGAACTAGTATATTGACAATGAAACAGATATTTCTTCTGAAGTTTTTTTTTTTTTTTTTTTTCCCCAAAGCCCATACCCAACTTCTGGTATCACAGATCATTCCTCCAAACCTGACAAAAGTTGTACAGTTTTGTAATTTTCTGGCCAGGTTTTGAGAGCATCAGCTTGCCTAATATACTGTGCTAGTATCAGATCAATCAAACCTGAGGTATTTTAATTTATTAAAAATAAGACAAAATTCAGAGGTTCTCATAATGTTGAAATGTAGTTATCATGATAGGCATTTATCCCAGGTTAATGCAAGCTGGGAAGAACAATAATCACAGTGGTGAAGCTTACTTTCAGCTGCATAGAATACTAACACAGTGGCTCTTGAAGAATCAGTACTCCTTATTTATTATTTAGTTATTTATTACAGTTTATTCAATTTGTATCCCAGCTGTATCCCGTTCCCTCATCTCCTCCCAATTTCACTTTCCCTCCCTCTTCTCTAAGGCTCCTTCCCAAGTTCAGTGATAGGGGAGGTCCTTCTCGCTTTCCATCTGACCCTAGTCTATCAGTTCTCATCAGGACTGGCTGCATTGTCTTCCTCTGTGGTCTGGTAAGGATGCTTCCCCCTCAGGTGGAGATGATCAAAGAGCCAGCTCCTGAGATTATGTCAGAGACAGCTTGTTCCAATTACTAGGGAACCCTCTTGGACCCTGAGTTGCCATGGGCTACATCTGCACAGGGGTTTTAGTTTATATCTGTGAATGATCCTGGGTTGGAGTATCAGTCTCAGAAAAGACCCCTGTGCCCAGATTTTTTGATTCTGTTGCTTTCCTTGTGGAGCTCCTGTCCTCTCCAGGTCTATTTCCCACTTCTTTCATAAGATTCCCTGCACTCTTTTTTTTTTTTTTTTTTTTTTTTTTTTTTTTTTTTTTTTT
>NW_026594184.1:3814598-3843349 GCF_907164565.1 Psammomys obesus | reverse complement strand
TTGCTGAGTAATATTCCATTGTGTAGATGTACCACAATTTCTGTATCCATTCTTCAGTTGAGGAACACCTGGGTTGTTTCCAGCTTCTGGCTATTACAAATAAAGCTGCTACAAACATAGTTGAGGAAATGTCCTTGTTGTGTACTTGAGCATCTTTTGGATATATGCTTAGGAGTGGTATGGCTGGATCTTGAGGAAGCGCTTTTCCTAATTGTCTAAGAAAGCACCAGATTGATTTCCAGAGTGGTTGTACAAGTTTACATTCCGACCAGCAGTGGAGGAGAGTTCTCCTTTCTCTACACCCTGTCCAGCATGTGTTGTCACTTGAGTTTTTGATCTTAGCCATTCTGATGGGTGTAAGGTGAAATCTCAGGGTCATTTTGATTTGCATTTCCCTGATGAGTAGGGAAGTTGAGAATTTCCTTAAGTGTTTTTGGCCATTCGATATTCCTCTACAGAGAATTCTCTGTTTAGCTCTGTACCCCATTTTTTAATTGGATTAATTGATGAGTTGCTGTTTAACTTCTTGAGTTCTTTATATATTCAGGTTATTAGCCCTCTGTCAGATAGGGGTTGGTGAAGATCCATTCCCAATCTGTAGGCTGTCGTTTTGTTCTGATGACAGTGTCCTTTGCTTTACAGAAGCTTTTCATTTTTATGAGGTCCCATTTATTGATTGTTGCTCTCAGAGCCTGTGCTGTTGGTGTTCTGTTCAGGAAGCTGTCTCCCGTGCCAATGAGTTCAAGGCTCTTCCCCACTTTTTCTTCTAAGAGGTTTAGTGTGCCTGGTTTTATATAAGGGCTTTGATCCACTTAGACTTTAGCTTTGTGCAGGGTGATAAGTATGGATCTAGTTGCATTTTTCTACATGTAGACATCCAGTTAGACCAGTACCATTTGTTGAAGATGCTATCTTTTTTCCATTGTATGGTTTGGGCATCTTTGTCAAAGATCAGGTGTTCATAAATGTGTGGATTTATTTCAGAATCTTCTATTCGATTCCATTGATCCACCAGTTGCTTTCTATGCCAGTACCATGCAGTTTTAGTATTGTTGCTCTATAGAACATATGAGATCAAGGATGGAGATACCTCCAGAAGATCTTTTATTGTAGAGGATTGTTTTAGCAATTCTGGGTTTCTTGCTGTTCCATATGAAGTTGAGAATTTTTCTTTCAATTTCTGTAAAGAATTGTGTTGGTAATTTGATGGGAATTACATTGAATCTGTAGATTGCTTTTGGTAAGATGGCCATTTTTACTATATTAATCCTGCTAAACCATGAACATGGGAGATCTTTCAATCTTCTGATAGCTTCTTCTAATTCTTTCTTCAGAGACTTGAAGTTTTTTTCATACAAGTCTTTCACTTACTTAGTGTCACACCAAGGTACTCTATGTTATTACTGGCTATTGTGAAGGGTGTTGTTTCCCTAATTTCTTTCTTGGCCCTTTTGTCTTTTATATATAGGAGGGCTTATGAATTTTTTTAGTTAATTTTGTATCAAGCCACTTTGCTGAAGGTGTTTATCAGATGAAGGAGTTCTCTGGTTAAATTTTTGGGGTCACTCATGTATACTATCATATGATCTAAGAATAGTGATACTTTGACTTCTTCCTTTCTGATTTTTATCCCCTTGATCTCCTTTAGTTGTCTTATTATTCTAGCTAAGACTTCAAGTACTATGTGGAAAAGATACGGAGAGAGTGGGCATCCTTGCCTTGTCCCTGATTTCAGTGGGATTGATTAAAGTTTCTCTCCGTTTAGTTTGATGTTGGCTATAGGCTTGCTATATATTATCTTTACTATGTTTATGTATGTACCTTGTATCCCTGATCTCTCCAAGACTTTAAACATGAATGGGTGTTGGATTTTGTCAAATGCTTTTTCAGCATCTAAGGAGATGATCATGTGGATTTTCTCCTTCAGTTTGTTTATATGGTAGATTACATTGATGGATTTCCATATATTGAACCACCCTTGCATGCCTGGGATGAAGCCCACTTGGTCATGGTGGATGATATCATTTATGTGTTCTTGGATTCAGTTTGCAAGTATTTTATTGAGTATTTTTGCATAAATATTCATAAGAGAGATAGGTCTGAAGGTCTCCTTTTTTGTTGAGTCTGTGTGGTTTAGGTATTTAGGTGACTGTGGCTTTGTAGAATGAGTTTGGTATTGATCCTTCTGTTTCTGTTTTGTGGAATAGTTTGAAGAGAATTGGAGTTAGCACTTTAAAAGTCTGGTAGAATTCTGCACTGAAACCATCTGACCCTGAGCTCTTTTTTGAAAGGGAGACTTTTGATGACTGCTTATATTTCCTTGAGGGTTATAGGACTATTCAATCTATTTATCTGATCTTGCTTTAATTTTGGTAAATGGAATCTACTAGGAATATTGTCCGTTTCATTTAGATTTTCAATTTTTGTGGTGTATAGGATTGTGTGTAAGACCTAATGATTGTTTCAATTTCCTCAGTGTCTTTTGTATGTCCCCCTTTTCATTTCTGATTTTACTGATTTGGATAGTTTCTCTCTGACCTTTAGTAAGTTTGGCTAAGTGTTTATCTATCTTGTTTATTTTTCAAAGAACTAGTTCTTTGTTTCATTGATTCTTTGAGTTTTTTGTTTCTAATTTATTGATTTCAGCCCTGAGCTTGAATATTTCCAGCCATCTACTCCTCTTGGGTGTTTGTGCTTTTTTTCCGTAGGTCTTTCAGGTGAACCATTAATTTTCTTGTATGAGATGTTTCAAATTTCTTCTTGAAGGCACGTAGTGCTATGAATTTTCCTCTTAGCACTGCTTTCATTGTGTCTCATAAGTTTGGGTATGTTGTGCCTTCATTTTCATTGAATTCTGGGAAGTCTTTGATTTCTTTCTTTATTTGTTCCCTAACCCAGCTGTCATTGAGTAGTGATTTGTTCAGTTTCCATGTTTGCGTAGGATTTTTCTTATTTCTTTTTGATGTTGAGAGCCAGCTTTAGTCCATGTTGGTCAGGTAGAATACAAGGGATTGTTTCAATCTTCTTGTATCTGCTGCGGCTTGCTTTGTGACCCACTATATGGTCTGTTTTGGAAGAAGTTTCATTGATGTGCTGAAAATAAGGTATACTTTTTTGAATTTTGGTGAAAAGTTCTGCAGACATCTATTAGGTCCATCTGATTTAGGAAAGTAAGTGCCTTCACTTTCCTATTTAGCTTCTGTCTAGATGATCTGTCTGTCCTTTTGTGAGAGTGGAGTGTTGAAGTCTCCCATTAAGGTATGTCCCACTAGTAAGGTATGTGATTTCAGCTTTAATTGTGTTTCATTTAAAAATGTAGGTGGTCTTGTATTTGGGGCATAAATGTTTAGATTTGTGATTCCTCCTGGTGAATTTTTCCTTTAATGAGAATGAAGTGTCCTCCCCCATCTTTTTTGATTAATTTTGGTTGAATGTTTATTTTATTAGATATTGGGATAGCTACCCCAGCTTGTTTTCTGGTTCCATTTACTTGAAAAACATTTTCCAGCCCTTTACTTTGAAGTAGTGTTTATCTTTGTTGCAGAAGTGTGTTTCTTGGATGCAGCAGAATGTTGGATCCTGTTTCTGTTATTCTGTTATTGGACCCATTCTGTTATTCTGTGTGTTTTTATTAGAGAGTTGAGTCCATTGATGTTGATAGATAATAGTAACCAATGAATGTTAGTCCCTTTTATTGTGGAGTTGGTGGTCTTACTGTGATTTATTGTTCGTTTTCCTTTAATTTTTCGTTGTGAAGTTATCTGTTTTCTGTGTTTTCTTTGGTGTAGTTGTTTTCGTTAGATTGGGGTTTTCCTTCTAGTATTTTCTGTAGGGCTGGGTTGCTGTGTAGATATTGCATAAATTTAGTTTTGTCATGGAATATTTTGTTTTCTCCATCTGTGCTGATTGAAAGCTTTGCTGGGTAGCTTAGTCTGCGTTGGTACCTGTAGTCTCTACAAGTCTGCATGACATCTGTCCAGGCCCTTCTGGCTTTTGTAGATTCTATGGAGAAGTCTGATGTGATTCTGATAGATCTGCCTTTATATATTACTTTTTCCCTTGATGTCTTTAATATTTTCTCTTTGCTTTGTAGATTTAATGTTTTGACTATGATGAGACGTGAGGAGTTTCTTTTTTAGTCTAGTCTATTTGGTGTTCTGTAGGTCTCTTGTATGTTTATGGACATCTCTTTCTTTAGGTTGGGAAAATTATCTTTTGTGGTTTTCTGGAAAATATTTTCTGGACCTTGGAGTCTGGAATCTTCTTTTTCATCAATTCCTTTTATTCTTAGAGTTAGTCTTTTCCTGGCATCCTTGATTTCTTGGATGTTTTGTGTTTGGGACTTTTCTGATTTTACTTTTTTTTCTCAATTTCTGCTAGTGTATCTTCTAAGTTCTCCAGCTCCAGGGATTTCTAAGTTTGTGTTTTCTTTATTGATTCTAATTCTGTTTTCATGCCTTGCACCATTTCCTTCATCTGTTTGAATGTGGATTCATGTCTTTCCATGGCTTATTTTTCTGTTCCTTTCCTCTCTCTATGCTGTTAATTGTGCCTCCATTCATGTGACTATTTCATTGAGAGTTTTGTTCATTTCCTCTTTATGTGCCTCTAATAACTGGATAATCATAGCTTTAAAATCATTTTCCTGTGTTTCTGACTAATTGGAGTGAAATATACATTCATTTTCGGGATTGTTGGTGAAGCTATGATATCCTGATTTTTGTTGGATGTGTTCTTACGCCAAACTCAGGACATCTGCCTATCTGTAACCTTCACTGTTTGTTTTTCGAGTCTGTAATTCAGCCTGGGTCTTTCTTGTGTCTGGAGTATTCTTCAGGAAGATGAGAGAGGTCCAATGGTTTGAGAGTGAGTGTTGGTGTTTCAGCTATACTTAAGGGAAGAAGGTCGGCTGATACAGAAGTGTACAAGTGAGCAAGCAAGCGTGCATGTGGAAGTGTGTCTTAAAAGACAGGGTACTAGAGAGTGTAGATGCCTGTAATGTGGGGACAGGGGTGGTGCAGGCATAGGAGAGGTTGTGGGTGCTGGCACTGTTCATGGACACTATTCAGGGAATCATTCGCAGATTCCCTGAATATCTCAGTGGTCTACAGGCCAGAGGTAGGTATTCAGCTCTGTCTGGGCTCCAGGGGTTGTTTGCCTGACTCAACTGGTAGACTCCCAGATTCAATATTGAGAACAATGTCCCAAGGATCCCTATGTTGCCCACAGTGGTTATGTGGGTAGGAGAGATCTGATGTCTGGCAGCTATTGTAGAGGGATTCTGGATCTTGGGCTCTGCAGCACTCACTTGAAGGGGCACTCACTCTCTAGCAGGTCTAATAAGAAAGCGCAGTGGTTCACCCTGTTCTCTTCTCTCAGATTTGGGCCTTCTGGGGAAAATACAGGGTTAGTCTGTTCAGTGGTGCTGTAGCCACAGAACTTAGGCTGTTAAAGCAGTCCACTGGGAGTCCAGCCACAGAATCAGAACTGAGTGGCAGGCATGTCTTCTGGGAAGACCTGAGGACCCCCTACAGCGGTCCACAGACCAAGGTGGCCCAGTAGGCCTGGTGGAACTGGGTGTCCTGTAATGATGGCTGTCTGCTACTGAGGGACTTGAGCAGCTGGCACAGTCACTGGTTGGGAGGTCCTGCAGGGCTGTACAGCTGCTCACGGACCTGGGACCCGGAAGTTTGGTACCAGACCCGGAAACCAGAAGTCTGGTACAGCTGGTAGCCGCTGCTGAGGAACTAGAAGGCCCTCCTCTGCTGTCTCAGTGCCCAGGCAGCTCGTTCTGTGCTATGAGTTTTTGGTACTGTGGGCTGGCTCTGCTGAGGAGGAGGCAGGCCCGACAAGGGGAAGTGTAGGGGGATGGAATGTTTGCCAATTTCATTTCCCCAGAGATGTCCATGGTTGACCTGGATCTAAATGGTCTCAACTCACATGTTGACCCCTCTTGTCAAGGGAGCCTCAATGTGGATATTCTGGCTTCAGCTGCCCTTCCACTCACCAATTTCAGAGTTTCAGATCCTCTGCTTCTCAGATATAGTGCATGCTTTTTGCCACCACCTTGGATCCTTCCTCAAATTCTTTATGCATTTGTTTGTTTCCTCCATTATCCTCTTCATAAGCATAGATATAAAGTCATCTTGGATTTCATTTATGATAAGGTGTCCAGGCCTGCTTGCCCCTGGATAACCAGGTTCTGGAGATGTCATATTGCTTTGGCTTTTGTTAGTTGTGCTTTTATGTTGGCCTCTACCCATCTGGCTGTCTAAGGTGTTGTCTTGTTAGTTTCTGGTGTACCTCCTGGAATCCTGGGGTGGGAAGAATCCCCTTGGCAGAAAGATGATTGTTCCTGAAGTAGGCCTCCTTAGCTTTTTGGGTATGGTCACCGAAGGGCAGGTGCTTCTCAGGAATTGCCACTGCTTACCTCAGGCATATGGGCCTGTGTGGTAACTGTGGTCACTGGTAGTCAGGGAGGCTCTCCTCTCACCAGGAGAAGTCCTGGAGACAGCTGCCCTGCCGTTGGGTTTCTTATTCTGAATTTAGTGGGCTGCTGCTGCTCTTACATTGTATTTGCTGGGTGCTGCCCTCTTGAAGAAGCAGGGAGGCCTACAGTTTGGTCAGTTTAGCTAGGGAGACAGGTTGCGCCTTGGAGCAGTGTCTGGGGCTGGTACCCTGGATCCCAGGCTTCTGTAGGTCTAAGGTTGGAGCTCTGTGCCCCAGGACCCAAGTGGTAATCAGTGGCAGGTGAGTACATCTCTCATGCTTGGCAGTAGGTTAGACCCTAGAGCCTCGGGAGCCCAGAAACTTTTCTGGAGCTGGGTGTCCTGAGGGTAGGACCTGATGTTTTCCCCACCCTGTGGTTTCCTCCTAACAGGGAGACCCAGTCTGTGGTGTTTGGGGGTCTACATTTTAGTCTGAGGTGGTGAGTAGAGCATGCAGGCTCTGTTGGATGGGCACCTGCAGGAACCTGAGTTCCCAAGAAATTTTCATGGGGGAGGGGTTCGCCTGAGTGCCCTGAGATCTGCCCTGCTGTTTCTCTCACCGTGGGGTTTCCTCCCGACAGAGAAACCCAGTCTCTGGTGCCCTGGGGCCCACATTTCTGTCTAGGAAGGTGAGTTGGGCATGCAGGCAGGTCTCTGGGCTGAGGGCTGAACGTCCACTGGACACCAGGACCTTTTCCAAGGATTGTCTGGATGACCTAAGTTCAGGCCTGATTGCTTCCTTCAATGTGGGGTTTTCTCTTGACTGGAAAACCCAGTCTCTGGTGTTGTGGGCCCACAGCTCAGTCTGGGATAGTGATCAGAGTATGCAGGTGTGTGGCTCTGGGCTGGCAACCGAGCGCCTGCCAGGACCTGGGAACTCTTCTGGGGTTTAGCTACATGACCTGAGAATGGACCGGATTGCTTCCCACACCGTGGGGTTTCTTCTTACCTGGGAAACACAATCACAAATATTTTAAGGCCCAGAGTTCGGTCTGTTGGTCGCTGTGCAGTCACTGCTGTCCTGCTTATCACACATGGTATCCTCTTAGTGCCACCGTCTTGGATCCCCTGAATCAGTACTCTTTAGTTTAAAATCTTTTACACATATCCAAAGGAAGCTTCAACATCATTGAGTAACGAGACAGAATGAAGAAGAACACCTAAGTTTAGAATAAGCTGCTTACCTGGCCATCAGCAAAGATGATCCTTGGTCTTTAGTTTTCAAAATCAGTGAGCTTAAAGAAAATTTCATTATTCAGGAATGAAATGCGTATCAAACTTCAAGGAAATATTGAAAAATGCAGCTACACTTTGTAAGCACATCTCCTGCTGTTTGTTTTGTTTGAGATATGTTCTCTTTATGCAGCCCTGGCTGTCCTGGAGCTCATTATGTAGACTGGGCCAACATCAGACTCATAGAGATCCACCTGTCTCTGCCTCCAAAGTGCTGTGATTAAAGACTCCTGACAGTATGCCTAGTTCCTAACTGGTTTTGAGTACAGAGAGCAGAAATTCTAAGAGGAAGTTAGATTATTGTGACTATAGTTAGAAAGAAAAGAAATCAAAATTTGAGAGGACAGTGTTTCCCTTATAGATCAGTCTGGCTGGAACTTGTACTCTCTTATACTCTTTCATGACTGTGTGTGTGTGTGTGTGTGTTTACATATTGACATTGATATGGGATTATAGAAATTCTGAATGTGGATGGGACTTAGTTCTTAGGTTGTAGGTTCTTTTGAATGTTTAAACAAAATAAAGACCGATGGTGATGTGCATGCCTTTAATCCCAGCACTCAGGATGCAGAAATATCTTTGTGTTCAAGGACAGCCTAATCTACAGAGTGATTTTTCAGGACAGCAAGGCTACAGAAAGAAAAACCTGTTTTAACACTCCCCCCCCCCCCCCACAAAAAAAAAAGTCTAGAGAACTTAAACTTGATGGTATTTCTGAATGTTTTTCAGAACCATTTCTACCCTGATATAGTCATTCTTTCACTTAGGTACATGTGTACTTTTATATATGGATGGGCATAACTACTTTACTAAGCATATAACGTGTACTGCCAGTTTTCAATTTTTGGTCATTTGAGCACAAGTTAAGTAGAAGTTTTCCTTGATATTCATAAAGACAGTTTGCTGAGGTAGCTAACAACATAGGCAAGACTAAGGAAGAATCTTAACTATTTAGAAGAAAACACAACTTCCAGTGAATTATCGAGCATTTTTTCTGATGTAAATATTTGTACTACTGAATGATATTATTAATTCAAAATTTCCCCCATGTTACTCAGAAATTTTAGATTTTTAGTACTTCAATATATCTGATCCCTTTCCTCTGGTTTTGTTAAAATTATTTGGGGTTCTCAGGATTGACACTGGATATTTTGCATTCTAAGCATATGCTATAACACTTAGCATACCGGGTTTGAGTAGAGAGAACTAATTTGAATAATTTTGCAGAGCTGGCTACAGAAATCACCCTACCCTATATTTGATGGTTAGAAAGCTGTTCTTTTTTAACTTTTTCAATGAAGGGTAAAATGTGTGAAAGTTCCTCAGTGCCAAGTAAAAGAAGGTGATCTAACTGGATTTGGAAGGAGGTAGATAAATTTTCTTAATTTTCCCATGTGTGAATTCCTCTCCACACCATGGGATAGCCATGTGCACGTGGGGTAAGAGGTTCTATTTGCCTAGATATTTATTTTAGTTTCCATGTGAGGGCATTGTGTGACATGAAGATTAGCATATTGTATGTACATACCCAGGATACTATTCAGTAAGCTTTATAGCTATGTCTTAAAAGTCTTCTGAGGGTTTTATGATTTACATTGGAAAGATGAAATTTATTCAGAATAAAATCCAATATTGCAGTGAAGAGGAGATTTGGTGTATAAGAATGAAGTTTGGTTTGATGTTGGCTACAGGCTTGCTTTATATTGCTTTGACTATGTTTAGGCATGTGAAGCCTATTGTAGAGGGTCCTCTTAAAGGTTCCATCCAACGTGGGATCGGAGCAGATGCTGAGACTAAGAGCCAAACTTTGGGCAGAGTGCAGGGAGTCTTATGGAAGAAGGGAGGGACAGAGGGACATGGAGGAGACAGGAGACCTACAAGGAGATGAACAAAGCTAAAATATCTGAGCCCAGGGTGTCCTGCAGAGACTGATGCACCAACCAAGGACTATGCATGGAGAGGACCTAGACCCCCTACTCAGATGTATCCAATAGGCAGGTCAGTCTCTATGTGGGTTCCCAAGTAAGGGGAGCAGGAACTGTCTTTGTCATAAACTTGGCTGCCTGCTCTTTGATCACTTCTTCCTAGTTATGCGGCCTTTCCAGGTCACAGAACAAGAGACCTGATAAGCTAGGATCAGATGACAGGGGAGAAGAACTCCTGCTTTCATGGACTAGGAGATAGGGATAGGGAGGAAGAGGGAGAAAGAATGGGACTGGGAGGAGTTGACAGAGGGGGCTACTGTTGGGATATACAATTTATAAATTGTGTGTGTGTGTGTGTGTGTGTGTGTGTGTGAGAGAGAGAGAGAGAGAGAGAGAGAGAGAGAGAAAGGAAAACAAACGATGGACTGAGTTGGGTTTTATATAAGCGTTTTCCTCATAACTGAAAGAAATTTTCTTGGACTGTTTTTTATCATGGTCTTATATTGCTAATCATGATTTCTGTCCTTTTAAAACCATGGATTTCTCTCAAAAGGTATTGGTTTGGTCACTAAACAGCTAGATACCCAGGACATGATTTTTTTAGCATAAAGCCAATATTAAAAATAATCCTTGTGTATAAAAAGTAATATAAAATTTTTTGTTGTCTCCTTAGGTGAATTTGGGAAACAAACTGAAACTTCAAGATTATTGATAATCTAAGATAACGTGTTTTATTTGCAAAGAAAAAAAAAAGTATGGATCCCATATCGATACATACTCAAGTCCAAATATGGAGTGCAAAGGCAGGAATGTCTAAGTCAAGAAGGGCATTAATTGAAACATTAGTAGGAAGAAAGGGAATTAAACTTGTTCTTCATTTCAGCACTGGAAAGACTAAATGTTTGCAACTACAGAATAATATTAGAAGTGTGGTTCTTAGAACCTATGGCGAAGACCAGAATTACATACATTTAACTTTTAAAAATAATGACTTCTTGTTTATTGAGAAACTAACCAGCTTAGATGCCAAACGACTGAAGAAATTCCTAGACAGAATCTATCAAAAAAAATTTCAAGCATCCAGGAGATATGATGAGGGACGTGCTGGCAGTACTAGCACAAGCACAGGGGAGCTTGATGGCTCTTCCTCACTGGCAGTTCATCCAAAAGCAAGCCTGGAAAAAGCCAAAGAACGTCATGATTTGCCTTTGCCTTCAGCAGCAGCAGCCATACCTGGTAGTGCAGAGTTATTAGAGAAACAACATGTAAAGAGGAAGCGATTTTTACCTGAATCAGAAAAGAAGGAAAAGGAGAACATCCCGAAGGGTAGCAAGAAATTTGAGACAAAGGTAGTGGTGTCTGGATGTGTTGATAAAGGGGAAGAAACAAGTGTAAGAGAGGCAGACCAGAGTACGTCAGGATTAGAATATTCATTTGTGACTCAAGGTCCTGAAGAGACTAACTTGGATGTTATAGATCTTCATGATCTCATTGCAAAATTATTTTCACCATTTCTTTTGGAACCACACCATATTAAGAAAGGCATAAAGTGGCACGAGTATATGAAGATACTCTTACTGTGCCCAGAGAAATCATGGCAAGGTCTGCCTAATGTGGGCAACACCTGTTATATAAATGTGGTATTACAGTCTCTATGCTCCGTCCCACTGTTTGTTAATGATTTATTCAATCAAGGTTTCCCATGGATTAAACCTCCCAGAGATGATTTTAACATGCGCTTGATGCAACTGCTTGTTTTGAAAGATATTTACAACCTGAAAACTAGGGAGCAGTTACTTCACAGTATCACAAAAGCTCTCCCAGCATATGGAGAAATATTCGCTGCCTACAAGCAGAATGATGCTCATGAGTTTCTAAATCTCTGTTTAGTTCAGTTGAAGGAAACCGTACAAAAATTAACCATAATGTGGCAATCTGAAAATGGATCAGGAGGAAATAATTTACTTAGACAGCTTTTTGCTAACCATACTGTTATCAATAGAACACCTGTTTGTCCTGTGGCCAATAATTTTGAATTTGAGTTGCTGAGCTCTATTTTTTGTAAAGCCTGTGGCCTGACGGTTTTCAAGCAAGAACCAAGTAGTTTTCTCTCTATCAACATTCCTCAAGGAAAGAAAGACCAAAAATTGTCTATCCAGTCAAGTTTTGATCTTTTCTTTAGAGCAGAAGAGGTTGAGCATAGATGTGAAAGATGTATGCACAACAGATCTATTGCACTGCATAAGTTTTCCCAGCTACCCAGGGTTATTATAATTCATCTTAAACGCTATAGCTTTGATGAGTCACTGGTAATGAAGAAGGATGAGCAGCATATCATTATTCCCAAATATTTAAGGCTGTCTTATCATTGCAATAAAATCACAAAACCACCTCATCCTCTTAGCCAAAATGCACATGTTAAGGATCTTGAACTATTAAAACCCCTTGAAGAGTTGGGTTTTGAAATACTCAGATTGTCATTTAATTTATTGATGACCTCAAGAACCAAGGGTTTCTCAACTGAAAGCATTAGATCAGACAAGGAGTCAGAAGCACCAAGTGTAAGGAAAGCCCTGAAATTGTTTAGTGAAAAGGTGGAGACAAAAGATCCGACAGAAGGTGCCACAACAAATGTACCTGGGTCAGAACAAGTCAAGAAGCAAGACAAAGAAAATGTATTTAGTAATTTAGATTCAGGTAGTATCAATGAGGCTACTAGAAATATTGACCTCCGAATTCCAGAAAGATCCCAAGAGTACGAACAGGCCCAGAAATGTATTAAAGACACAAGTGATAAGCAGACCTCCCAAGGGACACTTACTGAAACCCATCCAGATTTAAGCTCCCAGGAACAGACAGAGAACCTTGGAAAACCTACAGAATCATATACCGAGGACGAAAATCTGGATTCACAGGCCTCGGTAGATTCCAGTAAGACCCCAGGAAACATAAATGTTTTAGATAAGGAAAAGCCTACTGGCATGGAGGAACCGCAAACGCCTACTAAAAAAGAAGAACATGTTTACAGGCTCCTTAATATTATTAACCATATTGGGAGCAGTCCCAATGAAGGCCACTATATCAATGATGCCTTTGACTTCAAGAGGCGGGGTTGGTTTTCTTTCAGTGATCAAAAGGTGACAAGTGTACGAGAGGACTTTGTACATAAGGCTAGGCTCTCCACTGGATATGTTTTCTTTTACATGCACAATGATATCTTTGAAGAGCTCTTGGCAAGGGAAGCTCAGTCTTCCAGCACGTTGAAGGAGCAATAAGAAGAACATATGCCTCATAATCACATCTATCCAAATGCTTCTCTTACTTAACGAGAGAGAAGGACCAACATCTCAACAAACATTTACAAAGAAATCTTTCCAACCCTGGCCACATCCATCCCATAGTTACAGCTACTGCTAATGAGTGTTCTTCTCTCATACAAGACTGGAACTGCGCCTTTCAAATAATTTTTTTGCCATAAAATTTATGATTGATAGTGAATTTTTCAGCATTCACTATGGAAGTTGCATAACACAGGTTACCTTTATACTGACAAAAATGCCTTATATTTACAGTCATAAATATTCAGTAAAAGATACATTTTGTCTCATTTCTGTCTTCTTTCTGGAATGATAACCATAATAAGTTATAATGAAAAAGCTTTTACATAATCAGAAGAAAAAGAGCACATGTGCCCAGACCCACCATGGTTCAGTTGAGTCTACTTAGCCCTTTCTTGCTGTCTCTCCATTTGAAATTGTTTAGTGCCCTTCCTGGCTTTCTTATAATGAGGGTCACAGAATGGTGGAGTCTGGTATGAAGAGAGAAGAGAATATTTCATATCTGCAGAAGTTGGAAAAGATACAAGGAGGTGGAGTGGGCCACCTGTTTCTTTTATTCATTTTAAGTAGATTTCGTTAATACTTCACAGTGTTCTTTGATGACTGTCTTCTGATCTAGGCTTTAGCTTTGTAAATTATTGTCAAAATAGGGTATGATTCTGTCAAGTCCATCTTCCAGTGTCATCTTTAGTGGTCTTCTCTTTAATTGAACTATTTTCTTACTGGAAAAAGAAGACCTTTCCACCTCTGGAATTAATTTTGAAGGAGCTTTGCATATTCACAGGGGTGACCATATCGTCTTTTCTCCAGCATGCTCTGTTTGGAATAGTTGACACAGTGCATGCATTGGCTGGCCAGAGAACTGCAGCTGAGGGCCTGCTGGGTGTTCTAGTGGAAGATCTTGGTCTACAGATGTGCACAGTCTGGATAATATTCAGACCATTTGAACTTTGCTTCAAAGCAGCTTCCTGATACTCTTCAGTTGTGACTTTGTAGAACTCTGAGCATCTCTCCTCTGGCAGTCTGGCCTACCGCTCTTTATAGATTGAATCCTGCTTCCTAACCACTAAGCCATTTCTTCCAGCTACTAAGGCAGATGCTTTGCCTTTGATTGTTTCTCCTCACTGGATATCTTTTCCCAAATGGTACCTCTGGTTAACTGTTCATTGGCTGTAGCCCTCTCATTCCAGGTCCCTGTCTTCCTTAAGGCAGCTATGATACTCTAATTCTTTCTTGACTCCCGTGCCAGCAACTCAGTTGCTCTTTTCTAGTCTTCATCAGAAACAGAAAGAGAAACATCAATACCACTGAGATTTTGAGCCAGAGGGAAAGGATTCCTTCTGAAAGCCGGATTACATTCACCACAGATTCTTTCTCATCTATCTTGAAAGGTGTTTCTACTTCTTGTCCCCACAGAGTCTGAGCATAGCCCCAAGTGGAAGTCTGGACTTTTACCTTGCCCAACAAGAACAAGGCCACGACTCCCACCTTTTGTATTCTAATGCAGTGGTTTGAAGAGTATGACCTGATCAGCACCAACAAGAAGATGAGAACTCATGAGTTATATGAGTTATATGGCAGAGTCTGTGGACTCTGCCACAGACCTATTAATCCCCAAACTCAGGACAGAGGACATTAATCCAATTCAGAGTCTAATGTTCAGTTAAGTTTAGGAGTCACTACTTTTGTATGTAGAGAACTTATGCTGTTATGTATTTGAGTTGCTTGTTTTGTAGAATGTTTCTCTAGCCTTTTTATTTCTTTGATATATGCCTTTCTTACGAAAACATACTCTGTTGTTAGTTAAGATTTGGTTTTATAAAAATGTACTGGGATCATGCCAGTTATATTCAATTAAATCCTGGCAACATGCATTAAATGAAGCTGATTAAACTTTTGAAGTCTTCAGATTAGCTGGTAAAGCCCTCCTTTTCCATGGTGGCAAAGGTGCTGGCTATCCTCAGAATTTGTTCTTAAGGATAAAGAAGTTGATTTGTGCTTAAGGAATTAGTATGTTTTCCTGTTTGTCACCTAGCACGTAACCTGTTGGTTCTTGGTGATCTGAGTCCGCATCATCATTGTGGTCTTCTCAGAAGGGCACTTGAGTTGCATCATAGGATTTTTCGCTTACCAGGACTTGATCTGTAAAACTGAACAGTTTTGTGCTTTCAACATTAGAAGTGGAGTAATGGATTTCTTTTTCAACTTTGTAACATGGTATTCTGTTTCTTGAATTAGTATGCAATAGCTGTTTTAAAGGTAAGGTACAAAAGATTAACATCTTTTATTTTCAGTCTGAGATTTTTTGATAAGGATTTTATATACTGGAAATGTTCTTTAGCATGTAGCACTTCCAAATATAAGGCAGTCAAAGAAAGGACAAGGAAGAGAGGAGAGGATATTTTCAGTTCACATTTTGCTTGTGTACTGCCTGTGTGTTATTTCAAATAAAATACTAAAAAATATAACACTGACTGAATGGTTATCATTTATTATAGATGTAAATAGTTTCTCTAATTTACAGATCATGTTTCTAGGTAATTCCAGGAGCAAAAACTGTGTTGCCTGGTTTGTTTGTTTGTTTGTTTTTTCTTTTTCATTTATAATAGGTTAAGACAGCCTAAAACAATACTAATTTTGCTACGTTATCATTTTAGAAATTAGGAGTCCGGGTTTGGTATCTGTAGGCTGAAACCAAGTTGTCAGCAAAGCTGCAATGTTTGATGCTATAAGGAGAGAATTTGTCTGTCTTATACAGACTTCCCGCAGATGTCTTTGGCACTTAGCCTCATTTCTAAGTCTTCAAATTCTTGGATCTTAACAATTAAATGGCTTATTGTTTTTCTTTTTTTCTTTTCCACATTTAAGAACCATTAGGATTAGCCTGGGACCATGTAGATAATCCATGATAGCACCGTGTTTGGGTCAGAAGCCTAAATTCTCACTGTAACGTTTGCTTACAGTGATTAGGATGAGGACATCTGTGTGATAGTCTGCCTACCATTCATGGCCAGTAAAAGTGAAGGATACCTACCACAAAGGCAGAGTGGTTTAGAGCAATGAAGTAGTTTGGGCCATAGTACCATGTGAAGACCTCAAAGCTGCTGAGGTTTTTTTTTTTTGTTGTTGTTTGTTTATTTGTTTGTTTTTCTGGATAGTAGAAAAAGGTAACAAGTAACTCAAAAACTCAGACCATAATATCAATTAGAAAAATAAGTATTAGAGTTACTTTGCATATTCCCATTTATTATATGCAGCAGTTGTCTGTATTCTTTTAAACCACTTTACTATTCTGGTTCCTAGTTTTAGTTTATTTACAAGCTTATTGTAGCTTAACTTTTCTGATATTTAGGTAACACTATATTCAATGGTAGCCTGACTGAATTTGACTGATGGCTGCAATGGGATTGAGACTTTTGGAAAAGTGAGAACAATAATAACAGGAAAAATTGGTGTATTCAGTTAGGTAGAAATATATAATTATTATTTTTTTTTTTTGCTGCAAAAGCATTTGGATATCTAGCAGGTGAATATGGAAGCTGACCAGCCAGGGTTATGGAAAGTACCAGTAGCCTTCAACACATTCTCAGAAGAGGTGAACAGAATACTTTTAATCATTAGCAGTAAGCGTGTTCAGTTTCTTGACAGAAACTCTCCCATCTCTACTGCAAGTGGAAAGGGGCTTCCCTTGCTATCCCCAATTTGTGATGGCCTGGTTGTATAGGTGTAAGAATACCTGGTGATGTACTGTCCCCACAAACCCAGAATATGAGGTCCCTAATATTCTATGAAACTCCAGCCTGGCCTTAGCATTACTTTCATCCTGTATTCTCATGGCACCACATACTTAAGGTCCCTGGCTTGCAACAGTGGTCTGACTCCTCCTGAGCCTTTCTCAAGTGCGTATTTGTAATTGCCTAATGCCTGGCCCTCCAGGTGGGCATTTGGAATAGGTTGGCTTTCCTGCTATACTGGCATTATATGTTACTGCCCATGACTATATGCTTTGCCATTAGTTTTAACCTTGCCTGTGCCTTTAAGGATTACCACTGAGAGCCCCACTCTTGCAAGTCCATATATCCATACAGTGGTCAAGGCTTTCCAGAGTCCTGATTCTGTGCCTTCTGCTCTCCAGAATTGATTCATGTTTGGAAGCTCAAGTAAAGTAGTAAACTTCTCTGCTGTCAGTAGGCTGCTATTAAAGATCCAACAAGGTTGGAAGCTTGACCTTTAGGATTGGGACCCTCTCTAGATTTGGCCTATGAGTGTTCACCTCACATACATACAATCTTGTAAGTGCTACAGACATTTACATTTTCTGCAATTTGGACTCTGGTTTTAATTCTTTCTGTTCTCTGATCTAGACAGTGATGTTGTCCATGAGACAGTTAACAATATTTCAACTTAAAAGTTTTTTTTTTAATGTGACATCATTTCTTTGGTTTTTATTTGATGTTACATAGTTATGTAAAGGTTGTATAGTTATTGTAAATGTTATTAGATTCAGAATCAAAGTATGCCAGTTGACATTAATCTCTAGTAAAATGAGGTTGAGAGATAAGCAATCACCTCTTGTTTTCATGCTTCATTTGCTATGTTGATAACATGAAGGCTACTGCCAGAATGTTTTATTAGTTCAGCCAAGATAGGCATCAATAACTGATACTTTGTACATCACTCTTATTGTATCCATCAATTTATCAGCTCACTAAAAATACTGCAAAGTTGAAGTCACAGAAATGTTTGTTTCTGTAACCTAAAAGTGCATTTGAGGGCTGGGGATGTGTATAAAGCTCATGGCATACAAGCAGAAGGACTGGACTCTGTATTCCCCACACCCACGTGAAAGCCTGGTCTGCATGGTGGGAGATTGGGTATCCCTGGGGCAAGTTGACTGGCTAGACTAGCCAAATAGGCAAGCTCTGTTCAGCAAGATAACCTGTCTCAATATATAAGGAACAGTGCAATCAAGACACCAGATATCAATTGCTGGCCTCCTCATGCATATGTACTCACAAACACACGAGCACATATGCACACCACACACACAGTAGCCCCCAAAAGGAGGAAGTGGCTGATTTCTATTAACAGACATAAACAAAATTTCAGTGCTTGAGATTACTAGTATAGAGGGCAAAACTAGCTAATAAATGACCTAGGATAATTTAGCCAACATATATGTATACTTTCTAGGTTTTCTGTTTGAAAGAGTAGGAAAGCCAGGTTACCCTTTCAACCTTAATGAATTCTTTTTGTTAAGGTTCACTAGATAAACAGGACCAAGAGAATATTTTTATATGTGTACGTAGCCTATATATACACCTGTATACATATATTTGAAATGATGTTAGTGAAATGATTAATTTTATGTGTTTGCTTGACATGGATAAGGAATGCCCAAACAGCTGGTAAACATTCACTGCTATATTGTGGAGGATTTTCTGGGAAATAGTAGTATTTATCTCAGAGGGCGGAAGAAAGTAGATTGTGCTAACATATAGAGCTGGCTGTTAAAATTTATTGAAGACCTGAATCAAATTAAAAAGCTGCAGGGGAGGTAAATTAGTTTTTAGATGGTATATCCATCTGCTCTCAGGCAAGGTCATTGGGCCTTCAGATGCAAACATTAATACTTCCCTAGTTCTCAGACATTTGAATTTATGCTGAAACTGCACCCACCTTTTTCCTTTGGCTTTCAGCTTGTAGGATTCAGCTCATGAATTTTCTCAACCTCTATAATCACATAAGCCAATCCCTCATGATTAGTGTATTGGGTTACCTATCCTATTGGTTATGTAATATTTCGACACCATTGACTAATACAGCTAATTAGTCTAAAGTATGAGAAGTAGCACAGCAGACTAAAAGGAAAGGTAGGGGTCACTATTGCACTCTTGAGTCTAAAATCCACAAGGCAAATTGGCATGCTAGAGACTGCTGCAGAATTGAGGCAGAATTTCTTCAAAAAAATTAGGTTTTGCTCTTTAGGCCTTCACTCGATTGGAGCAGGTCCACCCACATTATCTTTACTTGGTCAGCGTATTGTAGATAATAGCCACATATACAAAATATCTGCACGGCAATCCTTAGGATACTATTTGAGTAAATAGCATATACCCTAGCCAAGTTGGCAAACAACTGACATCACATATGATAACTCCAGATAGACTAAGATCAGAAGGAAGAAGAGGGGGACCTCCCCTATCAGTGGACTTGGGGAGGGGCTTGCGTGAAGAAGGGGGGAGGGAAAGTGGGATTAGGAGGGGAGGAGGGAGGGGCTAATGGGGGGGATAAAAAGTGAATAAAGTGTAACTAAAAAGTTAAAAAAAAAGCTGAGCAAAACAAACGATTTTGCAAGAGAAAACTATATAATACTAAATATTTATAGGATAAGAAAATATTCTTAGAAACAAAGTTTCACATAGACAGTGGTAAGGAAAACAACAAAAAGCCAGTTCTTAGGAAAGCTTCAGGACTCTAAGTAAAATTCAACCAATTATTCAATTTCATTTGCATTCATTTCATTCAATCGCAAGAACAATTACTGTTTTACATCAATTTGGTATTAAAAGTTTAGTGCATAACTCTTGACATCAGGTTATGCCCTACTATTTTTTAAAAAAAAAAAAGAGATTTATTTACTTTTATGTGTGTGAGTGTTTTGCTTGCATGTATACATGTCTAATGTCCACAGAGGCCAGAAGATGGCCTCAGGTCCTCTGAAACTGGAGTTATAGGTTATAAACTGCCATGTAGGTGCTCAGAACCAAACGTGGGTCCTCTGAACGAGCAACAAGTGTTCTTAACCACTGAGCAATTGCTCTGTCTCCTATACCCTACACTTAAAACATTGTTCCAAATTGTATAAAACCGGTTGTTGAAGCAGTGAATTGCCCTAGGAGACTCAAAAGGATGACTGCAGCCCCTCGGGGGACCAAGAAACTTCATTATCTGTCAAGCATCCCCCACTCCCATCCAGTTTAGACTGATACATGACTTATTCCTGGGAATAGGAAGAGAGCCACTCTGTAATTTTATTGGGATGAATTGAAATTAAGGGGCATATTGAAATCAAATTAGGGAAACCATGCCCAAAAACTTACTGGACACACAAAACTGAAGAAAGGACCCCATATACCTTACACTGATGGTGTGCTGGTACCTACTATGTGTGTGAAAGACCAAGTACCCTGACCTGGCTGAGTCCCCTGCTGTTGACAGCCTACTCAACTGCATGCCTGCTCACAGGTTTTTCAATTTAGACCTGTATTGGACACACTGTTTCTTTCTGCAGCTGAACTTCTTCAGCTTTACTCTGAAACCCAACTCCAGCAGCTCTGTGCTGTCACTGGCCTGATCTATTGTCTTGTCAATACAAACTCTCAGCTTTCTTCTGAAGATCTTGAAATCTGCTGCAGCCTTCTTAACTTGAATTCATTCTGTAACCCATATATATGTATATGGACATATATAATTAGTGTGTGCGGTATGCAAGTTAATATTAGCAGTTTAAGATTGCAATAAAAGAACATGCATTTGGCTCAGCCAGGCTACCAAGGTAGGTGGATTATATGACAACTTGCTGTCACTGAAACTGACAAACCTTGTGAGTGAATTGTTATTCAATAAATTCTGATGTTGTGAAAAGACAAAAAAAATGTTCCTCTAAGTTTCTATGAAGTACAGTCACAACGATGAAATTATCAGTTTTCCAAGAATGGAGGATTTTCATGTGACAGCTACATCACCTAATTTCCCTTTTAATTCTACTTGCACGTGTCTCAAGCCCTTGATGACACTGTTAAGGTATCCCTGTGCTTCTGCCTGGCCATGCGATCATATGTAACTTTTACAACAAGATTTAACAGTGGGAACATATTCCTTGGTATTTCCTTCACATCACATCACAAAATTTTCTGCTACTGAAATACAAAATAGGTAGGTACAGTTGGGGGAGTGATAACTGAAGCAGAATGACAATTGCATTGTTATTTTAGAGGCACTGGGATGTCCAAACTGAAGAGTAGAATCAATAAACTATTGTGGATGGTCTTACATTTTTATAAATAAAAGTTATTGGACACAGTCATATCAGTTTTTTTAACCTATGCCCTAATTACGACAACCAAGTTGATAAGTAGGTTTTTTTTAATGAGATTTATTTATCTTACGTGTTTTGCTTACGTGGAACTGGGAGCTAGGAATGGCTGTGAGCTGCCATGTAAGTGCTGGGAACCCTCTGCAATAGTAGCAAGCACACCTAACCAGTGAATCATATCTCTAGCCCAAGAAGTTATGTTTTTTGTTTTGTGTACAAGTGTTTTGTTTGCATATATGTTATGGGTACCACATGCATTCCTGGTGCCATGGAAGCCAGATGTAAGTGCCATATTCCCAGGAACTGGGGTTACAGATGGTTATAATCAACCTTTTGAAGGGTAGGAATAAAACCCAGGTCCTTTAAAAGGCTCTACCCTGCAGGGTATCAAAGCAGATGATGAGACTTATGGCCAACATTTGGGCAGAGTGCAGGGAATCTTATGAAAGAAGGGGAAAATAGTAAGAACTGGAGAGAACAGGAGCTCCACAAGGAGAGCAACAAAAAATCTGGGCACAGGGGTCTTTCCTGAGACTGATACTCCAGCCAAGGACCATTCATGGAGATAACCTAGAACTTCTGCACAGATGTAGCCCATGGCAGCTCAGTGTCCAAGTAGGTTCCATAGTAATGGGAACAGGGAGTGTCTCTGACATGAACTAATTGGCCTGCTCTTTGATCACCTCCCCCTGAGGGGGGTGTGGCCTTACCAGGCCACAGAAGATGACAATGCAGCCACTCCTAATGAGACCTGATAGACTAGGATCAGAAGGAAGGGGAGGAAGACTTCCCCTGTCAGTGGACTGGGGGAGGGGCATGAGTGGAGGAGGAGAAGAGAGGGGATTGCGAGTGGAGGAGGGAGGCAGCTACAGGGGGGGATACAAAGTGAATAAATTGTAATTAATAAAAATTAAAAAAACAGGTCCTCTGCAAGAGCAGCTAGTACTCTTAGCGGCTGTGACCTCTCTATCCCCTTTTCACAATTAAATTAATAATTTCTTTTTAATAATGTTATGGTGTAGCTAAGTGCAACTGAGTGCAGATGCTTGAGTAGGCCAGAGACATGGCCTGCCCCTGGAGCTGATGTGTTTGTGAGCCACTCAACATGAAAGCTGGGAACTAAACCTGTCTCCTCTTCAAGAATAGTACACTTTCTTATCCTTTGAGACAGCATTCCAAGACCATATTAAAGAAGTTGTAAGAAAAAATAAAAAATTAAAATCTACAAAGCTGAAATAATTCTCTCTCTCTTTCATAATTGCTAGTGACCATCAAATAACCTACCACTACTGATATTTGAAATGTATTTGGTAATAGTTGTACTGGTAAGGAGGAAAGCTGCTCTGAACAGATATAGTAATTCATGACCACGAGTCTGGGTGCTTTTCTCCTCTAAATTAATCATAAGGTGAATAAGAGGAAGAAGAAAAGAAATCAAGGTATTTAAACATGCTCCAGGACAGAATCCATGAGTAAGAGACCATGAATATGGAGTAGTATACAATCAATCTATAGAAATGGGGTATACAATCAATCCGTAGACGTTATATTCAGAGACCAGGGAGCACGGAGTAGCAAGGTTTTATTGGTAATATTTCCCACAATGTTTCCCAAAGACATAGAAGAAGGGCATGTAGACCACAGTACAAAGACTTTCAACAAATACCCAAAAGAGAAAAGGTTTTAGTTAAAGTAAATTTGGATGACCTCAACAAGGATTAATTGAGCACTTCATCTCTACTACAAGGGAAACATGGATAATATAGCTATGGATAGAAAATATGTGAGGATATCAAAACTTTAAATTAATAACATCATTTTAGACTTATTGTCTTTCTCAGTCACCATGTAGCCCATCAATCACCTGTTCGTGTCCTCTCATTCCCAGTACTACCAGCCAGGCTCAAACTAGCAAACTCAGTCAAGTAAAAATCCTTTGAGTCTAAGGTGTACATATGTATATGATAACTGATGGTACAGTACAGAAACCAAGAGAAACAGGACTGAAGAAGAAATACATAAGTAGATTTCTTGGCCTGCATTGCTTAGAGAATGTTTGAAGACAGGCTTGATAACTGGGGTGAGCCATAGAAATTTTATATAGGAGCTGGAGAAATGGCTTGGTGGTTAAAAGCACATACTGCTTTTACAGAAGACCTAAGTTCAGTTTCCAGCACCCACACGCTAGCTCACAACCTTCTGTGACTCTAGCTCCAGTGGATCTGGTGCCTTTTTTTTGGCCTTTGTAGGCAGGTGCCTGGGAGCATGTGCACAAACACGCAATTTTTAAAAATCTGTCTTTTACTAAAAGTTTCATAGAGATGTTCAAAGGAGTAATTTGCAAATGAAATGGGGCCTCACATCGATATAAATAATGGAGTGTCTCATCTTTATGTTACTACTTAAGTAACACCAAAGTAGAACTTAAAACTCTGCCTTCTAAGAATGAAGTAGGCTGCCAAGAACATAAACTCCAACTCAAGCTCAGTATCTGATCACAGAAGGGCTGGTTTATTTAATATATTTAGACTACTCACTTCTGTTTTTATAATGAGAGAGTTGGGTGGTGGTGGCTCATACCTTTAATCCCAGTACATTGGAGGCAGAGGCAAGTGGATCTTTGTGAGTTCAAGCCCAGCCTGGACTGCAGAGTAAGTTCCAGGCAGGCAAGGCTACACCGAGAAACCAAGTCTCAAAATTAAATAAGTAAGTAAATAAATAGAGTTTCAGCCAGGTGGTGGTTGCACACCTTGTCTCCAGTTCTTCAGCACTGAAACCACTGTTTTTTCCCCCCTTGGGTATTGGGTATATCTGCCCAGCTTTTGCAGAGTTCTCCCCTCAAACTTCCATGGTTCTAACCTATAGCATAAGCCTGATTTCTCTTCAGTGATTAGGTCAGTCAATTCAGTTAGCAGATTAGCCCCTCTTTAAAAACAAAACTCTTGGAAGCTGGAAACATGGCTGAACAGTTAACAGCAGTTATATCTTCCAGAGGACTGGAGTGCTGCAACCAGCATCCACTTTGAGCTGTTTATAACTGCCTCTAACTCCAGTCCCAGGACATCTGGGGCCCTCTTCTGGTCTCTATGGGTACTCACACATTTATGACATAAATACACATGCATACAAATAAAAAAGAATAAAAAACCTTTTAAAAAACAATAAAAGTAAAACCTGTGACTGTGTATATGCATGTGTTTTTTAGTGTGTGCACACATAAATGGAGGTCATAGGACAGCCTTCTGTGTCAGCTTGTGCCCTTCTATCTTGTTTGAGGAAAGGTTTCATATTTTCTCCGGTGTATGCCAGGCTAGCTGGCCCACCAGTTTCTGGGAATTCTCTTGTCTCTGCCTCCCATCTTGACACAGAAGTACTTGGATTACAGACACATGTTGTCAAGTCTGGCTTTACATAAATTCTGGGCATATAAACTCTAATCCTCGTGGGTGTGTACTAAGTGCTTAATCTACTGAGCCATATCTCTTAGTCCAGATTAGTCATCTTTATGACAGTTTGCACAATAGCACAAGGAGACAAAAATGTCTGGTTGTCACCCTCTCCCTCAAATGGAATGGAACCCCTATTGTGAAATCTGTAGTGGAAGCAGTCTCACCTTGGGAACTAGTCTCAAAACTAGCTAAGGAAAGAAACCCAAAAGTTCAGAAGGCAGAGCTGTCCATGAATTTTTAATCCATATCTGGGAATGAGGAAGACAGCACCATATTACTGTTCCTAGGTAAACACAATCTTATGAGATTTAAATACAATCCAGATAAGGCATTGGCATTGTAACTGAGTTTTCCATAAAGTATTCCACATTTCAACTGAACTGGCTATTTCTTGGCAGTGGGTTATTCCATGAGGATAGTTATAGCCATGAATATAAGGCCTTTGCTGAGAAGCATTCGCTGATGAGATGCAAGGCTGCTTGGAATACCATGATGTTATATTAAGCATTCTGTGAGTTCATGAATGACATGGCTAGAAGAATCATGACTAGGGAGAATTAAGCTCTACTATATGTCCAAATTTATCCAAGTAAAAAAGGACAAGTGTTTTGCCTCCCCTTTCCTCTAAAGACAGTCCATGCATAAGGTCAGCTATCACATGGCCTACTGGTCCTTCTGTGGAAAAGTACCACATCCAGGTCTTCATGTTCATCTTCATCAGCAGCAGGTTAGTAACTCCCCTGTAGGAAGTTTTAAATTCCTGAGAGGAAGCTGGTGCTGTTTTGCCTATGCAAACTCTCTGTCCCTGTCATTGTGGCCACTTTATCAGTTCACCCGGCAATACTCCGGGGCTAGAGAAAATCTGACTGACATTCGCTGGGTATATCATTTTGTTTACCTGATGTCTTCATGCTGTGTGTCCATTCTGAACCATCTATCTACATATGTCTTCCTCAAACACCCTCATTTCAACAATGCAGACCCACTCCACAATACAATTGGCAGAAACAAAAGCGGCTTCCTCCACAGTGTCCCTCAAGTGCCCTCTACTGGCAAGAGCCAACACTGTAATACTGTCTAGGAGAAATGTTAAAACTTTGGTTGTTATACACAGAGCATGAATTTGGAGTGGTATAGCTTGAGGAATGACTATTCCCAGTTTTCTGAGACAGCTCCAGATTGATTCTGGAGAATCAATAGGGGAATAGGGGAGAGAGGATGAGGGAGGAAGGGTGGGACTGGGATGAGAGGAGGGAGAGGCCTATGACCAAGGTGTAAATTGAATTAATAACAAACATATTCTCTGGATATTTAAAAGTGACTAGATCCCTTCATAGTATTATCTAACACTCTTGGTCTTTTTCTTTCTGCTGCAGAGAATATTTCACGTAAAAATTTCAAAATAAGCTGTACATAATACATACATATGAAACATCCAGATAGAAAACTCAAGGCTTTAAAATTCTATTGAGGAGTGAAAGACATCGAGAACTTTTCTTTTCTTTTTGGTTTTTTTTATTAAATCTTTTATTTTTTTTATTAATTACACTTTATTCATTTTGTATCACCCCATGAGCCCCTCCCTCCTCCCCTGCCGATCCCACCCTCCCTCCCCTTTCTGCATGCATGCCACTCCCCAAGTCCACTGATAGGGGAGGTCCTCCTCTCCTTCTTTCTGATCTTAGTCTATCAGTTCTCATCAAAAGTGGCTGCATTGTCCTCTACTGTGGCCTGGTAAGGCTGCTCCCCCCTCAGGGGGAAGTGATCAACGAGCAGGCCAATCAGATTATGTCAGAGGCAGTCCCTCTTCCCATTACTATGTAACCCACTTGGACACTGAACTGCCATGGGCTACACCTGTGCAGGGGTTCCAGGTCATCTCCACAAATAGTCCTTGGTTGGAGTATGAGTCTCTGGGAAGTTCCCTGTGTTCAAATTATCTTGTTCTGTTGCTCTGCTTGTGGAGTTCCCGTTCCCTCCAGCTCTTACTATTTCCCACTTCTTACATAAAATTCCATTCACTCTGCCCATCAGTTGGCCATCAGGCTCAGCATCTGCTTTGACAGTCTATACTGCAGAAGCTTTCAGAGGCCCTCTGTGGCAGGTTTCAAGGTTGTTTCCTGTTTTCTTCTGGCTTTCAGAGGCCCTCTGTAGCGGGTTCCGAGGTTGTTTCCTATTTTCGTTTTCTTCTGATGTACATCCTCTTTGCCTTTCAGGACGGGGATTGAACATTTTAGTTAGGGTCCTCTCTTTTGCTTAGTTTGTTTAGATGTACAGCTTTTAGTGGGTTTATTCTATATTGTATGTTTATATGAGTGAGTATATACCGTGAGTGTCTTTTTGCTTCTGGGTCAACTCACTCAGGATGATCCTTTCCAGGTCCCACCATTTACCTGCAAATTTCATGATTTCCTTATTTTTCATTGCTGAGTAATACTCCATTGTATAGATGTACCACAGTTTCTGCATCCATTCTTCAGTTGAGGGGCATCTGGGTTGTTTCCAGCTTCTGGCTATTACAAATAAAGCTGCTACAAACATGGTTGAACAAATGTCCTTGTTGTGTACTTGCGCCTCTTTTGGGTATATGCCTAGGAGTGGTATGGCTGGATCTTGAGGAAGCGCTATTCCTAGTTGTCTGAGAAAGCGCCAGATTGATTTCCAGAGTGGTTGTACGAGTTTACATTCCCACCAGCAGTGGAGAAGGGTTCCCCTTTCTCCACAACCTCTCCAGCATGTGTTGTCCCTTGAGATTTTCATCTTGGCCATTCTGATGGGTGTAAGGTGAAATCTCAGGGTTGTTTTGATTTGCATTTCCCTGATGACTAAGGACGTTGAGCATTTCTTTAAGTGCTTCTCTGCCATTCGATATTCCTCTGCAGAGAATTCTCTCTTTAACTCTGTTCCCCATTTTTTAAGTGGATTACTTGGTTTGTTGCTTTTCAGCTTGTTTAGTTCTTTATATATATTGGATATGAGTCCTCTGTCAGTTAGAGGGTTGGTGATGATTCTTTCCCAATCTGTAGGCAGTCGCTTTGTTTTGATGACGGTGTCCTTTGCATTACACAAGCTTTTCAATTTCATGAGGTCCCATTTATTGATTGTTGCTCTTAGAGCCTGTGCTGTTGGTGTTCTGTTCAGGAAGTTTTCTCCTGTACCAATGAGTTCTAGGATATTCCCCACTTTTTTTTCTAGCCGATTTAATGTGTCTGGTTTTATGTTGAGGTCTTTGATCCACTTGGACTTCAGTTTTGTGCAGGGTGATAAGTATGGATCTATTTGCATTTTTCTACATGTAGACATCCAGTTGGACCAGCACCATTTGTTGAAGATGCTATCTTTTTTCCATTGTATGGTTTTGGCATCTTTGTCAAAAATCAGGTGTCCGTAAGTGTGTGGGTTTATTTCTGGGTCTTCTGTTCGATTCCATTGATCCACCATTCTGTTTCTATGCCAGTACCATGCAGTTTTTATAACTGTTGCTCTATAGTACAGCTTGAGATCAGGGATGGAGATACCTCCAGAAGATCTTTTATTGTAGAGGATTGTTTTAGCAATTCTCGGTTTCTTGTTATTCCATACGAAGTTGAGAATTTTTCTTTCCAGGTCTGTAAAGAATTGTGTTGGCAATTTGATGGGAATTGCATTAAATCTGTAGATTGCTTTTGGTAAGATGGCCATTTTTACTATGTTAATCCTGCCAAGCCATGAGCATGGGAGATCTTTCCATCTTCTCATATCTTCCTCTAATTCTTTCTTCAGAGACTTGAAATTTTTTTCATACAAGTCTTTGACTTGCTTGGTTAGGGTTACGCCAAGGTACTTTATGTCATTTGTGGCTATTGTGAATGGTGTTGTTTCTCTAATTTCTTTCTCAGCCCTTTTGTCTTTTGTATACAGGAGTGCTGATGATTTTTTTGAGTTAATTTTATATCCGGCCACCTTGCTGAAGGTGTTTATCAGCTGTAGGAGTTCCCTGGTAGAGTTTTTGGGGTCACTCATATATACTATCATATCATCTGCAAATAGTGATAATTTGACTTCTTCTTTTCCCATCTGTATCCCCTTGATCTCCTTTGACTGTCTTATTGCTCTAGCAAGGACTTCCAGCACTATGTTGAAGAGATATGGAGACAGTGGGCAGCCTTGTCTTGTCCCTGATTTCAGAGGGATTGCTTTAAGTTTCTCTCCGTTCAGTTTGATGTTGGCTATAGGCTTGC
>NW_026594184.1:3751084-3814498 GCF_907164565.1 Psammomys obesus | reverse complement strand
CCCTTGATCTCCTTCAACTGTCTTATTGCTCTAGCAAGGACTTCCAGAACTATGTTGAAGAGATATGGAGAGAGTGGGCAGCCTTGTCTTGTCCCTGATTTCAGTGGGATTGCTTTAAGTTTCTCTCCGTTCAGTTTGATGTTGGCTATAGGCTTGCTGTATATCGCCTTTACTATGTTTAGATATGTGCCTTGTATCCCTGATCTCTCCAGTACTTTAAACATGAATGGATGTTGGATTTTGTCAAATGCTTTTTCAGCATCTAGGGAGATTATCATGTGGTTTTTTTCTTTCAGTTTGTTAATATGGTGGATCACATTGATGGATTTCCGTATATTGAACCACCCCTGCATACCTGGGATGAAGCCTACTTGGTCATAGTGGATAATATCTTTGATGTGTTCTTGGATCCGGTTTGCAAGTATTTTGTTAAGTATTTTTGCATCAATGTTCATAAGGGAGATTGGCCTGAAATTCTCTTTCTTTGTTGAGTCTTTGTGAGGTTTAGGTACCAAGGTGATTGTGGCTTCATAGAATGAATTTGGTAATGTTCCTTCTGTTTCTATTTTGTGGAATAGTTTGAAGAGAATTGGAGTTAGCTCTTCTTTGAAGGTCTGGTAGAATTCTGTGCTGAAGCCATCTGGTCCTGGGCTTTTTTTGGATGGGAGACTTTTGATGACTGCTTCTATTTCTTTGGGGGATATAGGACTATTTAGTTGATTTACCTGGTCCTGATTCAGCTTTGGTGAGTCAAATCGATCAAGAAAATTGTCCATTTCATTTAGATTTTCAAATTTTGTGGCATATAGACTTTTGAAGTAAGTCCTAATGATTGTTTGGATTTCCTCAGTGTCTGTAGTTATGTCCCCCCTTTCATTTCTGATTTTGTTGATTTGGGTGGTGTCTCTCTGCCTTTTAGTTAGCTTGGCTAAGGGTTTGTCTATCTTGTTGATTTGCTCAAAGAACCAGCTCTTGGTTTCATTGATTCTTTGAATTGTTTTATTTGTTTCTAATTGATTGATTTCAGCCCTGAGTTTGATTATTTCCAGCCGTCTACTCCTTTTTGGTGTGTCTGCTTCTTCTTTTTCTAGGGTTTTTAAGTGGGCCATTAAGTTGCTTGAATGAGCTGTCTCGAATTTCTTCTTGAAGGCACTTAGTGCTATGAACTTTCCTCTTAGCACTACTTTCATTGTGTCCCACAAGTTAGGGTATGTTGTGTCTTCATTTTCATTGAGTTCTAGAAAGGCTTTAATTTCTTTCTTTATTTCTTCCCTGACCCAGCTGTCATTTAGTAACAAGTTGTTCAGTTTCCATGAGTGTGTAGGCTTTTTGCTATTTCTGTTGTTGTTGAAGTCCAGCTTTATTCCATGGTGATCAGACAGGATACAAGGGATTATTTCAGTCTTCTTGTATCTGTTGAGGCTTGCTTTGTGACCAACTATATGGTCTATTTTGGAGAAGGTTCCATGAGGTGCTGAGAAGAAGGTAAATTCTTTTGTGTTTGGGTGTAAAGTTCTGTAGATGTCTGTGAGGTCCATTTGATTCATGACCTCTGTCAGAGATATTGTTTCTTTGTTTAATTTCTGTTTTGTTGACCTGTCCTTTGTTGAGAGTGGGGTGTTGAAGTCTCCCACTATTAATGTGTGGGGATCTATATGTGGTTTAAATTTTATCAATGTTTCTTTTACAAATGTGGGTGCTCTTGTATTTGGGGCATAGATGTTCAGGATTGTGATGTCTTCCTGGTGGAATTTTCCCTTGATGAGTATGAAGTGTCCTTCCTCATCTCTTTTTATTAATTTTGGTTGAAAGTCTATTTTATCAGATATTAGAATGGCTACTCCTGCTTGTTTCTTGGGTCCATTTGCTTGGAAAGTCATCTTCCAACCTTTTACCCTCAGGTAATGTCTATCTTTGTGTCTTAGGTGTGTTTCTTGTATGCAACAGATTGCTGGGTTTTGTTTACGTATCCATTCTGTTAATCTGTGTCTTTTTACTGGAGAGTTGAGTCCATTGATGTTGAGAGAGATTAATGACCAGTGGCTGTTAGATCCTTTGATTTTGATGTTGGCTGTGTTCATAAGTTTGTGTGCTTGGTTGCTTTTTGTTTTGCTGTAGTAAGGTTAATTATTTCCTGTGTTTTCTTGACAGAAGCTAATTTTCTTGGGTTGTATTTTCCCTTCCAGTGTCTTCTGTAATGCTGGATTTGTGTGTAGGTATTGTTGAAATTTGTTTTTGTCATTGAATATCTTGTTTTCTCCGTCTATGAGGACTGAGAGTTTTGCAGGGTATAGTAGCCTGGGTTGACATCTGTGTTCTCTTAGGGTCTGCATGATATCTGTCCAGGCCCTTCTGGCTTTCATAGTTTCTGTTGAAAAGTCAGGTGTGATTCTAATGGGTTTGCCATTATATGTTACTTGGCCTTTTTCCCTTGCAGCTTTTAGTATTTTTTCTTTGTTCTGTATACTTCCTGTTTTGATTATTATGTGGCGGGAGGATTTTCTTTTCTGGTCAAATTTGTTGGGTGTTCTGTAGGCCTCATGTATCCTTATTGGCTTCTCCTTTAACTTGGGGAAATTTTCTTCAATGATTTTGTTGAAAATATTTCCTGGGCCTTGGAGAAGGGAGTCTTCTTTTTCCTCTATTCCTATTATTCTTAGGTTTTGTCTTTTCATATTGTCTTGGATTTCTTGGACGGTCTGTGTCAGGAATTTTTTGGATTTAACATTTTCTTTGACAGATACATCGATTTCTTCCATTGTATCTTCTACACCTGAGATTCTTTCTTCCATTTCTTGTATTCTGTTGGTTATGCTTACCTCTGTAGTTCCTGTTTTCTTCCCTAAATTCTTCCTCTCCATTATTTCCTCCATTTGTGTTTTCTTTAATTTTTCTAGTTCTATCTTCAGGTCTTGAGTTGTTTTGTTTACTTCCTTCACCTGTCTGCTTGTATTTTCCTCTTTTTCTTTTAGTTCCTTCAACTCTGTCTCTTTTATTTCTTTCAGTGATTTAATTATTTCTTCTCTGAAGGCCACAAGCTGTTTGGCTGCATCTTCCCGTATTTCTTCACGGATGGCCCTAATCTGCTTGTCTTTATCTTCCTCCATTTCTTTACGGATAGCCATGATCTGTTTGGTTTTATCTTCCTCTAATTCTTTACGTATTTTATCTGTTTCCTCTATTATTCTCTTCATCAACATAGATGTAAGGTCATCTTCTTGATTTTCTATTATGCTGCATTGTTCAGGGCTGTTCGCCCCTGGATGGCTGGGTTCTGGAGATGCCATATTGCTCTGTCTTTTGTTGGTTGAGCCTTTACGCTGACCTCTACCCATTGGGCTGATTTAGGTTTTGGCTGTTAGTTTCTGTGCTTCCTGGAGTCCTGAGGTAGGGAGTATCCCCTTGGCCGGAAGATGATTTTTCCTGAAGGAGTCCTTCTCTGCTTTTTGGTTATGGTCACTGTATGGCCAGTGTTTCTCCGGAGATGCCACTGCTCACCTCAGGTTTATAGCCCTGAGTAGTAGCTGTGGTCTATGTTAGGCAGGGGGGGATCTCCTCTTACCCATAAAATTTCTCAAGACAGCTGCCCCACTGCTGGGTTTCTTGTTATAAATTTAGTGTGCTGCTGCTCACTAAATTTCCATGTACAGTCCTCTTGAAGAAACTGCTGAGTCCCTAGATATGGGGTTTTCTCCCAACAGGGAAACTCAGTCTGTTATCCTGGGGTGCACAGTTCTGTCTGAGAAAGTGGGAGGTGCACTCAGCAAGTCTCTGGGCCAAAGGCTGATTGCTCTGCTCTGGACCTGGAGAATGTGCACCTAGGTCGAGTTGGCGCCTGGTGGCACTGTTCTGGTCTGGAGGCTGGGTGCCTCACTCTGGACCAGAAGCTGTGTGTTTCTGTCTGGGATGGCGGATGTAGGCACCACTCTGGTCCAGACGCTGTGGGTGCAGCCCCCCTGAAGGATCAGGGATTCCTACAGTTTTGGCAGTCCAGCCAGGGACAACTGGCCGATCCCTGGCACAGTATCTGAGGGCTGCTGTAATGGCTCTTCGGCTCCTGCAGGTCCGAGGATGCAGCTGTGTGTGTGTCCCAGTGCCCCAGGGGAATGCAACAATGGCAGCAGAGCACAGCGCTTCTGCCTGCACTAGAGTCTGCGTGAGTCCAGGAAGTGTTTTGGTGCTGGGTGTCCTAAGCGTTAGAGCTGCTGACCCCCTCCGCTGGGGGTTTCCTCCTGCCAGAGACACGCAGTCTGGTGCCCTGTTGCCCTGGTGCCCACAGTTCTATCTGAGGCGGCGAATCACACGCGCAGGCAGGGCTCTGTGCAGGCAGGCGCCTTTGTCCCTCCCGGCTCTGGGTCCGGGCTGGCTCCTGGGGCACCCGCGGAACCCGAGTCTTTTCCAGGGGATATCTGGGTAACCTGGGGTCGGTCCCAATTGTTTCCTTCTCCGTGGGGTTATCTCTCGACTGGGAAATCCAGTCTATGGTGTTGTGGGCCCACAGTTCAGTCTGGGACCGTGACCAGATCACGCTGGCGTGTAGCTCTGGGCTGGCGACCAAGCGCCTGGCGGAACGGGGATCTCTTCCGTGGTTTTGCCGGGTGAGTTAAAGCTGATCGAATCCCCCACCGTGGGGTATCCTCTCACCTGAGAAACACAACCACTTGTGTTTTATGGCCGCGAGTTCTGATTGCTGGTCCCTGTGCCAATCCTGCTGTGCTGCTCCTCAGAATGAGAGTCCTCCCGGCGCTGCCATCTTGCCCCGCCTCTTTTTGGTTTTTTAAGACAGGGATTCTCTGTATAGTCCTGGCTGTCCTAGAACTCACTCTGTAGACCAGGCTGGACTGGAACTTACAGAGATCTGCCTGCCTCTGCTCCTGAGTGCTGGGACTACAGGCATTCACCTACATCCATTGAGAACTTTTATACCAATAAACCCACCTCTTTGCCTTACCATCTTTTTGGTGCAGAAAAGTTGGCTGATTTGTACTGCAAAAGAGTAGCTTGTAATAATGAAAGTACTGGGGGCTGGCCTGATAGAACAGTTACTTTTTTATTTTTAAGGGTTTTATATAGACTAGGTGTCTTTCTCCCTCCATCTCCCAAGTGCTGGAATTTTACAAGTGCATGATCATGCCCAGCTTCTGATGGAACCTGTGATTATTTTCTATGCTACAGGGCTCTGTGTATCATGGGAATAAGTATCGTATGTAATAGCTTAGGGGCTGGACATGGCCAATCTTTTAACACTGCAACATGACACTGTTATCTACAAAGTTTTGCTCGAGAGCTGCACAATCAAGTTACCCTTTGCCCCCCCCCCCCACAAATACAAATAATGTTTAAGACGATGTTCATTTATGATTTTGTGTTAGGCCACATTCATAGCTGTCCTCCATTACATGCCGCCCTGTGGCTACCACTTGGGAAGCCATCAATATGTCCTTTCGTGCATGTGGAGTGTTCTAGTGTATTATTGGCCTCCCTTAATCAGTGCCTACTCAGGTGGGCTATGGTTCAAAATGTCCATGTGATTGTTCCCAATTTTGATGAAATCTATGTCCCCACTTGGTGACTGTGAGTTTTTATTAGTTGGATATTTTTGTTTATTTGGGACAGTTTTATAAGGAATTCATAATTTTATAAGAAGTTTATTTCTAAAATATGCTTGCTGGTATTGTCTTGAACAATTTAAGAGGTATTAAAAACTAAACTGTTGCAAAGTTGAATGTCTACAACTTGTTCAGTGAAACATTCTGACTTGCATTTGTCCTTTATATCCACCGTTTATTTTTTTTAATTTGTAACTTTTCTTTTCTTTTTTTTTATTAGTTACATTTTATTAACTCTGTATCCCAGCTGTATCCCCACTCCCTCATTCCCTCCCAAACCCTCCCTCCCTCATCTCTTCCCTGCCCCTTTTCAAGTCCACTGATTGGGGAGGTCCTCCTCTCCTTTCATCTGACCCTGTTTTATCAGGTATCTTCAGCCTCCTCTGTGGCCTAGCAGGACTGCTCCTCCCTTGGGGGGTGGGGAGGTCAAAGAGCCAGCCATTGAGTTCCTGTCAGAAATAGTCCCTGTTCCCCTTACTATGGGAAACCAATTGGTTACTGAGCTACCACGGGCTACATCCGAGCAGAAGTTCTAGGTTATATCCATACATGGTCCTTGGTGGAGTGTCGGTCTCAGAAAAGACCCCTGTGCCCAGATATATTTGGTCCTTGTGGAGCTCCTATACTTTCTATGTCATACTAACTCCCCTTTCTTTCATATGATTCTCTGCACTCTGCTGAAGGTTTAGTTATGAGTCTTAGCATCTGCTTTGATACACTGCTAGGTAGAGTCTTTCAGAGGCCCGCTGTGGTAGGCTCCTGTCCTGTTACTTGTTTTCTACTATGTCCAGTGCCCATCCCATTTGTCTTTCTAAGTGAGGATTGACCATCTTACCCCGGGTCCTCTTTCTTGTTTATCTTCTTTAGGTGTATAGATTTTATTATGTTTATCATATCTTATAGGTCTATATGAATGAGTATATACCATGTGTGTCTTTCTCCTTCTGGGATACCTCACTCAGAATGATCTTTTCTAAATCCCACCATTTGCCTGAAAATTTCTTGATTTCCTCGTTTTTGATTACAGCATTTATTTTAAAAATTCACACACAAATGAAAATGGAGGCGTTGCTGATACCTGACTTGTGTCCTCTATTTCATAATCATATGTGTAGGTACTTTTTGACTCCATTAAAGAAGATCAAACATACAAGGGAGAGATCAGAAAACGAATTAACAATAAAATTTTCTTACCATAGTGGATTCCTAAATTAGTTGAATCATGTATATGGCATGACAATTGAATGTCTTCTGGCAAGTTTGTTACATGTTGGTCATGCAAGTAAAGGGAAACCAGTATACCTTTCATCCTGCAAAACACCAAAAGCTGTTCTCAGAAACACAGCTGTGTTCTGAAGTCCTAAACAGTGTCTCCAAGATGCTACAATGGGGAGTTTGTGGTTGAGAATTTAAGGAGACTTCTGACAACATCTAATTTCATGGAGTGTCACAATACTAGGCCTGTAAAAATGATGTCTCCTTACTCCTACTCTAGGGGGTGCTTTCTTGTGAATGGCTTGTATGGCTATTTGCCACCAGTTTACCAGGTTTTTTTTTTTTTTGTTATTTTTTTTTTTACCAGTTGCTTTGAAGACAGTCTGCTTTTTATGAGCTGTCATGTAGGAACCTGTATACTTAACAGCCTTTTTCTTCAGTTGGAATTTGGTGAGCAGCTGGAATTTGGTGAGCTGGCTGCTCTACTGGCCTTTTAGGTGTGGGGAAATCCTTCTGTGTGGTTTTCAAGTGAATAATTTCCTACTCTGCTCAATAAAAAAAAAAAAAAAGCCATCCTGACACTGGTGAGATAGACAGTCAGCAAAATGATTGCCAACAATCATGTGTTTCAATGGAAAAATCCAGGCATAAAAAAACAAAACAAAACAACAACAACAACAAAACGTTAGGCATAGGGTTATGTGGGGACACCCAGCACTCGGGGAGGGAGAGGCAGGCAGATATCTGTGAGTTCAAAGCCAGGCTGGTCTACAAAGTGAGTCTAGGACAGCCAAGGCTACACAGACAAAACCTGTCTCAAAAACAACAACACTGTCAGGCTTGGTGGTAGAAGCTTGTAATTCTAGTACTGGGAAGAGGGAGGCAGATAGATCTCTGGTGCTACTCAGTGAGCTCCAGGTCCCATTGAGAGAAACAGTCAAAAGAAAAAGTACACAACGTCTGAGGAGCAATAACTGAGGCTCTCCTTTCACACACAGACACACACACACACACACACACACACACACACACACACGCACGCGCGCGCGCGCGCGCGCGTGTGCACACACACATACACAGCCACACACTGAAATCCCATTCTTCTTCAGTTCCTCTAAGCACTAGCCTGGTTCATTAATAAAAATATCATTAAAAGTAATGCATCACTTTTGCTTTGGATCAGCTCTTTCCATCTCCCATAGTTTGCTTTTACATCTATTCTTTCAGCCTTCAAAGTCTTTCAATTCATTTGAACCCTCCATTCAGTAACACCCTCTAGCCTACCTTTTCCCCAAAGGATCACATTTTAAAATTGCCTCTTATTCACCTTCCCTTCTTTTTTTCTACTTGAAGCCTTCTCTTACAGCACGTGCAGATTTTCCTTTTCTCTGAAGGCTGGTTCTCCCCAAGTGTGGGATGATAGCAATTACACTGTCAAGGTGAGTACTGACTTAGTAAAGTTTTTGTTCCCTGTCTCTGGTGCCCTGTGGTAGAGACTAAGGATCCAGTTAGAAAATCACTCTGGGATCTCAGAGGAATAAGACATATATCATTTAATCATATGGGCTTGGGGATTCAATGTAATGTATGGTTTGCAGTCAGGCTCATATTAATAATTTTAAGGGAGAAGTTGGATTTCTTCTGAGAGAATTAGGAGATGAAAAGTTTGAGAAGCAAAGACAATCCTTTAGCAATGATTATGACCATTATTGAAAATGATTGTCTTCTCTATAGGATTTTATGTTTCCCCTTTTAGAAGCTTCTAATTTTCTTTTTGCTCTTTTCATTTTCCAAGCAATTATCTCTAAGTGCAGCTGAAGTGTCAGGGATTGTAGTTGTTTCTCTGAAAAATTGAAAACTCCAGAGTCTGCAGAATAGATGTAAAAAATAATAGTGCTTTGCACATACGGTCTCTGAGGGGCTTGCTGTGATTTCCATGAAGAAGGGACATAAGCCTCTGTGATTGTTTGTTTACAATAAACTGACATATTAGCTATTGGTTCAAGTCAGGACTTTACAGTCTCTAAAAGAAGACTCCCTCGAACCTGGGGCTCTGCCCAGATGGGGTTGGGGCTGCAGTGAGAAGAGCAGCACAGATCTCTACTTCCTTACGAGGAATATATTTTGCCTTTGTCTTGGGTGGAATGCTTAGTTCATTTTGGAACCTTGATTTCCTTGGCTGCAAAACATTTCTTAAAGAACCCTGTTTCATCTCTATTGAACTAATGTGGCAAGTAAATGAACTAAGCTATGTGAAAATGACATGCATAGTCTTATATTTTAAATACGGGTTAAATAAGGAGCACCTGCACATTAGGATTATAGGTTAGGAAGCCAAATTTAAGTTAGGTGGATTATCCAAGCACACAGAACTCTTGCCTTCCCAAGTTGTTGCTCCCTCGGATGTTTTAATTTATTAATTTTTTATTAATTATAGTTTATTCACTTTGTATTCTAGCTGTAGCCTACTCCCTCATCCCATCCCAATCCTTCCCTCCCTCCCTCATCTCTTCCATACCTCTCTCCAAGTCCACTGACAGGGGAGGTCCTCCTCCCCTTCCATCTGATCCTAGCCTATCAGGTTTCATCAGGACTGACTGCATTGTCTTCATCTGTGGCCTGGTAAGGCTGCTCCCCCTACTCAGGGGGAGGTGATTAAAGGGCAGGCTAATCAGTTCACGTCAGAGACAGCCCCTGCTCCCTTTATTAGAGAACCCACTTGGATGCTGAGCTGCCTTGGGCTACATCTGTGCAGGGGTTCTAGGTTATATCTGTGAATGATCCTTGGTTGGAGTACCAATCTCAGAAAAGACCCCTGTGCCCATATTTTTTGCTTCTGTTGCTCTCCTTGTGGAGTTCCTGTCCCCTCCAGGTCTTTCTATCTCTCCTTTTTTTCATAAGATTCTCTGAACTCTGCCCAAAGTTTGGCTATGAGTCTCAGCATCTGCTTTGATACCCTCTGGGTAGAGTCTTTCAGAGGCCCTCTGTGGTAGGCTCCTGTCCTGTTCCCCATTTTTACCCTCTTCTAATGTCTATCCCATTTGACTTAATGAATGAGGATTGAGCATCTTACCCAGGGTCCTCCTTCTTGCTTAGCTTCTTTAGGTGTACAGATTTTAGTATGTTTATCTTATATTGTATGTCTAACATCCACTTTTAAGTGAGCATATACCAAGTGTGTCTTTTTTCTGGGATACCACACTCAAGATAATCTTTTCTAGTTCCCACCATTTGCCTGCAAATTTCATGGTTTCCTTGTTTTTAATTGCTGAGTAGTATTCTATTGTGTAAATATACCACAATTTCTGTATCCATTCCTCAGTTGAGGGGCATCTGGGTTGTTTCCAGATTTTGTCTATTACAAATAAAGCTGCTATGAACATAGTTGAGCAAATGTCCTTTAGGGTACTTGAGCATATTTTGGATATATGCCTAGGAGTGGTATATCTGGATCTTGAGGAAGCACTATTCCTAATTGTCTGAGAAAGTGCCAGATTGATTTCCAAAGTGGTTGTACAAGTTTACATTCCCACCAGCAGTGGAGGAGGGTTTTCCTTTCTCCACATCCTCTCCAGCATGTGCTGTCACTTGAGTTTTTTATCTTAGCCATTCTGATGGGTATGAGGTGAAATCTCAGGGTTGTTTTTATTTGTATTTCCTGAATTACTAAGGTTGTGAGCATTTCTTTGTTTCTCTGCAATTTGATATTCCTCTATTGAAAATTATCTGTTTAGCTCTGTACCCCATTTTTTCATTTTGTTTTTATTAATTACAATTTATTCACTTTGTATCTCTCCTGTAGCTCCCTCCCAATCTCACCCTCCTTCCCCCTTCTCTACCCATGTCTCTCCCCAAGTCCACTGATAGGGGAGGTCCTCCTCTCCTTCCTTCTGATCCTAGTCTATCAGGTCTCATCAAGAGTGGCTGCATTGTCTTCCTCTGTGGCCTGGCAAGGCTGCTCTCCCCTCAGGCGGAGGTGATCAAAGAGCAGGCCAATCAGTTCCTGTCAGAGACAGTCCCTGTTGTGTACCCTATTTTTTAATTGGACTACTTGATTTGTTGCTTTTTAACTTCTTGAGTTCTTGACAGAGGGATATTAGCCCTTTGTCAGATATAGGGTTAGAGAAGATCCTTTCCCAGTCTGCAGAATGTTTTGTTTAGATGACAGTGTCCTTTGCTTTATAGAAGCTTTTCAGATTCATGAAGTGCTCGCTAGGAATTCTACTGTGCTTGATCCCCGAGCAAAACTAGGGCTGTTAACGCTGCCCTTGGTTGCTTTCCAGAACTTGAAGAAGACCCTGTTGCTTAAGACATCACACACCCTGGGCACAGAACAGACCTGGAAGGTTCCTCCCTGAGATCTAGCTCTCATAGTATCAAAAGCCAAAGGTGTCTTATCCAGCTGTAAAGCTTATGAACCACAGCACCAATGTCCTGGCAAGACATCCTTAATGGTGTAATAGTTTCAGTTTTATTTTGAAGCTACCCAACAGCTGGATTTAAGACCCACTCAAAGGGAAGGAATTCATGGTGAACACCTTCTGTCTAGGAAGTACTCAGGGATTGAGAAGTCAGAGACCCTAGAGGATAACACACTCCTGCCATTCTCCCAAATGAATGTATTTTAACTGTATTCCTAGGCCACATTTACTCAGTTTTTTCTATGGTGTCAGCCTTGTATATATAATTACGTTTCAGTTATCAGTTACAGACCAGTTTGAAAAGGGGATAATTTCTGAGGTTCAGTACAGAAAAATGAATTGCTGGTTTGGAGCCCTTATAATTCTAATTCTATGTTCTGTCTGTTTATTAGACTGTCCTAGGCTTGAATATCTGGTAATAAGCAGCCTTCTTTATGAAGGCAAAAAAATCGATATTTTTTTTTGTTAGGACTATTTTTGATGATGAAATGAATAGATTAAATCAGCTTTTACCTTATTAAAAAGTTTCGTTTTGAACAGTAAATGGGGGTCATGAGACCCCCAAGATTGAGGTGCCTTCTTGAAAAATTTAATGACCTGGTTTCATTTCAGATGAAACAGTTACAGCGAAAGTTACTTTGCTCTCTGTGACCTAATCCATAACTGGAGGCTGGGCTGATGATGTCTAGTGTTCGCCTCCCTTCAAGGCAGCTCATGATAAAGTAGGCTAATGATAAAGTAAAGTATCTTATGCTTTTGAGCATTAGGATCATACTTCATATTTTGCAAAGTGCTTTTTCATTATTTATTACTCACAGCCTACCTACGAGATCCCCTGGCTGTCTTATCTCCCATATTGTGGCTGAAATATGACTAACCTATGTTCATAAATGCTTCAGGAAGCTGAAATGAATATAGGTACCTGCTGACATACAAACACCAAGCATTCAAAATGGTCAACCTAATAGAGGAACATGGAGGGGACAGGAGCCCCACAAGGGGACCACCAAAGTAAAAGATCTGAGCCCAGGGGGTTCTGCAGAGACTGATGCACCAACTGAGGACCATGCATGGAGAGGACCTAAAACCCCTGTTCAGGTTTGGTTAATTGGCAGCTCAGTCTCCATGTGGATCTCTGAGTGAGGAGAGCAGGGGCAGCCTCTATCATGAACTCAGTTGACTGCTCTCTGATCACTCACTTCTGATGATGCAGCCAGAGGGGACAGAGGAAGAGGATCCAGGCAGTCCTGATAAGACTTGACAAGCTATGGACAGATGGCAATAGTGGAGAACTTCCCCTTTCAGTGGACTAGGGGATAGGGATAGGGAGGATAGGGAGGGATGGTGGGACTGGGGAGTTGAGGAAGAGGCTTCCATCAGGTTATATAATGAATAAATTGTGAAGAAAAAAATAAAAACAACAACAACAAAAAATGGTCAAACTACACCACCACTGAGAATGGAAGATGCAGCTCCCCTAGAAAGTAGGAAATAATTCTTTTTCACTGAGTGCACAGTGGTATCTGAGACTACAGGTGTGGGATCCAGGACTGAGGAGAAGAGGCAAGTGAGCAGACTCTCCTGAGGGTTCAACATTCATGCCCCATGTGCACATTGCTACACATAGAGCTTCTGTGCTCAGAAGACTTCACAAATATTCAGACGACTCATGATACAGTTTTGTCTGGACTTAGCCATGGACAGTCAAGGGTTTTAGGATCTTGGCTGGGTAGATACTCTATCTACAAAATTAGAACTCTGAGTTCTTATTCCTGTACTGACTACTCCCCCAGAAGAGGGCTACATAGTAATTTTGAAGCATGCATGCGTGCTTGGAATGGACTTATCTGTTTCTTCTCAGCAGTTATCTAACATTAGCCTTGACCAAATTCTTCTTCAGGAGAGTTTCTAGAACAGTTTTTAGGCACAGTCTGGATTGGATGACACAGCAAGAGGCAGTTTGTCTGTATAAGGGAGATCATAAATTGGAAACAGGGTTGTATTTAAAGCCTCGGTGGCATTGCCACTGAGTTTGGTGACATCTCAAAATATTTAAGTTGCCATGGCTTCCTGTGTTACATGATGTTTTCCTTCCAATGGTGCAGTACTTCCTGTTAGTTGGTATTTACAGATGAGGACAACCAAACGGAACCATCAAGAAGGGACAAGAAGATTAAAATCTGTTGACATTATATATCCAAAATGTGGATGTAAATATCAATTCTTTGGCCATTTGGTCAATATAGAGTGTGTGATAGCGTTTTACAGTTTCCAAGAGTACAAGACTTGTTGCTGGAGAACCATATCTGTAAGGAAAAGTGATTAACATTTTTATCTGATGATGGTACTAGAGATTACACATGTCATGTGAGTTTTTGGAAAGCAGACTTTTAATAACAGATATTAGATTAGATGTAAGGAGACTTGAATGTCACTCATATCTTGTCTGAATATTGACTTGGGTCTTTTGTCACCCATCAAAATGTTTCTCTGTTTCTTCATGTGGTGATTAACACTATTAAGTTAAAGTGACCTATGTGTTTCTTTGTGGCATTAAGACTTTCTGTTCCAGTCCAAAAAGAGACAGATGGCTTATTGGTCTTCCTTTGCCAGACTAAGAAAGATAGGGATGAATTTTGTAGACTTTCTGGACCACAGAATATGAGAAAAACAATCATCAGGAGAATTTGGAATAAAATGTACGCTTCCCAGTCTCACTAATAATCTAACTCTCAAAAGATATGTCTATTTTGGTAAATCTCCCACAAGGAAATTCCATTTTATTTTTTTGGAAAAAAAAGATATTGATAGGTACTCAGATGGGGCATGGAGAGGCATGCACACTGACACACAGAAGGAGGCACTTTAGTCACATTTTTTATGACATCCCACGTTTCCTGATGGTTCGCCATCAAATCCAGAACTTAGATTCACTCCAGTAACCCTCAAATGGTGCTAAGCATCATTTTTCTACCTAATACCTTTTTTTTTCTAATTGCTTCTGTCAATTAAGAAGGTAGTTTTAAAAAAAGATGAAAGTGGCTGTTAGGACAATATTCCCAATCTTTCAAGAAGTTATCTCATGAGGTAAAAAGATATGGAGCGGGTTGCATTGAACAAATGAGACCAAAGGGTAAAAGCTACCAAATGTAATGCATGGTCCTTGTCTGTATCTTATTTGGGGGTGTGGGGGGGGAGGAATAAAAAGCATGTGGAGCTAGAGAGGTGGCTCAGCAGTTAAGAGCACTTGCTACTCTTCCAGAGGACCCAGGTTTTATTCCTGGCACCCACATGGCAACTCAACTGTCTTTAACTCCAGCTCCATGGAATCCAATTCCCTTTTCTGACCTCATGCACATGGGCACCACATGCATATGGAACATAGACATACATGCAGGCAAAATACCCATATGCATAAAATAATGAAATAAAATACTTTTTTAAAGCTATGAAACTGTTCTTTGAATGTCTGGGAAAATTTAAATAGGAGATGGACGATATATGATGTTTACTTGTGATGCTAGTACAGCAGTTATTTTTTAAAAATGTGTGTTGGATGATCCCGATCTCTATCTATTGATGTGAGTTTCTTTTTTTTTAAGTGCTTTTATACATGGCGGCAGACAGCTTCCCTGGGTTAATTGATGGTTTCCATCTGGACTCCCTTGTGTTCTTCCCTGCTTCCTAGAATCCTGCCTCACCAATGGGAGTTTCTCCTATGCTACCTTTTCTTGCCATAACAAAGGGGGAGGACTTCCATCCTAGCCTGGCTCTAGATCCTTCCACCAATTCTTTGCCTAGAATGTATCAGTTCTAATAACTCAGGCTCTGCCCTGGAATACTGGAGAATGGATTGCAAAGTTCTTCGATTATCCTCATTCCATTTTGGATAATAAAATCTGTAAATGAAAACTTTATGGCGATGGAAACATCACTAGAAAAGTTAATTAGGTATTTTATTATAAAATAAAATTTTAAACTTTATCATTTTGCTTTATTATTCAATAGCAAAAAAAAGAGAGCAGCTCAGGATAACTTAACAGTAGGTCTTTTCAAGGAACAGGACAGAAGCCTTCTAGAGGGAGACTCTGAAAGACCCTACCCATCAGGGTATCAAAGGAGATGCTGAGACTCATAGCCAAATTTTGGGCAAAGTGCAGAAAACCTTATGAAAAAAGGGGGAGATAGAGAGACTTGGAGAGGACAGGAGCTCCACAAGGAGAACAACAGAGCCAAAAAATCCTAGGCCCTGGGAGACCTGCAGAGACTGATACTCCAACCAAGGAGCATGCATGGAGATAACATAAACTCCCTGCTCAGAAGAAGCCCAGAGGCTGCTCAGTTTCCAAGTGGGTTTCCTAGTAAGGGAGGCAGGGTCTGTTTCTGACATGAATTCAGTGACTGGCTCTTTGATCACCTCCCCCTGTGGGGTGCAGCCTTGCCAGGCCACAGAGGAAGATGATGCAGCCAGCCCTGATGAGAACTGATAGGCTAAGGTCAGATAGAAGGGGAGGAGGTCCTCCCTTACCAGTGGACTAGGGATAGGGCATAGGGGGAGAAGAGAGAGGGTAGGTGGGACTGGGAAGAAATGGAGGAGGGAGCTGCAGACAGGATACAAAGTGAATAAATTCTAATAAATAAATAAATTAATTAAAAAAACAGTAGGTCTTCTAAATAGTGCTCTTTGTAATAGGAGACATTAATGAGACTTAGTGGGCTGTTATTCAGTCCTGTGACTGAATTCTAGACTCTAAAATTAAGAGACAATTATTAAGTTTGGTTTAACTAGGGTGAGGTGATAAATATCAAAGTAACTTATTTCATTTTGTTTTATCCAGGGGACCTAGCCACACAACAACTTCAAGGTGTTTGTGCCAGTCTATGAGGAAAGGGTGCCTGCTGTGCAGAGCAGTCAGCCTGAGAGTGCTTCTGTCACACAGCAGACATTTTTTAAAAATCTCTTTCCATATGTAAAACTTCAAGATCCCTGTGTGAGCACACGTTATAAGCAATGGAAAAAAAATCACATTTTCTAATCTAAGACAAACCTAGAGGCACAGCACGAGGGCTGCTGTCATAGGATCATTTTTTTACCTGAATTTCTCCAGGGGAAGTTCATGGCTTCTATGGACCATCTGTGATTCTTTGAGATTCAGAAAACTTTGGGTTAAGTATTAATATTAAACAAAGCTAACACAATGGATTGCAGATAATTTGAAAATTCAAGGCAAAATGATTATATGGAAGCAGTTAAGTGGCATTTCCCATTTCCTCTGGTGTAACCATTCTTTCCCGTAAGTTCTAATGTCTACAAAAACTTTAGGAGAGCAATTGTCTCAAATTATTAGAAACTCAATGTGCATATCTAATCTTAGGTTTCCAGATCCTGCTATTAAAAGCTCCAGATGGGCACAAGTATGTGATTCCTGCCTAACACCATATTCTACATCCTACAGATTTGCACTGTAAACACCTATAGTTTCCAAGACCAAATGTATAACAGGTTGTTCTAGCCTTTCAAAAGACAAGCTATATCTAATAGTGTAGGTTGAGAAGATCAGTGTACCTCATTAAACATCAGGCAACTACTTTCCATTGTTCAAGTCAATAGAAGTGGTGTGTTGCTCTAAATATAAATATAAATATTAATAAAAGGGGCAAGACAAGCTCACAGATTTGCAGGTCAAGTCCAAAATGGTATATTGTGTACTTAGCAGTCATCACCAAGTCTAATGTTGTGATGCTAGAGTAAATATAATAGGCTTAAAGAGTAAATCCAGTTCTGGGGCCACATAAAGAAGATCACTTAAATTGTCACTATATTTACATGCAGGCAAAGCAATTAAATCACCTCCATAGCAATTATCGTTCAGACTACAAGATCTTCAGAGATATTCACTTTAGCTAGTAACCCAAGAAAATGCACAAACAAAACAAACTGTATTGTCAAAACCTACAGGACTACTTCCTGATTATTCTGTCTTCAATGTTAGGGCTTGAGGTAAATCTGAAGTAGCTCATAAGAAGAGTGCATGGGGAAGAAAATTACAGATCAGAATCCTGTTAACCACTAATACCAATGCCTGGAAATTGACTTTGGGGGATAGTGGCATCAAGGACATCTAATGAGACAGAGCACTGGCCTCTTGAAATGAAGAACATCATAGGAATCAAAAGACCAATGTACAAGTCCCTATTATTCACAGTGCCAGCTTACATACAGGACCTGTGCTTTGATGCAAGGGCGATGGAAAACCCCCATGGCTGCTCCTTGACCTCTCTATAAGGGTGGCCATTATTCTAACAGGAATCTAGGGTAGATTTTGACAAATGCTTAACATGGATGCAATTGTTTATTTCTGCACCTCAGTTTATATTATTAAGAGATTGAAAGAAGCATGGTAGTATATGTACCAAAGTCTACTCCAGTATTTCTTAGTGTGCTTCAGATCTTGGACTCCTGGATAGCCTGATTGATGTGAAATTTTTAGCCTAGAAAAAATAATTATAAATATAAAGGACTATGTATATGATATAAAACTCTAAATTTAGAACCTAAGGTCCAGAGATTGTGCGCCCAATTATTTCTGTATTCCACACATCCAGGAACTTACGGTTACTATCCCTAATCCTGACCATTAGCATTAAAAAAATTAAAAAAAACAACCAGAAAAAAATCTAACAGTAACAATTCGTTAACCTCTTTCAATAAACTTCATTGCAGGTTGTATTCCTAATGCCTAAATCCATTGTATATTTGGCCAATATCCTCAATGCTACGGTAAATTCTTGCTTAAGAGACATTTAAAACTTCTTAGCTGCTGACAAAATTATTACAGTTCTCAACTTAAAGCAAAATAACCAATATGAATTTCTCCACATACAAACTGAGATCGTTAAAGACACATCCACAAGTTAAATAATATACCTTATTTGGACCTAGGGGTGTAATTAGTTGGTAGAGTGCCTCCTAGTACGAAGGAAGCCTTGGCATTGATCCCTGGCACCACCATGAGCCAGGTATGGTAAATCACACCTCTAATCTCAACACTTAGGAGGTGGAAGCAGGAGGATCAGAAGTTTAAGGTCCAAACTAAGGAGACAGCTCAGATTTGGATCCCCAGAAACCCAAAGCAAACCAAAGCAAAAACCAGCTAAGCTGGTAGCACATCCTTGTAATCTCAGAATGGGGACAGTGGAAACAGAAGGATCTCTGGTGCTCACTGTTAGCTTATTCTAGCTTATGTGGCCAATTTCTGACCTGTAAGAGACTGTCTAAAAACAAGAAAGGAAGAAAAGAAAGGGAAAGGAAAGGAAGGTAGCAGGTACCTCAGGAACAACCTCTAAGTTATCCTCTGAACTCCACACTCATGACACAAACCTGCATGTATACGCACACGTAAATACACCTTCACTTGTATGCACACACACACATACCGGCACATATGTACGAGCACACACTCAAAAGAAAAAGAAGTTTAAAGTCATCTATAGCTACATAACAAGGTCAAGGACAGCCTGGGCTATCTGAGACCCTATCTTTGAGAGAAAGAGAAAGAGAAGAGGGGAGGGGAGAGGAGAGGGGAGATATTTTAATGATTTTACTTTAATGTTTATATCCAGTTTCCACAAAAGATTTTTCTTTATACTACATTCCAAAACCTTCAGTTGATGAGTTAAAAACAAGACATAAAGGAAATAAAACTTGTCTTGTATCTCCCCTTTTCAATATTCAACATTTTTAGTACCTGTAAGTATATCAGATCTTGAGTATTGCCATATAGATTTTCCAATGGTATTGGTATGATTTCACAAAGTTATGCAAAATCCCATTATTGTGGCATAAAAATGCAGAGGGTAAAAGGTTTCTTAGAGATGACTCCTGTTAAGATACTGTGCTTTTTAAGATAATGTGTATAACTCCTTACTAATATAGGACCTGGGCTAGGAATGTGTCTGCATAGCAAAGCAGTAAGCTGGCATGTATGAGGCCTCAGGTAGGATCCCAAGGACTACAAAAATGGAGTCACACTTTATTAGCTTTTCTAAAGTTTATGTTTTCACTTAATAATTGCTTCGGCATTTTGAATAACTTCACATGTAGATTCGACTAAATCTCAACTGTGAAGAAGTTTTCTATTTGCAGGCCATTCTGTAATTTATTTACCTATGCCCATTAAAGTATGGCCACAAGAAGCTAGATTCTGAGGAAGTGCCAAACTTTGTTCTTCATAACCTGACAAGCAAGCCATTTCACAGCCTCTGCTCCAGATACCCTGACAAGTCAGTGATTTCCAAAGCTAAGTCATCAATAATGTTGAAAGCAATCAAAGCACTTCACACTCTACCAGCCTGAACACATACTCAGCCCCTCTCGACTGAACACTGCCTGTCACCTTTCTCTTCTTCTCTTTCTTTTTAACCCTTCAGACATTTTTGAAACCTAAATGGGCCTGTCACCTTCTCCTCCAGTCACCTTTCCCCATTAATCTCAATTATTCTCTTACCTGAAGTGCTTGACTATATATGTTGAACATCTTGAATGGAAAAAAAAGGCATAGTCAATCTACTTTAAAGAAAAAAAAAAAGAATTTTTTCTTGTTTCACAGAATTAGTAGATAAGATATTTTTTCCTAAGCCCAGAGCCTCTCTGTGTAGACCCCCTAGCCACTTTATCTCTCCATATATGAGTGAGTGGTAAGCACCCAACAATTGAACTTCTGATTGCAAAAATGCCTCCAACCACATCACTTTAACACAGCTTTACAATACTTGATTCACCTTATTTATTCAGAGAAGTTTGAGGAATAATTTATAACAGATGCTGGAACATGTTGGATATCTAAAAGAGATGCCCTCCACTCATAGCTCAGAATGATATGTTGCTTTTCTTTGGATATTAACTATAGATTTTAAGGATATGAGTCTGCACCTCAGACAGATACATATTTTTAGCATGCATGCACTACCTATCTGCCTGCCTTCCAATCTGGCTTTCAACGGTAGACGTTATCAATAACTTATTCTTATTTGGACACATAAAACACATGGGCCCCATCACCTCACCCCATGTGCCAAATCTGACCCAGGGCATGCTTTTCTTCAAGAACAGATTTGATACCATTTACTATGTACGAAGTGCTGTATTAGTACCATATCATAATCCATCCAGTCTTTGCTCTGAAGTTTCATGGTTGAGTAGACTCAAACTATAAAACACATGCATACTTGTAAACATAATATAGATTAAGTTTTCTTTTATTTGTCCAGTTTTGTACATAATCATTACCCCTATCAACAAGGGTGAAAAGATAGACAATATTAATCCCATTGTCTGATTGCACTTTTTTAGTTACTTAATTTGTCTTTGAGAACTGTTAGTATAAACTTTATGACTCTATATTCGTGTATTTGTGTGTGTTTGTATGTGTGTGTGTGCGTGTGCATGTGTGTGTGTGCTTATGGAGTCACTTCCCTCCTTACACATTTACCTGGGTTCCAGGGATAGAACTCAGGTCCCCAAGCCTGCATAGCAGACATCTCTACCCTTATATCTTATGTCATCTCACCAGCCCCATTTCTACATAAGAATTACGGCATTAAGTTCTTCAGAGGAAATGCCTGCATTTACATTCAACATCTTCCCTCACCCTTTCCTCACTTGCTTTAATAAAAGCAGCACTGGCAGTGAAATCATTCCTTTTGTGAAGTGGCTATAAAACCACACAAAGAGCCTGTTTCTGGTAATCCAGAGAGCCAACTAGTTAGTTAGTCTTCAAATGGAAAGTTTGAGTAAGATTTTTTAGTAATGCCTGAGCAAGAGCTATGAGCAGGGTTATCAGAACAGAAATAAGGAAGAGCTGCAAACATGATAAACCTTGAATTGCAGTTGTTGCTAATGTGTGTGATCTGGAATTGATGTGTGCATGCCTTGAGCAAAAAAATGCAACCCAAATAGAAATGAGTTGCTGGGAGAGAAGAAAAAAGAAAAGGAGCAGGTTTTGGTGCTATCCTGTAGGAAAAGATTTTCTGCTTGCTATTTGGCAATAAGCCATCTGTATCACTAGGTTGCCTGTTAATAAACAGGGGCTATCCTCTTCGGGAAAACTGGCTGTCTCTCTCCCAGTAGCTAACAATAAATAAATTGTCAATAAATAGCTTCATGGTTACAAGTGTGATTACATGCTCAACTCCCATATCCTTGTTGGGATTTGATCTGGATTATACAGGTCTTGTCCATGCTGTCATACTGCTGGGAGTTTCTATGTGCCGCTACCCTGTTGTGTTCACCCACCACCTCTGGGTCTTACGATCTTTTTTTTTTCTTTTAATTTTTTTTATTAATTACACTTTATTCACTTTGTATCCCCCTTGTAGTTCCCTCCCTCCTCCCATCCCAATCCCTCCCTTCCTCCTCCTTCTCAACACATGCCCTTCCCCAAGTCCACTGGTAGGGGAGGTCTTCTTTTCCTTCCTTCTGATCCTAGTCTGTTTATGATATTTTTGCCTCTTTTTCCACCATGATCCCTGAGCCGTAGGGGTGAAGGAATGTGACATAAATGCCCCATTTAGGACTGGCCATTCCATAGACTCTTATCTTCTACACATTGACCTGTTGTTCGTCTCTGCGTTTAATAATTACCATTTCTGCAAAGAGAAGCTTTTCTAATAAGGGTTGAGAGTTGCATTCTTTTATGGGTATATTGGTGTTTGGTTTTTGAGACAGGAGCTCTTTTAGCCCAGTCGAATTGGCTATGTTGCTAAGGAAAGCCTTGAACTCCCGCTACTCTGACCTCAACCCTCCCTGTGCTGAGAGTTGTCTTTTATCTTATATTTACACATACTCCCATTTTTCTTTGAGAAAAATTGGGATCATACTGTATGTGCATATTTTTTTAATTTTTTTATTAATTACACTTTATTCATTTTGTATCCCCCCATAAGCCCCTCCCTCCTCCCCTGCCGATCCCACCCTCCCTCCCCTTTCTGCATGCATGCCCCTCCCCAAGTCCACTGATAGGGGAGGTCCTCCTCTCCTTCTTTCTGATCTTAGTCTATCAGTTCTCATCAAAAGTGGCTGCATTGTCCTCTACTGTGGCCTGGTAAGGCTGCTCCCCCCTCAGGGGGAAGTGATCAACGAGCAGGCCAATCAGATTATGTCAGAGGCAGTCCCTCTTCCCATTACTATGTAAACCACTTGGACACTGAACTGCCATGGGCTACACCTGTGCAGGAGTTCCAGGTCATCTCCACAAATAGTCCTTGGTTGGAGTATGATTTTCTGGGAAGTTCCCTGTGTTCAAATTATCTTGTTCTGTTGCTCTGCTTGTGGAGTTCCCGTCCCCTCCAGCTCTTACTATTTCCCACTTCTTACATAAAATTCCATTCACTCTGCCCATCAGTTGGCCATCAGGCTCAGCATCTGCTTTGACAGTCTATACTGCAGAAGCTTTCAGAGGCCCTCTGTGGCAGGTTTCAAGGTTGTTTCCTGTTTTCTTCTGGCTTTCAGAGGCCCTCTGTAGCAGGTTCCGAGGTTGTTTCCTATTTTCTTTTTCTTCTGATGTCCGTCCTCTTTGCCTTTCAGGATGGGGATTGAACATTTTAGTTAGGGTCCTCTCTTTTGCTTAGTTTGTTTAGATGTACAGATTTTAGTGGGTTTATTCTATATTGTATGTTTATATGAGTGAGTATATACCATGCGTGTCTTTTTGCTTCTGGGACAACTCACTCAGGATGATCCTTTCCAGGTCCCACCATTTACCTGCAAATTTCATGATTTCCTTATTTTTCATTGCTGAGTAATACTCCATTGTATAGATGTACCACAGTTTCTGCATCCATTCTTCAGTTGAGGGGCATCTGGGTTGTTTCCAGCTTCTGGCTATTACATATAAAGCTGCTACAAACATGGTTGAGCAAATGTCCTTTTTGTGTACTTGCGCCTCTTTTGGGTATATGCCTAGGAGTGGTATGGCTGGATCTTGAGGAAGCGCTATTCCTAGTTGTCTGAGAAAGCGCCAGATTGATTTCCAGAGTGGTTGTACCAGTTGACATTCCCACCAGCAGTGGAGAAGGGTTCGCCTTTCTCCACAACCTCTCCAGCATGTGTTGTCCCTTGAGTTTTTCATCTTGGCCATTCTGATGGGTGTAAGGTGAAATCTCAGGGTTGTTTTGATTTGCATTTCCCTAATGGCTAATGAGGTTGAGCATTTCTTTAAGTGCTTCTCTGCCATTCGATATTCCTCTACAGAGAATTCTCTCTTTAGCTCTGTTCCCCATTTTTTAAGTGGATTACTTGGTTTGTTGCTTTTCAGCTTGTTTAGTTCTTTATATATATTGGATATGAGTCCTCTGTCACTGCATGGTACTGGCATAGAAACAGAATGGTGGACCAATGGAATCGAACAGAAGACCCAGAAATAAACCCACACACTTACGGACACCTGATTTTTGACAAAGATGCCAAAACCATACAATGGAAAAAAGATAGCATCTTCAACAAATGGTGCTGGTCCAACTGGATGTCTACATGTAGAAAAATGAAAATAGATCCATACTTATCACCCTGCACAAAACTAAAGTCCAAGTGGATCAAAGACCTCAACATAAAACCAGACACATTAAATCGGCTAGAAAAAAAAGTGGGGAATACCCTAGAACTCATTGGTACAGGAGAAAACTTCCTGAACAGAACACCAACAGCACAGGCTCTAAGAGCAACAATCAATAAATGGGACCTCATGAAATTGAAAAGCTTCTGTAAAGCAAAGGACGCCGTCATCAAAACAAAGCGACTGCCTACAGATTGGGAAAGAATCATCACCAACCCTTTATCTGTATGTGCATATTTTGATTAAACTTTAGCATTGAAAAATGCTACACCCCTTCTATCATTAGAATATTTTATTTTGTTTAAGGAACTATATTGTTAAGTTTATGGGTGCAACTCCCTTTCCTATATAGAAGATACTACATTAATGACTGCATACTGTGTCAAATAAAAAAAAGCCTACAATTTATTTCTGAGCGTGTTGGCACATGCCTTTAATCCCAGCACTAGGGAACCAGAGACAGAGGTAGGCAGAGTTCATGGTCTTTGAGTTCATGGTCAGTCTGGTCTATATAGTCCCATGACAGTCAGGACTGCATAGAGAGACCCTGTTTCAAACAAAACAAAACAACAACAACAACAAAAAGAAAAGAACTACTATTTACTTATTTGACTCCCTACTTTTGAAAAAAAAATTTTTTTGCAGTTTTAGAAAACAAACAAAAACCACATTCTTGCTTTGTAACACATAACTAAGCCTGGCCTCAGACTCATTATGTACTTCAGTCTGTACTTGACTCTCTAGCAATCTTCTTGCTTCAGCCTCTTGAGTAATTGAGGTAAAAAAATGTGCACAACACAGCCCAGCTCATTTATTTTTATTTTATGCATATGGGTGTTTTACCTGCATGCAAGTGTGCGTGGCACATGTGTGCAATGCCAGTGGAAGCCCAAAGAGGGTGAAGGATCCACTGGATGCTCTTAATCGCTGAACCATCTCTCTAGCCCTAGTTTGTTTGTTTATTGCTTATTGTTTATTGTTTTATCTTTGAGGAAAGTTCTGGAACACACTATGTACACCAGGCTGCCCTGAACTCACAATGATCCACATGCCTCTGCCTCCTAGTTGCTGGGATTACAGGGTTAAAGGTGTGCAACACTATACCTGGCTCAGGTATTTTTTTAATTCAATTTCTATAAGCATATTTGCAAATGAGATTTTTTTTTTCCAAATTTCTGATTCCCACCTTAAGGTAAGTTGCTAGAATTACTGGGTCACATTGTATAAACTGAAAGAGCACTTTACAGATATTGCTCCATTGCTTTCAGGAAGGGTTGCTCTTCTGCTGTCTCCCATTTGCAGAATTTGTGGGTGCCTATCCATTCTAATGACTGCGTATTGTGAGTAAGTAGTAGATTATTTAAGCGCTTCTTCTTCCCTATTATTTTCCATCTGTGCTTGCAAGTAAAATTGGCGGGAGTGGGGAGTGACTCCAGAGCATTGGAGACTCCAGGTCCAGACTGAATTCCTGTTTCTATTAGCATCTCAGCCTGTTTCTTCACCCGTGAACAATAGAGACAGCCGGTGCCTCACACAGTTGGGATGCTGTGGGGGCTTGAATTTGGTTGAGAAGCTATAGAATGGCGTGCTCACTTTTATTTTGAATGCTTTAGTTTCCTCATTTGATGAAAATATTTGATCTCTGTTCCATTTTGTTTACATGATCACTGTACTTCTTTTCCAGTCTGCAGTTTTTATATATGAGAATGTAGAAAGCCAGAAACCTCACAGACAGAATCGATTTGCTAATATTGCTTTGTTATGTTCTGGTTATTGAAATATGATTGAGAAGGTTTCTAAAAGCGTACAGTGTGGGTGAAGGAGGAAGATCAATTAAGCATATCTTGTGAAATCATCGAATTCTCATTTTTCTGCACTTCCAGGTAGAGAATGAAAAGTAACCAATACAGCAACTTCAAACACAACAAAGATAAGGTGTCATTTACTCAGTTGCCAACATCTTTGTAAAACTTCATTTCTCTCTGTTATCCTGTTCGGCTACTTTCCATAAAACCAATTAAATAGAATGAAGTTCTTCCACTATGTAGGCTAAATATACTTTACAGAGGATTTATGCTACCAGAGCCTGAAATGTGGGAATCATTTCTTAACTCTGACAGTATTGGGGGTTCCATAAAGCACCAGACCTGCTACTTGTCACAAGAAGAAATGCTCTACCTCTCCTGGTGCAGAGCAAGTCTCAAGCCCCCCTTTGCCTCCAAAAGAAATATTTGGAGTGTTCAATTCAACCTGGTCTAGACCCTGATGTATATTATAATTATGTAAGTGTGTGAGATGTGTGTGTATGTGGGGTGTGTGTGTGTGTGTGTGTGTGTGTGTGTGTGTGTGTGTGTGAATATTCAGATCCCCAGGCCCCACATTTCCAGGCAGGCATGTGAGGCAAGTATGAGTTGGAATGCTATGATTTTAATTTTATGATGAATGTTAATGGCAGATTATCAGTAGAGGCACAACCAGAAACATAACTTGCCGTGAAAGACAACACTAGAGAAAGTTTTCAGATGGTGGTAAGGAGTGAAGAACAGAAGACTTAATACTTCTTTTTTTTTAAAAAAAATTTAATTATACTTTATTTACTTTGTATTCCCCCTCTAGTTCCCTCCCTTCTCCCCTCCCAATCCTTCCCTTCCTTCCCCTTCTTCACACTCTCCCCTCCCCAAGTCCACTGATAGGGGAGGTCCTCCTCTCCTTCCTTCTGATCCTAGTCTATCAGATCTCATCAGGAGTGGCTGCATTGTCTTCCTCTGTGGCCTGGTAATGCTGCTTCCCCCTCAGGGGGACATGATCAAAGAGCAGGTCAATCAGATTATGTCAGCAGTAGTCCCTGTTCCCATTACTATGGAACCCACTTGGACACTGAACTGCCATGGACTACATATGTGCAGGGGTTCTAGGTTATCTCCATGCATGGTACTTGGAGTATGAGGAGCTATCCCAGAAGCAGAAAGACACACATGGTATATACTCACTCATATAGACATACAACAAAGGACAAACCCACTAAAATATGTGCATCTAAAGAAACTAAGCAAGAGAGAGGACCCTAACTAAAATGTTCAATCCCCATCCTGAAAGGCAAAGAGGATGGACACCAGAAGAAGAAGAAAAGAGGAAGCAAGTTAGGAACCTCCCACAGAGGGCCTCTGAAAGGCTCTGCCCTGCAGACTATCAAAGCAGACACTGAGACTTATGGCCAAACTTTGGGCAGAATGCAGGGAATCTTATGAAAGAAGTGGGAAATAATAGTAAGATCTGGAAAGGACAGGAGGTCCACAAGGAGAGCAACAGAACTGAAAAATTTGAACACAGGAGTCTTTCCTGAGACTTAGTACTTCTTTTTGACAGAAACTGAGAAGTATTTTTATTCCCAACTGATGTGCCTCATTTGGTTGACTGGCCTAAATTCTGTTTTGCCTGTGTTGTTTTTCACCTTCCAGTTTGATGAAAACACTGGCTGGAATAATTTGGCGTTATTCAGGATTAATAGGATATTTCTTCAAATGAAATGATAAATGTGTAATGTGCTATCTTAAATTGAATTCTGGAATAAAAAAAAGACAGTAGGTGAAAAGTTAGTGAAATCTGAGTAAAGTCTACAGTTGAATTAATAATAATATGCCAGTGTTAATTTCTTTGCTTTGACAACTGTATAAAGCATGGTGTTAACATTTAGGGGGCCTGGATGATAACAGGAAAATAGGAAAGATGCAGTGTCTCTAAGTACAAAATTACTCCAAAGTAAAAAAAAAAAGTTTGTTTTAAAAACTAATCTTAAGTTAGAACAAACTGAACACTCAATGAAGCAAAGACAGATTGCTAATCAAAGCACTGATTGACTCACACGCTATGGGGAATCCTTTAGGGAGATAATTGCTTGATTTATGTGGAAAAGTTACTTAGGAGAAAAAGCTTGTTATATCCCAGAAGATGAGTTGGCTGAATTGGGGAGGGCTGTTTTAATTTTTGCAGAATCAAATGATGATTTTCTTCTTTGAAAGCATGTTCTGTTTATGCAGTTTTCATTGAGGTAATTGTTTTAAATGGAAAACTCGGATCCCAGTGGATTACTTAATGGAGAAATCAGCAAAGACTAGAATCACCTCATAATGGGTTTGTATGTCGCATGCTAAAGTGGATAAACAGCTTAATCTGAAATATGATTATGTTATCTGTGTGGAAAAGTATTTTATAAAAGTATTATGTCATAAGCTAGGTGTAGTGGGGCTGTAGTCCCAGGTATTTGAGGGCTAAGGAAGGAGGATTGTGCAAACTTAGGATTTCAGGCCAGCTGTGGAAAATCAGCCAAGGGGAAAAAAAAAAACATTTCAGAAGGCAAGATGTGAACATTCTTAAACATGCCCACATACAGGTGGCAAGAGGCAGAGAAAAGATTTATTTGGGAAGTAGCTAGAATCAGGAGATCATGGGATCATGAATGTGGAGAAAATTTAAAGCCGTTATCACATGCTTCTGAGACGTCAAAACGGGTGGACAACTAATAATAAGTAATGACATTAGATAATGAGATGCATGTCTATCTTATTCAGAAGCAGGACCGAAGGATAGCAGCTCCAGACTTGGGAGGGGGTGTTAAGGAGCTAGGGAGGGTTGAAGAAAGTGAAGTGCATTTTCCCTGTGTTTGATCACAGAGATAAGCAGAGAGAAAGGATAATACAATATAATGTTGGACAAATTTTATGCTGAAAACTCTGAGAGCTTTAGGTGATGAAGGAAGGTAGGGATGCAGTGAAGGAAAGAGTCGGGTCATGAATGCAGCAATATCGAGAGTGAGGTGGAAGTTCTGGGGGCAGTGGGGGTATAAAGAATGCAGTGAACAGAGAAAAGACAGAGATTCTTGTGGCAGTATTGGAAATGTCTGTGGAAGTGTGTCCAGTGGACTGGTTCTTCCAAGAATTTTCCTCTCTATGCTGTTTTCTCCTCTGCCTCTCTGTTTCTGAATGAGACCCCTGGGTTCAGAAGCTTCAACAAAGACATTGCGTAGCTTGGGCAGCCTGGGGTCATTATCTACCTGAGAGCTGTTGCTGGGTGGTACAGGCAGAAAGAAATATATGTCCATGTAGCTTCCATTAGGTCTGTACCTCAGGTCAGCAGGTGCAGTTGTACCAAGGACCTCCACTTTCACCCATTTAGCAACGCCACAGAATTGCAGTCTCACGGTTATCATGAGAAGCTTTCTCTGCCGTAATCATCACTGTCAACTCACCTATGTGTCAGCATCTAAAGGTAATCAGTTTTAATAACGCTCATTTGAGTTTCTTCCATAAATCACATGCTTTGATGAGATAATGGAAGACTGTCTAATTTTGATCTAGGGTAAATGAAAAGTGAATGCATTCTTGTTGGTTTCTCACGTTCATTATTTAAGGGAAAATAATATATTCTAACTTCTCATTTGGAAGTAAATGAGGCAAAAGTACAGTAGACTTTTCATTCTAGAGCTTCAATTACAGTGTCTATAGACAAATAAAAATGCAACCGACCCTTAGTATGCCTTGTGCAAAACTCAATTGATTAGAAGTCAGTGCCCATGAATGACATGTGTGAAATGTTTTCAGCAAATTAAGGAGGAAAATCTGAACCCTACTTTCTTTACAGAGGCAGAATCAAGCTGAACTGGTTGTGTTATCTGCAGAAAATGGTTCTTTCATCAAACATGCATGTGTTGAATTCCTACTATGTGCCAGATAATGGTTGGGAATGGATAAACCACTCTCTGCTCTTTAAAAAACAAAAACAAACAAACAAAAAAACCTATTTTCTTATTTTAATTATAATGGTGATATGTACACTTGAGTGTTGGTGTCCAAAGAGGCCAGAGGTGTCTGAACACCTGGAACTGGAGTTACAGGTGGTTGTGAATCTGATGTGGGGTCTGGGAACCGAACTCAGGTCATTTGGCAAACATTAAGCACTCTTAACTGCTGATCCATCTCTCCAGCTCCACTCTCAGCTCTTAAGCAGAAAGCATATTCTCATAGAGGAAGTAGATATATATCCATGGCTTCATCCACCAGATTGTTTTAAGTACAGAATAAAATCAATTGCAAGATCAAATGGGAGAATTCAGTAGGGTGTATTTGTGAGAAGAGAGAGGAGGAGGGGAGAAAGGGAGAGAGGAAAGTGATGGGTTGGTAAAAAGGTTTCACAAAGTATGTGGTGATGGGGTTTGAGCTGCAATTTGTAGTAACCAGGAAGAGACGAGGAAGTCAGCCATGCTACAACACTTTATTTTTAGATTATCAGCATTATTTTGCCAAGACTTAAACCAAACTCAAACTGCGTATGGCAGAGATTGCTTTTCTGCTTCCTGGCTTCCTTTGAGGCCAGTTTGGTCATAATAGTGGATGACACACTGAACATCTTTCAGTATTCTTAGAAGATAATGTTATATGATACATTTTCTTTGCATGTGCTATTCCAAGCATTTTTAAATTCAGCTTCTTGTTTTCTGCCTGATTGGGAGGGGCTCAATAACCTTCTATGTTAAGCAAGGCAGAACACTTCCACATAAACTTGTGAGATCTCTTCAGGGATCACAATGTTTTAGTTGATGGAGATGCAGGTTGGTGAGCTCAGTATATACCAACCTTTATCTTCTGGTTGAACTGATGAGGTCAGACCTTGCTGCCCAGGAGAAATTCTCAACACTTTTGTTTAGAATCTCCCCAAACCATCTATAATAAGGGAGACTTCGGTAGAGTAGCATCTTCATCTGATTTCATTATAAATTTGTTCCAAGGTTACCATAGAACAAAGACTTATATTCTGTTTCTGTCTTTATCAAAATTGCTTTCAGTTAATTAAGGGAATATTTGTCCTATGTTGCCAAAAATTAAAAAAAAAAAAGAAAGAAAGAGAAGCTGATCTTTTTAGTTCAGTGTTGTCCATTAAGCCGTTCCTGAATGAACACATACTTTTGGACTAAGGGCTATCGTCCTTGCTGAGTCTGCTGCAATTCCAGGTGGCCCATTATGTTCTCCTCAGGATTTGCTGCAGCAGAACTACAGAAAACTAAGTTAATCATTATGGGGCTGATATGATGTGCAGAGCAGAAGAAAGCTTAAATGAAGCCCTTTGAAGGGCTATAATTCCCCATTGTAATAGTTTTTACTGCTCTTAAGAATTAATGCAGACTACTTGCCACAATTGGGTGAATTACCTAAATGCTAATGTCAACATCACATGTAATTTAGAAGAGATATGGAGACGTGTTTTCTGTTTTTAAATGTCAAAACCATTTCTCATCCATCAGGTAATCATTTTTCAATTTTCTTTTCACAGATATAGAACCTTGTCAGTGCTACTGAAGTCATAATTGATTTCACAGCTATGAAACCATGGGAAGCCGAAGAAGCTTCATTATAAGATAGAAAGTGAAAATAGGAACAAGACACTGCTTCCCCAAGAACCACAAGATCAATAGAGAAGCAAAACAGACAGTGCCAAATCATGCATCTACTACAGAAACATAGCTGAGGATTAGTGCCAAATGGTCTTAAATGACCACCAAGGTTGCTTAATAAAAAACAAAAACAAAAACAAAAAACGTGATGCTTTCAACTAAATGTCAAAGACAATTACACACAGAACAAATCAAAGAGTAGCAGACAAAGGCCAAACAGACTCTATTTCACTAATTTAACACTCTGTTAACAAAATTTCTCACTATTTGAAGTTTTGATGGATCTTTACTTGTTCCAGGAAATCACAGCATGCAACATTTGTGAAAAAGGTGAGCTTTAAAAATATTTATGTTGTCTGGTTGTTTTGTGTGTGTGCACTCTTAGGGCACATGTGTAGAGGTCAGAGGACAAGTGTAATCTGTTCTCCCTTTCCACCTTCATGTGGGTTCTAGGAATGGAAATCATGTCCCCAGTTTACTGTTCAGTGATTTGTTCAGCCAGAACCTTAACCCATCTTGCCAGCTCCCAGTTTTCTGGGTTTTTGTTGTTTCGTTTTGGTTTGGGTTTTTTGTTTTTTTGTTTGTTTGTTTGTTTTGTTTTGTTTTGTTTTTTGCTTTTTAACTTTCTGCCAACATCTAGAACACTGTTGAGACTCTTGGAATTTGGTACCACTCTTAGAGCAAAAACTTAAAACATACACAGAATCATCTTCTTTCCCTACAGAACCAGTGAGCCTTTTATTTGTCATTCCTATTACATGCATATCTCCATCTCTTCCAGCCCTACTAATTAGAGAGTATTGGTGAATTGCTATAATTTTTTGTTTATTTTTATTGGTTTTATTAAAGGGTTTATGTATTATATTTTGTGTGTGAGTTTCTGTGCCTGTGTATGAGCACCATGTACATGCCTGATGCCTGCAGAGGACAGAAGGCGTAGGAGACCATGAAAATCAAGTTACAAATGATTGAGAGCTGCCATGCGGGCTCTGAGAGTCAGACCCAGGTCATTTTTAAGAGCAGCCAGTGCTCCTAACTCTGAGCCATCTTGCTAGTCTCACTTAACAATGCTTAGCTGCAGTCTTTGGACATTCTGTAAAGGCTCAGCAATCTTCTCGATGCTTAGAAGGCACCTACTGTTTACCCTCTTAGTTCATTTTAGAAGTGTTGGGCGAAACCCAGCATAATACCTGCTTACATCTAGATATGCTGTTGGACCATAAAAGGAAACTACTTATATGAGCCAGAGGATAATCTACTTGTCTCTAAAACAAACCACACCAAACGAAAAAACCAGCACCAAGAAGTAGGTTATTATAAAAAATTTCTTAATTACATTTATAAAGTGGGGGTGGGTGGGTGAGTGTGTGTGTGTACATGCTGGTGCATGCACATGCTCATGACGTGGCAGGCATGTTTAGGTCAAAAGACATGTTTTAGGAATTGGTTATCTCTTTCTACCATATGGTTTCTAAATCTTGAATCACCTGAGCCATCTCACTGATTCTGAAAATTGTTCTTTTGTCCCTACTTTACAAGCTATTATTTCTCCCATCAGTGCCTTAGCTAGAATCTCCTGTAAAATGCTTTAAAGAATAAAGCCTTCATTCCCCATTTTTTTTTCAGGGACTATTAGGTCAATAAGCTATTCCTATGCATCTTGTGAAGAACTAATTCTCTGGCAAGCATGTTTGAAAAATTTAATTTGTTTATCTCCTCTTGGAAGAGACATAATAGCATTCAACAATGATGCTAAGAACCCTTGCAATAGCATGAACTCACAGCAGCTGCATTTACTGGCACTGAGCCTCCACCAGATTGGCTCTGTCAACAGTCAGTCATGGATGAGAGAGTGACACATGGGACCTGTGATGGTTAGTTTTAACTCTTAACTTGACACAATGTAGACTCACTTGCACAGAGAATCTCACTGAAGGGTTATTTAGAGGAGGGTGGCCTCTGAGCATACCTGCAAGGAGTCATCTTGACTGCCTCACATGAAGACATACGCATTGCAGATGGCAGCATTGTCTGGTTTACAAACAGTTTAAGTACAGAAAGATGGCTGAGCACAAGCAGGCATACATAATTCATTTCTTTTTGTTCTTCACTACAAATTGGGCAAGCTGTTTCAAGTTCTCGTTGCTTTGAATTCCCTGCAGTAACCTGGGATTTTGAGCTAAAAGAAAACTTTTCTCCATGCATGGTCCTTGGTTGGAGTATCAGTCTCAGAAAAGACCCCCTGAGGTTTTTGGTTCTGTTGCTCTCCTTTTGGAGCTCCTGTTCCCTCCAGCTCTTTCTATCACCCCCTTCTGTCATAAGATTCCCTGCACTCTGCCCAAAGTTTGGCTATGAGTCTCAGCATCTGCTTCTATACCCTGCTGGGAAGAGTCTTTCAGAGGCCCTCTGTAGTGGCTCCTGTCCTGTTTCCTGTTTTCTCTCTTCCAATGTTTATCCCATTTGCCTTTCTGAAAGAGAGGATTGATCATCTTACCAAGGGTTCTCCTTCTTGCTTAGCATCTTTGGATATACAGATTTTAGTGTATATATTATCTTATATTCTACGTCTAATATCTACTTATAAGTGAGTATATACCACTTATAAGTGAGTATATGTCTTTCTGTTTCTGGGATACCTCACTCAGGATGATTTTTTTCTAGTTCTCACCATTTGCCTACATTTCATGATTTCCTTGTTTTTAGTTGCTGAGTAGTAGTATTCCATAGTGTTAATGTACCACAATTTCTGTATCCACATAGAACTCCTGCACAGATGTAGCCCATGGTAACTCAATCTCCAAGTGGGTTACCCCAGGAAGGGGAACAGGGGCTCTCTCTGACATGAACTCAGTGGCTGGCTCTTTGATTAGAACTCTGCCTGAGGGGGCAGCAACCTTACCAGGCCACAGAGGAAGACAATGCAGCCAGTCATGATGAGACGTGATAGGCAAAGGTCAGATAGAAGGGGAGGAGGACCTCCCCTATCAGTGGACTGGGGGAGGGGCATGGAAGGAGAAGAGGGAAGTAAGGCCTGATTGAGAGGGGATGAGGGAGGAGGCTACAGCTGGGATACAAAGTGAATAAATCGTAATAAATTCAAAAATTAAAAATTTCTGTCATTTGTGACAACAACAAAAACCAAAAAGAAACCTTTTCTCCCTTAAGTTTCTTTTTGTCAGGTTGTTTTATCACAGCCACAGGAAGAAAGCTAAAATAAGAGTCCCACCCCTTAGTGCTGAACTATTGGCCAATGATAGAGTGAGGAGAAGGTGTTGTCTTCAATTTTGTATATACAAGACTCCAATAAATAGTCATAGACAGCCTTGGTTAAACTCAGTGTGTGTGTCAAAAGACAAAAAGGTAAGAACATGAGGGAAACACTTGTGAGGAAGGAGGACTGACAGGGTTGGTGGCAGAAAAAGGAGGGTAGAAGAAGAGATTAATCATAATGCATTATATACATATGAGAAATTATCAAAGAGTACATTTAATGTAAGAAATGACTGCAAGACCAGCATGGACTGAAGCGGACCCTCAACAACAACAGAAATAGCAAAAAGCCTACACACATGGAAGCAGAACAACTGTCTGCTCATTGACAGCTAGGTCAGGGAAGAAATAAATCAATCAATCAAAGACATCCTAGAATTCAGTGAAAATGAATGTACAACATACCTGATTTCATTATGGAACACAATGAAAGTAGTGCTAAGAGTTCATAGCACTTCATAGTTCAAGTTCATAGTGCCTTCATGAAAAATATTTGAAACATCTCACAGAAGCAACTTAATGGTTAACCTGAAAGCCCTAAGGGGGGAAAAAGGAAGCAGACATACCCAAGAGGAGTAGACAGCTGGAAATAAACTCAGGGCTGAAATCAATAAACTAGAAACAAAGGGAACAATTCAAAGAATCAATGAAACCAAGAGCTGGTTCTTTGAAAAAATAAACAAGATAGACAACCTTAGCCAAACTAACTAAAAGGCAAAGAGACACTATCCAGATCAACAAAATCAGAAATGAAAAGGAGGCCATAACAACAGACACTGAGGAAATCCCAATAATCATTAGGTTTTACTCCTAAAGCCTATACACCAAAAAACTTGAAAATCTAAATGAAACTGACAATTTTCTTAATTGATTCCACTTACCAAAGCTAAATCAAGACCAAGTAAATAAACTAAATAGTCCTTTATTCTCTAAGGAAATAGAAGCAGGCACCAAAAATCTCCCATCCAAAAAAAGCCCAGGGCCAAATGGTTTCAGTACTGAAACCTACCAGATCTTCCAAGAAGAGCTAACACCAATACTCTTCAAACTAGTCCATAAAATAGAAACAGAAGGAACACTACCAAACTCATTCTATGAAGTCAATCACCTTGATACCTAAATCTCACAAAAACCCAACAAAGAAAGAAAATTTCAGGCCAACTCCCTTATTAACATTGATGCAAAAATACTCAACAAAATACTCACAAACTGAATCCAAGAGCACATCAAAGATATCACCCACTATGACCATGTAGGCTTCATCCCAAGTATGCAAGGGTGGTTCAATATACAGAAATCCATCAATGTAATCCACCATATAAACAAACTGAAAGGAGAAAAATACAAAACAAAACACAAGAAAAACATCTTAAATGCCGAAAAAGCATCTGACAAAATTCAACACCCATTCAGGTTTAAAGTCCTGGAGAATTCAAGGATACAAGGCACTTACCTAACACAGTAAAGGCAATATACAGCAAGCCTATAGCTAACATCAACCCCACAGAAACATAAATCAACCCCACTGAAATCATGGCCAAGGCAAGACTGCCCACTCTCTAGCTATCTCTTCAACATAGAATTTGAAGTTTTTGCTAGAGCAATAAGAAAAGTAAAGGAGATCAATGGGATTCAAATTGGAAAGGAAGAAATCAAAGTATCACTATTTGCAGATGATATGATAGTATATATGAGTGACCCCAAAAATTCTACCAGGGAACTCCTAGAGCTGATAAACACATTCAGCAAAGTAACTGGATACAAAATTAACACAAAAAATGAGAAGCCCTCCAATATACAAAAGAAAAAGGCTGAGAAAGAAACCAGGGAAACAACACCCTTCACAATAGCCACAAAAACATAAAGTACCTTGATGTAACTCTAACCAAGCAAATCAAAGACTTGTATGAAAAAAACTTCATACAAGTCTCTGAAGAAAGAAATAAAAGAAGATATCAGAAGATGGAAAGCTCTCCCATGCTCATGGCTCAGTAGGATTAACATAGTAAAAATGGACATCTTACCAAAAGTAATCCGCTGATTCAATGCAATTCCCATCAAATTACCAAGACAATTATTTACAGACCTTGAAAGAAAAATTCTCAACTTTATATGGAATAACAAAAAATGCAGAATCACTAAACAAAACAAAACAAACAAACAAACAAACCCGTCCTGTACAATAAAAGATCTTCTGGAGATATCTCCATCCCTGATCTCAAGCTATACTATAGAGCAACAGTAATAAAAACTGCATGGTACTTGCATAGAAACTGGCATAGACTGGTGAATCAATGGAATCGAATATAAGACCCAGAAATAAACCCACATACCCAAGGACCCCTGATATTTGACAAAGATGCCAAATCCATACAACGGAAAGAAGATAGCATTTTCAACAAATGCTGCTGGTCCAACTGGATGTCTACATGTAGAAAAATGCAAATAGACCCATATTTATCACTCTGCATGAAATTAAAGTCCAAGTGGATCAAAGACCTCAACATAAAACCAGACACATTAAATCGGTTAGAAGAAAAAGTGGGGAAAAGCCCCAAACTCATTGGCACATGAGATAATTTCCTGAACATAACACCAACAGCACAAGCTCTAAGATCTACAATTAATAAATGGGATGTCATGAAACTGAAAAGCTTCTGTAAAGCAAAGGACACTGTTGTCAGAACAAAACAACAACCTACAGACTGGGAAAAGATCTTTACCAACCCTATATCTGATAGAGGACTAATATCCAGAATATATAAAGAACTCAAGAAATTAGACACCAACAAACAAAATCCAATTAAAAATTGGGGTACAGAGCTAAGCAGAGAATTCTCAACAGAGTAATATAGAATGGGGGAGAAACACTTAAAGAATTGTTCAACATCCTTTGTCATCAGGGAAATGAAAATCAAAACAACTCTGATATTCCATGTTATACCTATCAGAATGGCTAAGATCAAAAACTCAAGTGACAGCACATGCTGGAGATGATGTGGAGAAAAGGGAACCCTTTTCCATTGCTGGTGGGAGTGCAAACTTGTACAACTATTTTGGAAATCAATCTGGCACTTTCTCAGAAAATTGGGAAAAGTACTATCTCAAGATCTAGCTCTACCACTCCTAGGCATGTACCGAAAAGATGCCCCACCATTCAATAAGGACATTTGCTCAACTATGCTCATAGCAGCTTTATTTGTAATAGCCAGAATCTTGAAACAACCTAGATTTCCCTCAGTGGAGGAATGGATACAGAAATTGTGGTACATTTACTGAAGTAGTGATGCACAGCAGATTTTATATGGAAGAGGCTTTCTGGAGAGAGAGAGAGAGAGACATGGTGGTGGAGGGAAAGGGGCTCCCCTGGAGAGAGCAGGAGAGAGGAAGAGAGTAAAAGAGCAAGAAGTCAAGAGAGCGATAAAGTGGTGGGTTGATCCTTTTACGGAGCCACTGAATGGTGCCTGCCAGGTAGGTGCCACTACATGGCAGGTGACTCATGATGACATCATAGGTTACTAGGCCACCCAGATACAGGCTGCCTAAATACTTACCTTTTTCTATAATTAAAAATGAGGGGCTTTGGCTGCTTCTCATGTAAGGCAAGTTAAAATATATAAATGTAGGTTCACTGGAAGCAGCTCTTAGTCACCATGGAAGGAGGTAAGAGGGAGAGAGAGAAAAAAGGAAGTACTGGCACCAAAAGGTCCAGATTACATGGTGAAGAGGAGGGGAAGCCCCTGCCCTGGAGGATTCAGGGTAGAGGGTAGAATTTGCCAGCCATACACTGCAGCAGATAGGGTCTGAGGAATGCTAGGAGAACCTGGAGCAATTGTCCTGGGCTTGAAGCACCCCATTCCAGCCTTTTCTAAATAATAAGTGAATAATGGGGGGGGGATTCTCTTCTGGCTACTTTCTGCTGACACTGGGGGCGCTGTAGGGAGGTCAAAAGGCTGAAATGCTGGCCAAGGCCAGGAAGAACATGCTGTTTTGATGCTGTCCAGGGCCTGTGAGAGCATCAGTGGCTGGGAGGGAAAATGCAGGTGCAGCTTGACGCAGTCTGCGAAGTTAGATTGGATCACCTGATAGCTGCTTTGGCACTGTTGTGGATATAAGAAACACCTGGGTCTGGCAGGATACTGGAACATATATATAGGCAGAAGACAAAGCTAAGTAGGTTATGGAGAAATTTCCTTTAGATGTACATTTAAAACTTTTGGGAGAGAGAATAGAGGGTAGACAGTTTGAACCAAAGAGACTTGAATATGCAAGGTTACCTGACAGAACCTCCATTTACCCAATCACTGGCGGTAATTGAAAAGGCTTTGCTTTGGATCTGTCATTTAAGGAAATTTAGGCCAAGTTTGGTTACAGAGATGTGTAAGCTTAGAGACCCTTAAAGCAGGAACTAGGTGTAGAAATCTGAAATTCTCCAGAAGACATCCCAGAGGAGAATCTGGAGGAACAGGAGAATGGACTATTCCCATTGGGCAGGTAGGAGTAAGTGATCTGTCAAGGTGTCCCAAGATCAAAGTTTGACTCAGTAGATTAGTATGGTACAATCTGTTCCAACAATTCATCAGCACTGGCCAGAGACCGAGGGCACAGTTGCCTGTAGCAGACATGGTTTACCCAGCTAGGATTTCATAGATGAGCGAGAGGGGGAGGGAGAAAAACCATGCCGGTAGTGGGAAAATCTTACCCAAGGGTGAATAAGGTCCTAAATGAAGGGTTTGTATGTAGGTTGGTGAGAGCAGTAGGAAGTGTTTTCACCAACCAGAAGTGAAAACTCACCAATCGGCTGGTGTTGGATGTAGGAATGTAGCAATCAAGTAACCAGGAAAGGGAAGTTCTAAAACCAGGGAAAGGGGAGGAATCTGTAGCCTAATTGACCAGAGAGGTGCAATCAGGTGGATTTCCTGGAGCTACATGAAATTCTTTTAAGTTTTACAGAGGAGATAAGCCAGGTGCGGTGGCACACGCCTGTAATCCCAGCATTTAGGGAGGCAGAGGCAGGCGGATTTCTGTGAGTTTGAGGCCAGCCTGTCTACAAAGCAAGTCTAGGACAGCCAAGAATACACATGCAGAAACCCTGTCTCGAAAAACTAATTAATTAATTAATCAATTAAAAAATTACAAAGGAGATAAAACTTTAGACATGTTAGCATCACAATTATAATTTACAGTGAAATATACATTATGGAAAAAGGCAGCAGACATACACATTTGTGTTAACAGCATAAACATTCTTTAAGGTGAGCTCTGAAAAGGCAAAAGTCTTCTGTGAAGTAGAAGGGTCAAAAGCTCACTTGATCTTAACTTCTAGTATGATTGCATATTATGGATGAGAAGCTTAACCAAATTTTGTGTTTGTATTTACCAACCTTAAAACACTTTCTTAGATAGTCAAGCATTTATAACTTGTGTTTACCAACCTTAAAACATTTTCTTGGACTCTCAAACATTTTGTAGAAGCTTTATAACTTAAACTTTTGTACACTTAGGCCTATGTATCTAGTTAGTTACCATGAGATATATGTGAGATTGCTGTGAACACTTATTGTTCTTTAGCTAAAGGAATGGTAAAAGGTTACATCTGAGACATAGTTTTTGAGTCTGGAAACAGACTGGAAAGCAGACTGTTTCTGGACCTGACAGTAAAAGACCAGCTTAAGGCCTGGTCCCTGCTTATGAAGAGGAAGGAGAAGGCATCTGAAGCCTCCCAAGATAGAAGTTGGCAATATGACCATGTGACCTGAGTGCAGGGTTAAAACAGATCTGTAATGCTACCCTGGACTGGGCCAGGGTGGTGGAGGTCCCTGAATCTAGGAGCCATTTGGCCTCTATCTGGTCAAATTTGCTTGAAGGCTGGAAGTGTCTGTGGCTCTTGTGCTGGCTGACTTTCCATGGCTGGGCAGAGAGGACAAGCCTGCATGAGAGCATTTTGACTTCCAGAGGCCAGTCTGCCAGCAGGCATCCATGGCTTGTTGAGGCTGCTGTGTGACCATGTCCTTCCTGGCTACATTTGAAATAGTTACCTGGTGGAGCTGACTTTTGGCTATACCCCCATGGGGTGGGGAACTGTAGACTTTTTGTTGTTTTTTGTTTTGTTTTGTTTTCTGGGGGAATGCTGACAGCCTTAGAGTAGCAGCCAAGGTTTGGAGCAATTTTTGCTATAGCTGAGCCTGTCGGAAAGGATCCTCTCTTATTATTTTTACCAACTCCTGTATGGTCATTCAGGGACCATCCTCAGCTGTTTAATTAAGATAGCATTGAGACCATGTTTGCATCTGTAGGACTATTAATATATTTTTGGACATGTTAAAGGACTTGAACATCTATGAGATGAGTGACTATTAACTTGCATTTGTTAACCACTAAATATTAGGACTTTAAGTTTCATCCCTATTAAGTTTATATATATATACTATATAACAATATAGTAGAACAGTATAAAGCAATTTTAAAATTACATTTGAATTTATTATACCAAATTCACTAGCCAGAAAGCTTAGTGGTGAATCCAAATCACAGGTAGCTCATGGCAGGAGAACCAGCATTTTTTTATTAATTTAAAAATTGATAAAAACATAGGCAGTTAGATATACAATTTTAAATTAGCTTAATTTGAATAGACCTTTATAACTGAAATTTTTGCATCATATAAAAATTATTTTGAAACAGGGTTGAATCATGTATAGCATGTTGTAAAAATATAACTTTGAATTTTTATACAAATCCATACCAATTTAAAATGAGACTTTTTAGTCTAAAAGTAGATTAAAAACAGTTGTGACTAAAGAAGTCTTATAAATGTAAACCCAATGAGCAAATTGTATAAATTGTTAGATAAGAATTAGCAGCCTTTTAAAATATTTTTTAAGAACAGAGTACAGAAATTAGGAAGAAAAGATTTTTAAAAGCTGGGAGGTAGGGCCTTAGCAGTCAGAAATATTTTGAGATCCAGTGTTTGGAATGCACAGCTTGGAGTTTTGCAGGAGTTGGGAAGGAGTGAATGGAAGGTGCGGCTTCTCTATTTTAAAATCAACATAGCGGCTTGACATGTGCAGTTCGTGGCCATGGTGGTACAAGAAGTCCAGGTGCTTGCTGGTGGGAAGGCTGTCTCAGCCTGGTTCAAAACTCTCTGCGTGCACATGGCATGGCTGATTGGAAGTCTGCACAACTGAAAATCCTCCTCTGCAAGCAAGTCTCTTTTAGCAAGCATTCCTTGGGAGATTTAAAACCTTGCCCATGGGGCCTGAGGCAGTGGTGCAATCTAAAGCCATCTGTGTGTGTGCAGTGTCCCCAGTAAGTGCTTACCTAACAGCAATAGTTTAGAAGCAGGCTGTGTCTGTGTCTGTGTCTGAAGTGGCAGTTTCATCAGCTAAAAGTGCAGTCTGGCATGGATATCCCAGTTTTCCTTAGCTGCTTCTAGCACAGTGTCGGCCTTGTCCAGGGTGCATGGAGCACATGGCAGACACCATGTCTGGGTGTTGTCAAGAAGAGGGACAGGTGCATGCGGTAAGGGCAGGGCAGTTGAGATAAAGTGTAGGTTTTAAAGCATACGTGGTTGAGTGGTGGTTAGGGATAGGTGAATCAGAAGAAAAACCTTTTCAGCATCATAGTCTAGTTAAAGGGAACCTGGCGTAACCAGATCAGTTGCTACCAGGAAAGCCCTTTCTGGACAACACACCAATGAAATGATGATGCACAACAGATTTTATGTAAAAGAGGTTTATTGGATGGAGAGAGAGAGAGAAAAAAGAGAGAAAGCAAGGCATGGTGTGGGCACCCTGGGAGAGAGCAGGAGAGAGAGAAAAAGAGTACAAGGTAAGAGATCAACAAAGTGGTTGGTTTAATCCTTTTATGGAGCAACTGAATGACGCCTGCCAGATGCAACTACATGGCAAGGGACACATGATGACATCATAGGTTATTAGGCAATCCAGAAGCAGCCTGCCTAGATACTAACATCTACACAATGGAATACTACTCAGCAATTAAAAACAAGGAAATCATGCAATTTGCAGGCAAATGGATGGAACTAGAAAATATCATCCTTAGTGAGGTAACACAGAAACAGAAGGACAAGCATGTTTTACACTCACTTATGAGCAGATATTAGCTGTATAATATTGGATAGTCATCTACAGACCTACAGAAGCTAAACACTAAGGAGGACCCTCGGGAGGATGATTAAATCTCATTCAAAATGGCAAACAGGATAGACTACAGAAGCAGTAGAAGACAGGCAACAGAGCCAGTTATAGAGGGTCTCCTGAAAGGATCCACCCAACAGGACTGGAAGCAGATGCCAAGAATCATGGCCAAACTTTGGGCAGAGCATAGGGAGTCTTATAGAAAAAAAAGAAGGGGTGGGGATAGAGGGACATGGAGGAGACAAGAGCCCCACAAGAGACCAACAAAGCTAAAGGATCTGAGACCAGGAGGTCATGAAGAGAAGGATGCACCAACTGAGGGACCATGCATAGAGAAGACCTAGAACCCCTGCTCAGATGTGGCCTATTGGCAGCTCAGTCTCCTTGTGGTTCTCTGAGTGAGGGGAGCAGGGGCTGCCTCTAGCATGAACTCAGTTGCCTGCTCTTTGATCACTTGCGCCTGGTGATGTGGCCTTTCCAGGCTATGGAGGAAGAGGATCCAGGCAGTCCTGATGAGACTTAAGCTATGGGTAGATGGCAATGGTGGAGAACTCCCCCTTTCAGTGGACTAGGGGAAGAGGATAGGAAAAAAGAGGGAACGATGGTGGGACTGGGAGGTGTTGAGGGAGGGGGCCTCAATCGGGATATATAATGAATAAATTGTGAAAAGAAAAGAAAAAAATAAATGTAGGTATAATGTTCTTGTGGAATGTATACAATTTACCCTTGTCCACTCAAATGCTGATTTTTCTACCCCACTATCTGGTTTCTATCTAGACATTACATTATGATGTTTATTCTAAGCATCACCTGTCTCAAGTTTGGGTAAACTTGCCACCATTTGTTCTCTGTATTTTCAATTTAACAACCAGCCAATGCTGTGCAATGGAGAGACTGGAATGGGACATCCTGGTCCAGAGGGGAGGAGAAGGAAGCAAGTGGGAGAAGTAGGAGGACAGAGATTAGCAGGAGGGAACTTTGAACCACAGGGGGAGATGAACTGGACCTAAGATATGACTAAAAGCAAGTATAATGGGTGAAATCTGAATGGTAGGAAACTGCGGGCTTGGAGGTTTAGCATGAAGTAACTATTGTCCAGCATTGTGCTCTAGGTTAACTAAATACATCCTAGTCTCTGTGTGGTGATTTGGTGATACAACTGGTTTAGGAATAACCACTGATTAACCAAAAAATAAACTGATAATGAATATTAATAACCCACAGCAAATAAATTTAAATGATTAAGAAAAAAAGTGACTGAAATTACAATCACCCATTTCTTTTATTTAAACTCAGTTTATTCTATATGTATTGGTTCATGAATCATCTCTTTTCATTTAATAGCTGACCATATATGATGAAAATACCATTCTTTAGCATTCAGCTACAGATTAAGGGGAATTTACCAGAGGGCATATGAGCATTTTTTACATCATTTGGAAATTCTGTGGAGGTTAGAGCCCTCTTGCAGATTTGTGAGTCATCTGTGAAAAACTAATAATTTCATCTCTCTATAACTAATCTCCACCTGCTTGTGAGTCCCCTTGAAATGACTTAGTCTTTTCTAGTTTAAAACTTAATCTCTTTCGAATAATTACTCAATTGGTTCAGGATTTCAACCTGGTCTGGTCAGTAATCTGATCACAGCTGCTCTTATCTTAGGACTTTCCTGTTCTGTTTCTGTGTTTTCTATTCCTTTGATCCCCTTCCTGCCCTTTTACTTTCCACTTCACATGCCACCACCCCCATCTTGTTTTCACTCTCCTTTGTCCACCATTTGAGGGCTATGCACTTTTGCAGGAAGCAATCTCTTGTACAGAAAAAATGTTTTTGCCACATTACGTGCTCAGAGCAATTGTGGTGTATGTCATTTTGAGACTATAACATGAGGAAATAATGTTAATTAAATTTTTTTCTTTTTGGGAAAAGTGTATCTTAGAGCTAAAATATATGAGAGGTGGTAACAGGATGCTCTATTCCAGGTAAATGAGAAAGACTGGCTAATTGTGTAGCTCAGGGGTAGAATGCATCCTTACTTAACATATTGCAAAGTCATGGGGTTAATAGGAAGGAAGGAAGGAAGGAAGGAAGGAAGGAAGGAAGGAAGGAAGGAAGGAAGGAAGGAAGGAAATAAAATTTTTAAGATGAGGTCCTGCTATGTTGCACTGGCTAGCCTGGTACTTGTGATGAAGCCCAGATTAGTCTTGAATTTGTCATTATCTCCCTACCTCTGTTTCTAGAGTGCTGGGATTAAAAACCTGCAACACCACATCTGGATAGAAAGATAAATATTTTTACAAATTTCCTTTAATACAGGAAGTAGAGCACAGTGAAACATGTTGACAATTTCATGACTGTCAGCAGTAATGACATGCCATCACAGGGAAGGTGAGAAGCATTCTTATAAAATTATTTTTTTATTTTGTTGTAGGATGCTTTGGAACAATTTATTTATAAAGACAAAAAAAGGCCTTGTATATCTAAGATGACAGTAGATTGAACAATAGGGAAGCTACTAGAGTTTTTCGTACAAAAACAAATTAAACTAACCTGTCAGAACGTATTATTTATATGTTGCAGCATCTGGCTTCATTACTCTGTAAAATGCCTCCCATTTGCCTCTATATCTTTTATTGTTGTTCTGTAGAGTTGATCAAAAAAGGAAAAAACAAAACAAAACAAAACACGTGCCTTTAAAATTTATTGAAAGGACTAGATAGTTTCCTAAGCAAACTGCTAGAGCAGGTATGTATGATTTATTGCTGCCTGTCGGTATAGTCCTCTAAGTGATTCAAATCCATGTCCTCAAGTGGGGCAGTAGCTGCTAAATGATAATGATAGGAGAGTGTAAAAAGTTATGTCCCAGCGCACCCACATAGCACTGGGGCTTTCTCTCTCTCTCTCTTTTTTTTTTCTTTCTCAAACACTCTTCTTTTAATAGATGGCTGTTGTCACCTTAAACCAAGGAGAATATAAAAGGTGAAGGAAGAAAACTGATGTTTGGGGGCTGGGAAAAGGGCCTGGAGATTAAGAATATGTACTGCTTTTGCGGAGAACCCAAGTTTCAGTTCCTAGAAACAAACTGCATGAATTTTGAAGCAGAAATATGTGCAGTCATTTAGAAGCCATATATTTAAAGGTGGAGAGAAAGTCCCACCCACCCTAGGATGTTTCTCATTGGCTTATTCAAACACTGGATAGATTTCTTCACCATTTTTCAGAAGCAAACACTTGAAACTGGCATTCTGACCACTATCCTTACCTGGAAAAATGTTTAAATGTTGTTCTGAGTGCCCTCAAGCTTGAAGGCCTGCTTGTCACTATAATAATGTTGACTACTCATTCTTCAACCCTGGGCTGTTGTGGTGCCTATCTGTGGTGGTTTTCATGAGAATGTCGTACAGAACCTCATATATTTGAATGCTTGGTTTGGGAAGAAATAGGCGCAGCCTTTTTAGCGGAGGCATGTTACTGGATGTGAGTGTTGAGGTTCCAAAAGGCCATGCCATTCCCAGTTAGTTCTCTCTCTGTCTGTCTCTCTCTTTATCTCTCTCACTGTCTCCAACTTGAAGATCAGGACATAAGCCCTCAACTACTGGTACAGCACCAAGCCTGCCTTGCTTGCCTGCCTGTTGCTATGCTCCCCCTCCCCCTCCACACTATGATCATGGATTCTAACCCTTTGGAATCCTGAGCCCCAGCAAACACTTTCTTTTTTAAGTTGCCTCAGTAATGATGTCTTTTTACAGGAATAGAAAATTAACTAAGACACTGTCCCATGATATGGTTGGTGGTAGTGATGAGGTTTTAGATTCTTTCCTACCACTTGCTAGCTCTGAGAACCTGGGTAAGTGATTTTATCTCACTTTTATAACACTTATAAAATGAATATAGTAAAGGGTCAATTTCTTGTTATGAGAAGGTATTTAGATAGCAAAGTATAAAGTCATTATCATTTAATATTTCAGTGTATTACCTGTATCAGTAAAGAGCAACAGTGAGTTCCCCTCCTCCCAATATGTATATGTAGTTGCTTAATAAGCTGCAGAATTTGAAGCTATTTTGGGAGTGAGCAAGATAAACTTGCATTCTCTGAAGACAGATCTGGTAATCCTTCCTCAGTGAGAAGGCAGCCGCAGGTCCTTTTCTCCAAGAACAAATAGTCTTACTTTTTTTTTTTTTTTCTGTCCCTGAATCCTACATGAGTTTTGGACCTGGAGCTTGTGTATGGGGTTGGGTGGTAATTGAAAACCATTTGGATTTCACTACAAAATATATTGTCCTTATTCCCTTTTCTCCAAAGAAGAATTTAATCTCATAAAATCCTTAAAATTCAATACTTTTGGAATCCTCACAAGACTTTGAAGAATGACTCTAGTTGCATGAATTCTTCATTCTTCACCTTTCTTCCTCCAGCCTCCTTTTGAGATAGAAGTCCCTCTGTTTTTTTCTGCTATTGCCCCATTCTAAGGGGCCTAAACCTGCTCCCTTAATTTGCTTTTCTTAAGCATCTTAAGCCTGGTCCCATCTCCAACCAGTCTTCCCAGAAACCTCTTTAAAAATGCTTCTAGAATTGTATTTAACATCACTTAACCCCACCTCCCACCCCCAGACAAATTGGTTTCTTCTTTCTTCACTTGTTCAAATAAACAAAAAACCATGAGAAATTCTTCCATGTGGGGACTACTCAAGCAATTTTCACTAGGAAAATGGTTGGTCACATCTGCAGTTCAAGAGGCATCGGTTGTTGGCACACACCCCTGTGAGCTTGGAATGACATATCTTTATAGCTAGAATTTTTTTAAAAAAGTTTTTTTTTAATGGAAGGAATTTTCCCTTTGTTTGATATCTGAGATATGCTCAGAACAACACATTTTAGGGGATGGGTATGTAGCTTTAATGAAAGAACATTTGATAACCACGTACAAGGAACTGGGTTCCATCCCAGCGCCAAACAAACAAGCACATTTTAACTGAGAAAGGGAAAAGATAGAAGCTAAGCTCTTAGATAAAAGCCCTAAGAGAGGAAGTAGGTTCCCAGGGCCAGAGGGTGGGGGTGGGGTGGAGAGTGGAGTGTGTCAATGAGGATCAACTGCTGACTTTTGTCCTTTGCCCAGTGTCCATCTGGCCCCAAGTTGTTGATTTGTGAGCATGAATGCTTCCTGCATTGTCCTGTTACTTTATCCCTGGCAATGAAGGGCAGGGGGAAAGAACAAGGGACAGCTGTTTGACATCCCACTTTAGCCGCTTTGCTGAGAACAGAGTGGAAAAAGAAATGCATTCATGTTTATTGAGCACCTGCTATCTGCCAGTTAACAGGAATGTCCACAACATATCAGTATTAGTCCATAGGCGGATGTATGTGTGTATGCGTGTGTGTCAGGGGAGTGTTGAAATAACCCACCAAACAGATTCAGCCTGCTGGGAAAGAAGGGAAAATGCCAAAAGCCATACAGCAAGCTCACTTAGTCATCTTGTGCTCGTCATTATTATCTGCGTTTCAACAGATGTGGAAACTGAGAATTAGACTGAAAGGCTCTCCCACAATCCCACAGCTAGTTTATGCTAGAGCAGGCTGAGTTCGGGTTCTCTTTTATTAGTGAGAAATAACACATCCTTCTTGTACCAGTACGGCATGCAAAACTGAGGAAAGGGACGTGTCTGATTTCACTTGGGCATTTCTGTTAGTGGGTATCAGGTGTTAAACTGCAGGTACGTGTATTTCCAGAGGAACTCAATTAAATTAGGAAACACAATGGGATTGAATGCCTACTTCCTCCTTGGCAGCTGCCTATATGGGAAAAGTAGCAAAAGAATAAAAGGAGGAAAGAAAAAGGAAAGCAAGGTAGTCAAAGGCATATATTTTTAGAGAGCTCAAAAGATAAAAAAAAAAGAAATGTTATACTCTCCCCTGGAATTTATCTTAATGAGCAAGACTCAATCAATGGAAAGTGACAGATGGGATAATTTAATGTTCAACTTTTCTTCGTCTGTTTCTTTGTATAAAAGAGAACCAACTTTTTGATCTTTTTTTTTTCCTCAGCTGTAATATTCTGCTGCAGAAAGAAGATTGAACACCAAGTACCATATTAATATGTTATTGGCATCTTTCTTTTCATATCCTACATATTGATTGTAAAACTATCCAGAGAGACTGATAGCTGTACTATATTACAGTTTCTCAATCTCAAATTAATTTCATAACAATACAGTAGAGCTAGATATCTATGCACCAAGAAGGGTCTCAAAATAGCTAATATTCTTTTTCTTTAAATCCCTGGTTCTGGCTATTTTATTTATTGGATAACCCAGCTAGACTGTATTTTTTTTTCTGCTCTATTTCCAAATGCAGTAATTACCACTATACCTGGAGGATTCCAGCCTGCATCAGGTCCCTCTATGTGTGTGAGCCCTGGGTGAACTGGACAATGTACAGGAGGAGCAGAGGAACTGTGGATAAGGCGTGCAGGGTACGTAGACACCACTTAAGCTAATAAGCACATTCAGGAGCAGGGGACCTGTTAGGGCGTTGCTTGGACCCTTTCCTCCTCCCACAGCTCTTTTTCCCCACCCTGAAGAGAGAACCTAAGAGCACTCTGTCCTTCTGGCTCTCCCTTGGGGAAAATGGAAAGGAGCACAAGCACCCCCACTCCCCACCCATTGAGTCTTAGGACCTGTCTAGCTGCCACAAAGAAGTAAATACCAGGCTTGTCCTCTCCTCCTCTGTGTTGTCCAATATGTTGGTTGCTGGTCACATATGCCCATTCAAAGAGAATTGACTTAAAATTAACTGAAATAAAAAAAAATACTTAAAATTCAATCAGGTTAAAATTTAGCCTCTCAAGGCAGCTGGGGACACAGCTCAGCGGTACAGTGCTTTTCTAGCAAGTCATCAGGGCCGGAGTTTAATTCCTGGTACTACCAAACAACAACAACAAAGCAAAAGGATAGCCTGCTGGAGCCCTGTAGTGACCTCAAGGTTAGCCTGGAAATTTAGGGAAAACATTTCTCAAAAATAAAAGCTGACAGGAGGAAGGAGTGGGGATAAAGCTCTGGAGCAGTGTTTGCCTAGCATGTATGACGCTCTAGGTTAAAACCTCAGTATTGGAAAAAGAAGTTTCTTAGTCACAGTATATGTGTTTGAAGTACTCAGGAGCTACACAGGTAGTGACTATCATATTGAAGGATGCAGACAAAGAATATTATCATCATTGAAGAAAGTTATCTTTGACCGCTCTTCTCTTGACTCCAACTGTGTCTGATCTTGAAAGAAGAGTAGAATAGTGATTAGTTTCTTTGAGCAAGGAGTACATTTCAGGACAGAATTTGTAGAATTTCCTTGTTCATTGCTACAGTTATTGTACAGTACCTTGCTCTACGAAGGAAGCATCTTTGAATATGTAGTTTTCCACAGAGAATTCTCAATTGTCAGAAAGAATTTAGGACAACTGTGAAGGTTGTTTATTTTGTGAAGCATGTAAATAAAATAAAATGAGATGGGGAAGCAGGGCACAGATAGTTCAATGGGTTTAAAACATAGCTAAACTTTTCCCCTCATCTATGTTCAAAATAAATTTCTCTGGTATCCTAATTTCTGTATCAAAAATGTGATAACAACAACTATGAAATTAATTCATAATTAAAAATAATCATCATCTAGAGTTCATATATTAGGCCAATATTTAACTTACTTGTTTATTCAACATAGACTTTTAAGTACCTGGGATGTGTCAGACATTTTTCTTGGCATTTGCTGGACATCAGTAACTAAAAGAGATGCCTACAAAGCAGAAGCTTGCATAGGTAAAGATAGAAAGTGAACAACAAACTCCATAAATCAGTAAACAAATGAAATATGTGGGAATGTTTCTATGATAGTAAAGGATAAATGCTGGAGGTGGACAGGACATGTTCTCTTGGGGCTTTTAACAGAGTATTATCTAATTTTACAGGTATAAAAGATTAAATCCAAGTTTGTCAAAATTCATGAATACCTCTACTCACATATAATACTGTATGGTGATAAGGCTGTACCAAGTGAAATACTTTTATTGAATGTTCATGGAGCTTCCTTTTTGTTTTCCGTGTGTGTGTGTGTGTGTGTGTGTGTGTGTGTGTGTGTGTGTGTGTTTGTGTGTCTATATGCATGTGTATGTGGAGGCCAGAGGAAAACTTTGGGCATCATTCCTCAGGAGCCCTACATCTTAATTTTTGAGACAAGGTCTTTCACTGATCTGGAATTCACCAATTAGTAGACCATTTGACCACTGAATCTTGGGAATCTACTTGTGTTTACCTCCTTATCACTGGGATTAAAAGTGTGTACCACCATGGCTGCCTTTTTGCATGGGTTCCTGGGCTCTGGGAGATTGGATTCAGGCCCCTTTGCTTGTTGCTTGCAAGGCAAGTACATTAGTGAGCTACCACCCAAGCCCAGAACTTCCTGTTTTGGTGGCAATATGATACTTTATATTCTTTTTTGGTCAATTTCTACTTTGGGGTTTATGGCACACTTGGGATAGACTGGATTATTTTATAATAACAAAGAACTTCACAAGTCTTACTGCCTTATAACCAAAGGACTATTTATTGTTTACTTTGTATGTATACAAGTTCACCAAAAGTCCTGTTCATGGAGCTGCTGTTTATAACAGCTCAGTACTTAAAATTAGGACAAGTGAGAACTGGGCACAACAGCTCAGGAGAGTGGGACTGGAAGATCATGAGTTTGAGACCAGGTTGGGCTTCACAATAAGATCCCATATCAAGCCAGGTATGGTAACATACTCCTTTAATCCAGCACTGGGGAGGGTGGATCTCCATAAGTTTCAGGACTTCCTGGTCTACAAAGCAAGTTCCAGGACAGCTAGAGCTATACAGTGAGACGCTCTCTGAAAAGAGCAAAACTCCCATATCAATAAAACAAGAATAATGCCCATCAATATGAACAAATGTTGGATAAAAATGTAATATAGTCAACAAACAATTGCATAGTTCAGAGAAATGAGGGTGAATGGGCTATATAATCCCTCACAATATGAGAGAATGTCATAAATGAAACAGAGTGAAAGAAACCGCTGTGCGGTGATCATGTATGTCTTTAATCCTAGTACTATGGAGGCAGAGACAGGCAGATCTGTGTAAGTTTGAGGCCAGCCTGGTCTACAGAATAAGTTCCAGCACAGTCAAGGCTACAGAGATAAGCCCTCTCTTGAAAACCAAAAGAAACTGAAAGAAAAGAAAGAAGGAAAGAAAGAAAGAAAGAAAGAAATGAAGGAAGGAAGGAAGAAGGAAGGAAAGAAAAGAAAGAAAGAAAGAAAAATGAACAAAGTAAGGAAGGAGGGAGGGAAGTTAGAAAGGAAAGAAAGAACCACACATTAAAAAATTGTACACAGTAGTCACAGTTCTAAAATAGCCCTCCAAGACTCTATGAGGCTATTATGCATGTACCTTTTTCTGGTTCTTCAAGAAAGCAGTAAAAATTTATAGATGCAATGAAAGCTTCAAATCAGTTGCCTGAACAAAACAAAATTATATTCTGGTGATTCGAATCAATCTCATGTATTTTTAAAATGATGAAAACTTAAGTAGATAATTGGATTGAAATGTCAAAGAATACATTTAGAAAAGTGTGCACACACTTGTGTGTGTATATAATTTTTACCACTCATTAAAGATGAAAACAAGATTGAACAGCAGAAAATAATATTGGGCTTCTGACATGAAAAAAAAACTGACATGAGAAACATTCTTTGTTGTCCTCAAGTAGACAGAGGTCTTGAGAGAAGAAATGTTGGTGGCCTCTCACTGCTGACACTGATCTCATTACTATAACTGCAGTGGAATGAGTTCTGCCAAAACCAGTGAGCTTGGACATGAACCTCAAACCCTAAATGATATCACAGTTCTTGCTGACACTTTTCTTTGAACCCTGTAGGGCCTTGGGAAAAGAATCCAGGTACATTGTCCTTGTATTTTGACCTACTGAAATGGAGATAATTGATTTCTGTAGTTTTATGCTGCAGAGTCTGTGGTAAATTGTTACTCAGCAATATAAAACAATCGCACTGTGATTTGATTGATATAAAGCACAAAGCAGACAAAAGTAACCTATGATGATACAGATTACAATAGAAATGTTTGTTGGTATTTGGACTTACTAGTCATTTTCTTTACTTTTATGAAAATACACCCCATTATGTTTACCCTGTGTTCGCCTTTCTTTTTTTGGTTGTTGAGACAGGGTTTCTCTGTGTAGCTATGACCGCCCTGGAACTGGCATTGTAAACCAGGCTGGCCTTGAACTCACAGAGATCTGCCTGCCTCTGCCTCCCAAGTGCTGAGATTAAATGCATGTGCCACCACTACCCAGCTTCACCTTTCTTTATGTATATTATACTTCAAAAATTATTCAAAACATACATATGAAACATACATTTTGCTTCAAAACAACCAAAGGTATACGAGACTGTGTCATCTTTTTGCCATCGAGTTTATTTTATTTAAAAATTTCCCAAAACATACTTGTGAAATCACCCTTATACTGGGCTTAAACAATTAAAATTTGGGATACAGAGTGTAGAGGAATATAGAGTGGCAGAGAAACACTTAAAGAAATGCTCAACTTCCTTATTCATCAGGGAGATGCTAATCAAAACGACCCTGAGATTTCACCTTACACCCATCAGAATGGCTAAGATCAAAAACCCAAGTAACAATACATGCTGGAGAGGATGTGGAGAAAGGGTAACCTTCCCCCATTGTTGGTGGGGAATGTAAACTTGTACAACCACTTTGGAAATCAATCTGGTGCTTTCTCAGACAATTAGGAATATTACTTCCTCAAGAACCAGCTATACCTCCCCTAAGCATATATCCAAAAGATGTTCAAGTACACAATAAGGACATTTGTTCAACCATACTCATAGCAGCTTTATTCGTAAAAGCCAGAACCTGGAAACAACCCATATGTCCCTCAACGGAGGAATGGGAACAGAAATTGTGGTACATTTACACAATAGAATACTACTCAGCAATTAAAAACAAGGAAATCATAAAATTTGCAGGCAAATGGTGGGATCTAGGAAATAGCATCCTGAGTGAGGTATCCTAGAAGCAGAAAGACACACATGGTATATGCTCACTTATAAGTGGATACTATACATATAATATAGGATAAACATACTAAAATCTGTACATATAAAGAAGCTAAGCAAAAAGGAGGACCCTGGATAAGATGATCAATCCTCACTCAGAAAGACAAATGGGATGGAAATTGGAAGAAGGGAAAAATAGTAAACAGGACAGGAGCCTACCACAGAGGGCCTCTGAAAAACTCTACCCAGCAGTGTTTCAGAGCAGATGCTGAGACTCATAGCTAAACTTTGGCCAGAGTGTAGGGAAGCTTATGAAAGAAGGGGGAGAGAGTGGGACCTGGGGAGGACAGAAGTTCCACAAGGAGAGCAACAGAACCAAAAAAATATGGGCACAGGAGTCTTTTTTGAGACTGATACTCTAACCAAGGACCATTCATGGATATGACCTAGAATCCCTGCACAGATGTAGCCCATGGCAGCTCAATCTCCAAATGGGTTTCTTAGTAAGGGGAACATGGACTATCTCTGACATGAATTCAGTGGCTGGCTCTTTGACAACTCCCTGTCCCCAATTGGGGAGCAGCCTTACCATGCCACAGAGGAGGACAATGCAGCCAGTCCTGATGAGACCTGATAAACTAGGGTCAGATGGAAGGGGAAGAGAACCTCCACTATCAGTGGACTTGGAGAGGGGCAGAGAGGTTGGAGTTGGGAGGGAATGAGGGAGTGGCCACAGCTGGGATACAAAGTGAATAAACTGTAATATAAAAAATAAAAATTTAAATAAAAAGATAGTCTTTATAAGAAATTTAATTAAATTATTTTTACCTAAGATATTTATTAAGGTACACAAATATAAAAGATGATAGAAGAGAAAATGTTAAGTCAAAGTCAATGTTTATACAGGACTAATCTGTATTGTGTATTCTTCGGTATAGTTGTGTATGATAAAGATCTCCAAGCATACAAAACACAGTAGGGAATGGAATTATGTAGTAGCCAGAAGGAATTTTTTTTTCCCTGCTATAATCAAATGATCACAAAGTGTTTTTAGTCACGAACTACTTGAATCACTAATAACATGGAGCTGGAGATACAGCTCAGTTACTAGAGTGCTTGCTTAGCATGCATGAAATCCTGGGTTTGATCACTAGCACTGCAAAAACTAGGCAGAGTGATAGACACTTGTGGAGACAGGAGGATCAGAAGCTTAAGGTTGTCCTCAGCTAGATAGTGAGCTTGAGATTTGAGATGAGACCCTTCCTCAAAAGTCAATAAATGCATAAATAAATTAAACAACTGAAAACATCAAAAGATAGAAAGATAGAAAATATTGCAAAGCTTATGTGGAGACGCAGTGACTTACTTAAGCCTTTTCAGGCATCATCCCTAACGTCTCAAATATACGTTGCAAGGTACCTGATAAGAATCATCCACAATCTATAGGCAAGGAATGAAGGGGCTGGAAAGCCAAAGTTTTGCTTCAGGCTTCCAGCTAGAAAGGAGCAGGACTAACATCCTTGACTTGTTTGCTTTGTCCCTGCAGTATGCTATCCACTCCTCAGGTGGGCTGATTGGAGCAGTCTAAATGATTCATTCATTACATTGAAACCAAATTTGGGGAACAACCCTTCCCACAGGTCCCTAACCCTTAAATAGAAAGAATTGTTCTTTGGGTTATTTTCTTTGCCGGTACATACTTCAGGACACTGTCAGGGCACTGTTTAGAATGTGGGTGAGTGGGACTAACCTAAAAAGCAAGATGTTGTCTCTGGAAGGGGGTTAGGTAAATAGTTCTTAATTTTTCTCAGGGTGACTGGCTGCCCAGTTGTCCAATCTCCTCCTGAGGGCTTGGCTGAGTCTGGCTTCTAATATTACAGGCTTTATTATACGAATTTCAGTTTGCTCTCAATATGATGCCTCTGAAGAGATTATATTAATAACCTTGATCCAAACACTGTAGACATGGAAAGTGAAATCCAATCTCTGCTCAGGAGATTCCAGTCCTCAAGACAGGAGGGCCAAGCCATCATCCAATTGCAAAAAACTCACAATGGAGGCAGCTGACTCCAGCCTGGACTTGACTTGGAATTCATTGAATACTCAGGAGTTAGTGAGAGACCTGACCTGGGGTCCACTTTCCAAAGCACTCAGGTTACTGAGATTAAAGAGCAGCCTGCAGCGCTGACCAACAGCCCAGCAGGACTTCTGTGAAGGAAGGGCAGGAAAAAGACTTGCTCACAGCACCTAATTTCTTTGGCTTCAGTTCTGATACTCTTTTACGTAAATGGTCTCTCAATATTCCTAAGAGGGAGCTGTGCCTTGTTACCAGTTTTAGTACGGGTGGAATTCAGCCTGATTCTCCCACCCTCATGTTTTTGTTTTATTTATTTAGACTGCTTTTTCTAGACTGGTAATATATAGCACAAAAGATGTTTGCAAAATAAACTGATATATGTATAATTTTTAATATATTTTTTAATTTATTACAATCTATTTACTTTGTATCCCAGCTGTAGCCCCACCTTTATCCCTCCCAGTCTCGCCCTCCCTCCCTCCCTCATCTCTTCCCATGCTCCTCCCCAGTCCACAGATAGGAGAGGACCTCCTCCCCTTTCATCTGACCCTAGCCTATCAAGTCTCATCAGGACTGTCTTTCATAGTCTTCCTCTGTGGCCTGGTAAAGCTGACCCCCCTCAGAGGGAGGTGATCAAAGAGCAAGCCCATGAGTTCATGTCAGAGACAGCCCCTGTTCCCCTTACTAGGAAGCCCATTTGGAGACTAAGCTGCCATGGGCTACAACTGTGCAGGGGTTGTAGAACTAGAAGATATGAGAAGATGGAAAGATCTCCCATGCTCATGGCTTGGCAGGATTAACATAGTAAAAATGGTCATCTTACCAAAAGCAATCTACAGATTCAATGCAATTCCCATCAAATTACCAACACAATTCTTTACACACCTTGAAAGAAAAATTCTCAACTTCATATGTAATAACGAGAAACCCAGTATCACTAAAACAGTCCGCTAAACAAAAGATCTTCTGGAGGTATCTCCATCCCTGATCTCAAGCTGTACTACAGAGCAACAGTAATAAAAACTGCATGGTACTGGCATAGAAACAAGTTGGTGGATCAATGGAACCTAATAGAAGACCCAGAAATAAACCCACGCACTTATGGACACTTGATTTTTGACAAAGATGTCAAAACCATAAAATGGAAAAAAGAGCATCTTCAACAAATGGTGCTGGTCTAACTGGATGTCTACATGTAGAAAAATGAAAATAGATCCATACTTATCACTCTGCACAAAACTGTATAATTTTTATAAGGCACATATCTCCCTGATCATTGAATGGACTTTTCTTTGTCAGTGATCAAGTGATTGATGACATTTGTGTTGAACAAAAATGTTTTCTGTTGCCATCCAACTTGAAAATATCTTTGTTTAGGATGTTGTGGTATAAACCTCTAATATGGATGATAAATCATATCAAGCTATTTCCCCAGACTTCAGTCAACAGAGAAAATTGTCTGACCTGCTCGCTGGACTCACAAGTGCCCTGGCAAATTATGGTTATTAGCTTGCTATAGCCACAGCATCTTAGCCTCTCCACTGCCATGAGATTTTGCCCTTGATATGAGAGCTAGAATCTCTCCATTTGGTAGTTCATTATCTGATTCTCTTCTCTAAGACTCCTAAAAACAGATGTCAGCTTCTGCTTCAACTTGCTCCCAAACCGCGGATCGGATCAGGAACTGTGAAAAATAATTGGGGTGAAATGCAAAACATCTTTTATGTTTTTGAAACCATGTTTATCACAGTCCTTTTCTATTCAAAAAGTGGCTTCTTGGGTTGATCTAAAACAAAACAAAACAAAACAGCTATTTGTTCTCTGGCTGGTGTGGAGGCATAAACATGGACCCACTTTACAATAATGATCTCAGAAATTGAGGGTACCTCAGAAAATTCAGATTAGGATTTGGAGCTGGAAAGAGTTGGGACACTTTTGGATAACATTATGAACAAAAAAGAGACTGGGTATGCTGAGGAATACAAAGGAAGACATGAACATAGTTCCCAGGACTCCAATGTATCACGGAGATCCTTGCACATCAATGTTTATTGCAGCACTTATTCACAATAGCAAAGTTATAGAATGAGCCTAGGTGTCCAGCAACAAATGATTAGATATAGAAAATACAGTATATAATATGTATCTGTATTTATACGCACACACACACACACACGTGTGTGTGTGATGAAAATTTATTTACCCACAAAGAGGAATGAAGTCATGTTATTTACAGGAAAATGGATGAAATTGAAAATAAGTATATTAAGAGAATCAAGTTAGACTGAGAAAGACAAATATCACATTCTTTCCCAGTTGTAGTTCATAGATTTTATACATAGTCATATGAAACCATGTAAGCATACATAACATGAAAGTAAATGGGAAACTGCCTAGGAGGAGGAAGGGTGTTTATTAATAGAAAGTGGGAGCGAGAAAACAGGGATGAGGGAGAATATGTTCAACATACAACACAGAGATGTAAGGAAACTTGAACAAGTGAACCAAAAACTCATTTCTGTCATCAGGAGTTTTTCTTTCTGCAACTGAGACAGAAAGGCTATGGTTGGGCTGCCAAGCTCTTCAAGGCACCCTCCCAGAGTTGGCTACCACTCCCTGCCACACACACAGCTTTTATTTGCTATCCTCAGGTTCTTTCCTGTTGACCTTATTTATTTACATTGATAGTAAATTCTCTGAAAATGTGTTATTTCTGTTGAAGATATTTGGGTTCCTAATAGGAGAGCATGGACAGGGAAACATCTATCACCACTCATGTCTCCTTGTGCTTCTGAGAGTATTATCTGATAGTGATCTCTGTGGTTGGAAAGAAGCAAAAAGGCAGTTAGCATTGGTATTTCCATATAAGGTAGGGACACTGGCTAAATTCTTCCAGCCCCCATAGACCTAATTTCCTCACACATGTAATGAGGAGAGGAACAGATGCCTTGAAGGATTGTAAAAGTTCAGTCATTATCTGTGAAAGTATCTGGTAAACAGACCAAATATTGTTTGGTACTTCAAGGATTTTTTTTTTTTTTTTTACTTCAAGGAATTTTTAAAAGCAAAGAATCCAAGGTCTACCCATCCAGAAAGTTATTACTGAGTACAAGCAATGATGTTTGGTTATGGCACCTCTCCGAATAAGCATAAATGACATTCCAAGGCTATGTATGTATTACATTGTTCTAACGGTCTAACGGTTTCTCAATCTCTATTTCTTCCTGTGAAAATTCCAAATTCCAATTTCTATTTCCTTCAGTGTCCTTTTAAAAGAATGATAGGTTATTGAATACACTGCAGTGAGCAGTGGACTGGGCCTTTCCTAGAGTAGTAAGTACTTCCTTCTCCATTACCTTCAAATTATCTTCCTGCAACTGCAAGCCTGTGTCCTGTGCACACGCACCCCTTGCCACAATCCCTCTTCCACTTAAGGTGTGGATTTATCTAAGGCTCTGGGTTTTATATTTGGCAAAATAATGTTTCACAGATTCCTGCTCATACCCAGACACTCCGGATTGGAGTGAAGATCATAATGGCAAGAGTTACTCCAGGTTGTGCAATCAGAGAGACCTGGATTCAAGAACTAGTTAGTTTTAGTTGCATGGCTATAACAACAAATCCCATCATCCTTATTTGTAATGAACTCATTAGATCACTAGGTATGTTGAGACGGTATATGTATGTGGTTTAATACTATATCCAACACATAAGAGATATTTAGCCCAGGAGCTGCTGGCATCATTTGCTAAGCATTCTGGTGTTAACCAACAGAATATGTCACCAGAGCATGCCATCCCTGATCATTGAGGATCATTGGGGTTGGCACGCTTGCTTACATCTTCACTCCTTTCCTCACTCACTCGTGGCTGTATTTATAATCCTTCATTAAGCCATTCCAGCCATAATTTGTCTCTTTTCATTGAAGGTCTAGACATCATCTTCTCCTTCAGCTAAGTTATTTTTTTTTAATAAGATGATACCCATTAACACAACATTCTTCAGTGTAGAAGATGAATCTCAAAGTGCCTTTTACCAAGCTCTAATGTTCCAGGTCTCTGCAATTTAATGCCATTTAGTGAAATGTGGATTTTGAAAAATATGGATAAAACAAGTAAGTCCCTTTCCAGACTATTCAATAAAGCTCAGTGCATGGCTTTAGGAGCCTGTATCTATCTTATAAAAATTCATTTTCTTTTAGTCTGTAACATGCATTTTTTTTTCAAAATTTCCTGACTTATGTTTACAAGACATTCCCTCCCTGGCTCATCTGGCTGCTGAAGGATCTTTTTCCTATGCATATAACTTGGGCCTTGAGGATTATGGCCTCCATGTTGACCTGTGATATATTTTTTTAAAAAATTATCCAAAATAAGACCTCCCATGGTGACCAGTCAGTAATGAGTGAAGAGGGAATGAATTCCTCTCTTGTTGAGATCCCAGCATGTGAAGCAAATGAAAGACTCTGGGCCAGGTAAGGCCACTCTTGCTTTTCTTCTCAGTTCCCAATCTGCTGGAGGGCTGTTCTCAACACTACTTTTCTGCAGTCTTTCGATTTTGCTTTTCCCATGCCAGTCAGTAGACCTCCAAAAGTCCATTTTCAGATTTCTGTTTTATTCATGTGACCTGAGAGAGAGTTTTGATAGAGTTTTTCTGTGTAGTCCTGGCTCTTCTGGGACTGAATCTGTAAACCAAGCTGGCCTTGAAATGAGAGACCTCCCTGCCTCTGCCTCCCAAATGCTGGGTGAAAGACTTGTGGTCACCATGGGCCAGTCCAAAGAGTTTACTTCTCATTAAAATTGTTGCTCTGCTTTAAAAACATTTGATTATTGTAATTATTTTTATTAGTTCTTGGCCTGCTTGTATGCAAGTGCACCATGTGTATGCAGTGAGCACAGAGGCCACCAAAGGGTGTCAGATGCTCTGGAACTGGAGTTATAGGCAGTAGTGAATCACATGATGTGGGTGCTGGGAGTTGAACCAGAGTCCTCTGCAAGAGCAGTGGTTTTAACCACTGAGCCATCTCTCCAGCTCCTTGCTCTGTTTAAAAAAATAAATAAATAAAAGATTTTAAGATTTATTTTGATTTCATGTGCATGTTTTGGTAGCAGGTGTATGTGCACCCTGTGTATGCAGGACCCTTCGAAGCCAGAAAGAATCACTGGAAACCCTAGTACTGGAGTTATAAACCTTTGTGAGTTACAAGGTGAATGCTGGGAATTGAACCCAGGTCCTTTGCCAGAGCAATAAGTGTTCTTAAACATGGAACTAATCTCTTCTTCTTCTGCTTTTTTGACTCACTTTCTAGGTAGAGGGTTGGTCATGTTTGGTAGTGTCCAGAAAGAGTTTGTAACATACACACTCATACACATACATACTCACACAAATACACACACAGATATGCATACACCACACATATACACACCCACTCGCACACAGCACACACACATATACATACACCACCCACTCACAATACACTTCCAAATACACACTCACACAAATACACAAGTACACTCACACACATACCCACATCCATAAATACACGCACACCACACAAACACAAATAAACACATGTGTGTGCGCGCCCCCCTCGCCCCAACAGAGTTCCTCTTGAGTCAGATCCTTAAGGGTCTAGTGCCACCTTATTGTTTTATCAAGGGGAGCAACTGAATCCCAGTGCTTTTGAGTGACTCACCCATGGTCACACAGTGAGCTAATGCAATTGTCTTGGCCTTTAACATGATGTACTATCTACCTTCCCAGTGTAAATTAACCAGCCCACGAATTAGCTGATAGGAGGGGGGGGTTTGCTCAGTTCTGCCTCATGCAGGCTTGAAGGCAAAACTGACCTTGTGTTTCAACCCTAACTGCTGTGGTTTGACCAGCTGTTCAAATTGAAACCCCTCTGGCTAAATCGGCTATTACCTTTGGAAAGGAGTAGAGCTGAAAACAGACTGTCAAGAGTTTCAAAGAGGCTTGTATTGTCAGCACTCCCCTTCTCTTGCATACAACTCTTGGCTGTTCTCCCTCTAGCTCCCCAAGTCTCTCTCCCCTACCAGCTTTGACACTATCCAACCAGAGGTTTAAGCATCACAATCTTCCTTCCTCCTGTTTTGCTGATTTTTTTTTTTTTTTTGGAAATTGTCATGAATTTGTGCCATATTCCTTCCTTCACGTGACTGAATGGATCCACCAAGAGACATCAGTAGAGAGAGAGAGAGAGAGAGAGAGAGAGAGAGAGAGAGAGAGAGAGTGATAGAGAGGGTCAGAGGACAAAACCACTTTGGCTCCCCTTAGGCCCATGCCAGCTACCCATCATCAGTATGTTAGTATTGGGAGAGGGGGGGACTGAAGATATTCAGAGTCAAAATTGGTAGAGAAAGGTCTGCTTTTCCAGGAACCCAAAGTAGATTAGTTAATTCACCTGAGAAACCCAGTTTCTATGAGCCTCAGTTTTTGTAGATGAGAAAAACGAGGCTCTGAGGGTGCTCTGTGAGCTTTGCTCTACCCTCTTTAAGAAGTTTCACTTGAGATTGGATTCATTTTTACTGTACCCGTAAACCAGCTTGCTATTTTATGCATAGAAGCTGGGGATGCAGAGAAGTGAGCTGACTGTTGAAGAGCTAAGGCTGTGGTTGCTGCAGGCTGGCACGCTATCAGTGTAAAAACCCTGCACAGACTGACTTCCATTCATTATCAGCAAGAAAGGGAAACTGCTCTGGTCCTGAAAAGCTTTAACAGCCATTAGGCTGCATGCTCACACTGAAGAGGTTACTATTAACCCTATCCAGTGTGTCTTTTACTTCTGAAACACACACTCCTTCAGTATATAAGCACCCCAGCATTGCCCTCCTGTTTTTAATTACTTGAGCCCCAGATTTTAGCAGGCTAGAAATCAAAGCTCTGTGTTTTGTGAGGGAAAACAGGACTGCAGAGAGGGATATGTATAACACATCCAACCTGTTTATAATATTAAAGCTCGAGCTCCAGAATAGCGTTTCATTAAGTACTGCTGTTCACTCAGTTTGGAGAGACACATAAACACAGAAATGAATTGGCTCTACCATTTGCATGCCTTCAGTCTTTGTGATCAGAATTGCTTATTATTGAAAATATGAGCGTTTTCAAAAAATTATAACAGCTGGATAAACGGGGTTGAAGTGAATACTCAGGATGAGGGGAAAACATATTGTTCTATGCTTTATAGTAAATGGTACACACTCTCTTTAATATTGTTTTCACTATTTCTATTCTAATTTGAACAGGGACCCTGCTGTTGCTAGTGTATTACCGGACCAGAACAAATGTAGCTGCTGTGATCCTGAGTTGCTAATGCCACAGGATGCTATAGAATTTCATTCTGAGGACAAGGAATCCAACTTTCTTACACTGTCTGTGGCATTTTGGTTCTTGAAGCAGACAAGTAACCTTGGTCTTGGCATTATTAGATCAGGAAAGCGTTCTTTGAATCTTATTAACCTTGCTGTCTTAAGCACGGAGGACAAAAAAAAA